>NC_060059.1:45791155-46391155 GCF_020283565.1 Trifolium pratense | reverse complement strand
TCTAGTAAAATATTCGAATGAACTAAAAACAAAACCTCGCATCGAACGATGCGTTATTAGTTATACAAAACGGATACTTTTCAAATGAAAGCTTAAGACCAACAGAGTATACTAAGAGGACTACATGCATATACATATAAAAACCCCTTTTTCCCGTGTCTCAATCAGAGCAGAGCTTCACCATTGCACTCGGACGAGGCTAACACATAACCTGTCAACCTGGACCCCCAAAGGTCCAGCAATTAACACAAAGCAGAGAGTTAGAAAACATAAACATAAATATAAGTGTGAGTAGTATACTACACACTTCACACGCTATCATACATTTCTAACTCACGCACATACATCGTCAAATACGACTACCAATTAATCATTCATTTACAAACACACCAATCATATAGTTTCACGTCTTCTCGGACACTACCAAAGTGTTCATTTTATAGTCATGACGGACTCTACACTTGTTCATTTTATAGTCATGACGGACTCTACTCACATATCAAGTCATGGCAACAATCACAGTATTAAACAATTAGTAAATACCAACGCTTAACACATACGGAAAACACATTACAATCCAACCAGATAATGTCACATAACAATTATCAAATACATGTGCATTTACCCTAATGCATCTAATGCCAATTATCCAATGTCATGTCATTCCTAGACACGACTAATGCATGTGGTACCAATTTTACATTGTTCAGATTTCAGTCATGACGGACTGTTCAGATTATAGTCATGCACGGACTGTTCAGATTATAGTCATGCACGGACTGTTCAGATTATAGTCATGTACGGACTCTACATCAGCAGTTTTACATCTTGTTGGATGCGTCGGAACTTACCGAACCACCTTATCTCCCTTGGATAAGCTCAATAACAGTTTTATATCATGTAGGATATGGCTATCATCAACCATCTCTCCCATAAAGAGGAGTCACACAGTTTTATATCATGTTTGGATATGGGTTCCAGATCTCGGATAACATAATCCCATCTTCGACCACTTTTCATAAACCATTTTCATCAATTATTGGAATTCACATGATTCCCATAACACAATTATTCATGAATGCATGATTACTTTTAAACACATCAAATACATGACGCTATCTAGCTCGAAGCTATTCATATGATAATTATATGCATAACCATTTTTATACACATAAGGTTTCATTTACACTTATGTCATAAAACACACATCAATAATCCAATTGCATACATCATCACAAAAGCATAAGATCAAGTCATATTCCTAACACATATTCATGATCATCACAATCATATTTATTCTCTAAGATTACTCAACTAATCTCATACAATATGTTCATTATCCCTATTATAATCATATATGTCTATTACAACAATTAACATACATAATATAACATGTTAGAACCCTCAAAGCCATACAAATTCCTAAACAGCAAAGTGCTGTGCTGACACGGTGGCTAAGCGAGACTTAGCGAGCTGTAGCGAGCAGTTCGCTGAGCGAAGGCTTAGCGAGCTTCAGCGAACCACACCAGTGGGTTACCTGCTCGTGGCGAGCTTCAGCGAGCTGTAGCGAACAGCTCCTGTCAAGAACACGTTTTTCACTCAAAATCACCCAAAAATCCCATTTTTCATGTTATAAATCCCAAATAAGTTTATATTCAAGTGCAACAAGCATATCTAAACACAAAAGGACGATTCATTTCACCGATCTACCATTTTTACTACGAAAAAGTAAAGATTTACACCATTTCATCAAAACTCTCAAGAACACTAAGTTCTTGAGTTTAATCCATTAGAAAACTCGTTTTTAGCAAATATTTCCGTTCATTAATCATGTTACAAGCATGTTAAACACAACAAGAACCTTAGGAACGAATTTCATCAAGAAATCCATTCCTATCTAAAACGAAAATGGGGTGGAGGAAGTTCGGGTGAGGAGAAATCGACATTCTCCCCTTCCTCGAGTCACCCACGAATATGAAATCTACTCTCTTACCTGGATTCGAAGAAAATACGAAGATTTGATCTTGATTCTCCTCACTTCCTTTGCCCTAGCTCCACTGAGCTCTCTTCTCTCTCCAACCTCAAGAACAAGAACATAATGAAATGTTCCCTCTTGGACTTGGCCATATGGCCGCCCCACTCAAGCTTACTCGGCCCATTGGGCCTCAAGCCCATTGGCTTGGCCCAATTCGAGTTAACTCTCACTACTCGCCTAATAACTAAGTACTCGATAATTAACTAAAGTTATTAACTTAATTAAAATGCCACGTTAAATAAAATATTTTAACTCATTAAAATTAATAATTTGAAAATTGGGTCGTTACAGAACCCAAAGGTTCAAAAGTGGTACCTGGAAAAGAAATAGTGAATGCTGCCACAGAGGTCAACAAATACTCTTATAGAAACAACTATAAGGGAAAAAACCCTATGACCCGCACTCAGTGGCGAAGGTTTCAGAGGAAACAAAAGTTGACAGCAAAGGATGCTGAGGCTGGGGGCAAGGTTGTTGCAACCCAGAAAGCTGAGAAAGTTGAAGTGGCCAAAAGGTCAGCGAAAGAGAGGCTTTCCATAGTCTTGGAGGAGCCAACAGCTGAAAATGCCCAAGAAGTGGCAGAAGGTGAATATGACATGGAGGATGATGATCTCCTAGATGAGGGATCTGATTTCGACGTTATGGTTAATGTGGTGTCCATCTTGCCGTTGGAGTATGATGTGCCTACAGAAGTCAACGAGTTGGAAGAGGACTTCGAGGCCCTTGATTTGGCTGATCACAAGCCAATGTGTTACTATGTTATGCAGAATGGTTGTGTCGAAGAACAAAAAGCTGTCTTCGAGAAGCCAGACTTGGGAATGCAGAACCACTTGAAGGCTTTGTTTATTAGAGCGAAAGTCAATAACGTGGGAATCAATAAAGTGTTAGTTGATGGTGGAGCTGTGGTGAATATCATGCCCCATTTCATGTTGACAAGAGGTTAACAAGAGGAAAATACAAGTCGACTGTTCTCTAACCTTCCACACATAAAACCCTAATTCTAAATCACTATAGCATCTCTAAAATATATATTTGCGCTAAGTTACTATTGTCCAATAAAATAATTACACGTGGCTTTCATTTATTTTCAGTCTAAAATTTTCTATGTTGCTAACTACTACTGTTACAAGCACCAGTGTCCCGCCGTTCTCCATACTCTGCCGTAAAAAGCAAAAGCCAGCCGGAAACCGCAGTCGGAGTTTGTCGCCGACAGCCGCACAACAGATACAAAGACAACACACCAGAAATATTCTCCATAGCAAAGCGATTTCGCGATTGAAAGCATAGGAAATTATCGATTTTATTTTTTGCTTTAGAATCTGGATTTCAATTTCATGAAAGAAATCGTTTTGTTTATACATAAAGATGAAAATTTAGGTTTTCATTGTTTTAATTTGAATATAAATTTTTGTTTTTTATGTAGATGAAGGTTAAGAAGCAAAAAAGGCATAGGAAGAGTTTAACGTTTTACACTGCATGTTTTGGTTTCCATAAGCCTTACAGAGTTCTTTGTGATGGAACATTTGTTCATCACCTTGTTGCCAATCGTATAACTCCGGCTGACACGGCTCTTGCCAATATTCTTAGTTCTCCTGTCAAGCTTTACACAACAAGGTCTTTGTTTTGTTTTGATTTGGATTCTTTTGTTTTGGTTTGTTAATTTGTTTTTGTGTTGTTGATATGGGTTTTGGATTTTGGATTGAGGTAATGCAGCTGTGTTTTAGCCGAGTTGAAAAGGCTTGGTAAATCGTATTCTGAGGCTCTTAAGGCAGCTAAGAATCTTATAATTGCAAGGTTAAGCAATTCTCTATCTTTCTATATAGTATATACAAATACTGCTTACTACATTTGCTGGATAACAAGTGCTTTAACAAACCTTATGATAGATGTGCACGATGAATGATACCTGATTGTGTAGGTTGAAACCCTTTTATATGTAAATTTGTACCATTTTTCTTTATTAGAGGGGTCTAATCGGTTGGCTTTGAAAATTTTGGGCCATGTTGTTTTGGAAGGCTAGGTTATCTATATATATATATATATATATATATATATATATATATATATATATACTAGACCCTTACCCGTGCGATGCACGGGTGTGATGCGATTATTTTAATTTTACAATTGCATAAAACTGAAACATTAAATATTATCAAAATAATAATAATAAAATAGAGAATCCGAGATTCAAAAGATTTATTTTCCAAGAAGAAGTGATGTGACATTGTAAGTGAGTAGTTAAATGAAGAAATATTATTAGTTTAAGGATTATGGTTTACTTTACCTGAGTAACAGAATAACTATCTAAAATTTATATATACAGGAGTAATAAGTTATATCTCCGCACAACATATAAATTTATTTCAAAATACACAAATGATTGGATGAAAAGAGATGTGGCAAAATTTAAGTCACACAATTGGCATATAAATAGTGACAGAATTAGAAAAACTCAAATAAAACAAATAAAATTAAAGGGTACATACCTTTTAAAAATATTCCAAAGGGACATATGTGAAGAGCATCAACCTCACAGTTCAATTCTTTTGAGTAAGAGATGATGACCCAAAGCCTAAAATAAAAAATTATAAAAATAAGTATATCAATAAAAAAAATTAATAAATAAAAAAGTAAAGGAAAGGAAAGTAAAACAACTATTACATAATTCAATTAAAAATAAAGTATATATTATTTAATTTGTATCATAATAGAATATGAATACACATATACAGTAACACTTAACTAAACATATAAATGGATGTGCAACACAAAAGTTGAATGTATGATCTGCAACAAACAAAAAATGTCAAATTCTCTTAATTTTTTTTGTTATGCAAAAAGTTAATTTTTGCAAAAAAATAAAATAACTACAACAAATCATGGTTTTAGAAAATAACATAATTATTTATATCGGATGCACAAAAGATGAAGAGGCAAGATAATGGAAAGATAAATTGCACATATAAGATATGAAAAAATCTATTCTCACGTTTAACCGAAAAAACAAATGGTAATTATCAGGGGATGAAAATATTTGTTTCTAACATTCGTAATGGTTAGTTAGGAAAATATGAATAAGATTCAAATTAAAACAATTGTAACCTATATATTAAAATATTGGTAGAAGAGTCAAAGGGATGAAAATTGAATTGTGAATTAAGAGATGAAAAAATATTACCGGGAGTTACAAAGTTAATTAGTGTATATTTTTGTATTCTCCTTATTATAATATAATAAGCAAAAGTTATTATATTCCCCAAAAAAAGTAAAGACTAAGTAAAGGCTTGAGTGAGTGTATATTAAAAAGCCATAAGTATATAAATGTAGAATATGAAAAGTATATAGATGACAATAATAATAATAATAATAATAATAATAATAATAATAATATAAGTAGAAATGATGTGGCATTGTAGAGTGATTTAATTGGATTTAAATAGATGATGTGTCTAAATGAAATAATTTGATTGGTCTAAGTGGATTAGGGTTAGGAGAACTATTTAGGAATTATATATATAGATATATATATATATATATATATATATATATATATATATATATAAATCCTAGATAGTTGTGGAAATGCCTATCTAAACCCTAATCCACAAACCAATGAAAACTTTTCATTTAGCCACATCATCCACTTACATCCATTTAATGTGGGGTACTAAATCTAATTATTATTATTATTATTATTATTATTATTATTATTATTATTATTATTATTATTATTATTATTATTATTATTATTATTATTATTGTTTTGGGTTATTATTCATTTTAATTTTTTTTGTTCATTTTATTATGCATTGGCCGAGCTCCTGATGGTAAGAGAACTAACTGGTGTTTCCCACACCCGTGCGATGCACGGGTGTTATGCGGTATTTTATATTATAATGTTGAAAAATCATTCGTATAAATTGAAACAATAAGTATTATGAAAATTATAATAATAACATCAATAAAAACAAAATAATAATAATAATAATAATAATAATAATAATAATAATAATAATAATAATAATAATAATAATAAAGTGATGTTCCTTAAAAAAAAATATAATAAAGTGATGTAAATATAAGATAGATATTAAAGATGTGTTTATACATTTCGAAAAGATTACAATGGATCCTATTGCATCTACCAAAATAAGTTGGTAATCCATAAATTGTCATGTCACTATGAAAACGGTTTATGGTCATACTCATACACTGTGGTTAGATTAGTGGTTGCACAACTATCTAGGAATTATATATATATCGATGCTTATACATTTAAAAAACTTATTTATACATCAGATTTGAAGTTACTTTGGTATCTTCTTCATTAACATTGATTAGCAATATCTTTAACTCATTCTTCAAAATAACTATGGAAATGACAACATATAATTGACCATGGAAAACAATCGATGTTGAAACATAAGTTTTTATTTATATTATAAATCTCATTGGAGGATTCTGAGTTGGATAAACTACTTTATTATCTCTTACACAACTATCTACTGTATTATTACGAGATTGGGAAAACGTGCTCTTGAAGGAAAAATTATTTCAAGAAGTAATATTGGTAATCAGGTTTTCATACATAGATTTTCTCTGACACCATCTGACGTGAGAATTCCTTTTAAATTTCAACGGAGACAATTTCCTATAATGATTTCTTTTGCGATGACTATTAATAAGAATCAGGGACAATCTTTAAAGCATGTTGGAATATATCTTCCGTCGCCAGTGTTTTCACATGGTTAGTTGTATGTTGCAATTTCAAGAGTTACTTCTAGAAAAAGATTAAAAATATTGATTATCAATGACGACGGTGAAGATACGACTAAGACTTCGAATGTGAGCTATAAGGAAGTCTTCCGTAATATAACATAATTTTCTTTGTATGAATATTTTTCCAAAATTATTGTTGAACTATCGTTTAATCTTACTCAACTTTTTTCATATACCTTACATTATTGGAATTATCATATCTTATTTAATCATTATATGTCTTACAGCTAATCAGACCCGTGCACCGCACGAGTCGATGTTCTAGTTAGAAATAAGTCATAAAAAACTAAGTCAAACGGTACATAAGGATATATCAATAAATCTATATATATTGTCTCACCGATAGTAGTAGCCTTCAAATTTTTAGGAAAAACACTTGTTCCAAGCTTTTGAACATCATTATTACCAATGCACCACAATGCATTATTTTCACATGCCTATTTGCCAAAGAGTAATTAAGCATACAAAAACAAAAGAAACTCATTATATACTCATAAAAGTAAGCACTATTTTTTTTTTCTTTCTTATATTGTGTGTAGGTTACATTTGCAGGAATATTGAGGGATACATTAATGATCGTGATCATGTTGTAAGTCATCGGATATTGTTCGAGTATATTTTAGGTTCATGCGCGCATTGTGACATAATTAGAAGATCAAAGTCAAATAAATTATTGACACTCTACTACATAAAGAAGAAATAACTCATCAACTTCATAAACAAACGGTATATATTTATCATAACTATGATTTTTAAAAATATTTTATGTGTGCTTACACAATTTGATACCTAAAATTGTATAGAAAGGAGTAATTAGCAGTTACGCTATTTGATACGTAATTTTCAAAAAATCACGTGATAAAAAGTATGTATGTATAGGTATACCTCTAACTCTTATTGAAAAAAAATAAAATAAAGGATACATCAAAAATAAAAAACAAAGTGACATATAATTATATATACAAATGCAACTCATATAAAGAAAACTAAGATCTTATAGGATTACACTATTAAAATAAAATATGAAGCATTTCTTCATGTTGAATGTGAAGTTGTGTTGTTAGAGATTGTTTGAAGTCTTACATTGCTTAGGTTCTCGGGATGTGAAGTGTGTATATATATATATATATATATATATATATATATATATATATATATATATATATATATATATATATATATATATATATATATATATATATATATATATATATATATATATATATATATGGGGAGAGATCAAATTACACCGGTGTAACATTTGAGTAATGTTACACCGCTCAATAACACTTTAACGAATACAAATTTTACAAAATTCACCGTTGGATTGAAAGCTTATATCGTATATATCATCTATATTGAATTGTATAAAAATCTAAAATCGTTTGATATGTTTTTGAGATAGATCAAGATTAACGGTATTCAATAAAAACGCTTAAACCATTAATCTTCATTGGTCTCAATAACATATCAAACGATTTTAGATTTTAGTAAAATTTAACATGGATGATCTATACGATATAAGTTTTCAATCCAACGGTGGATTTTGTAAAATTTGTATTCGTTAAAGCGTTATTGAGCGGTGTAACATTACTCAAATGTTACACCGGTGTAATTTGATCCCTCCCTATATATATATATATATATATATATATATATATATATATATATATATATATATATATATATATATATATATATATATATATATGGGGATACTTCAAGTGAGAGGAGTAGTTATTGTGAGAGATGAGAGGACTCATTGACAACCATTGGATTAAAATAAACCAACTTTGCTAAGATCAACGCGTGCAGTTGATTCTTCTCCCTTTCATCCTTGTCTTCTTTGATGATTGTACATCGCAAATCGACAATACACATCTCCATTTGCATAAACCCAATTCTGCAACCATGTGTTTCAATCAACATTAAATTTCTTTTTCTTTATTCATGAATTAACCAAATAATGAAATATTGATCTTTAATTTGGTTCTATTTTCTTAGGTCACCCGTTCCCTTTTTGTTCTAATTCCTTTTTTTTTGTATGCGATAGACAGAAGAAAAAAAAAACATTCAGTTTCCTATTTTAGTTTCAAACACTGCTTCTGCAAACAGTGTTGTACTTTTGCCATATTCTCGTAATTATTTGATAGAAAAACATAGATTCTTCTACTTTTAATTTGGAAAAAACTAAAATATATATGGAGATTTGACCAATTGGGATTATTTGATGTGCTATTGATTTAGAATTATTTTCAGTCCAATTTTGATTTGAAGCAAATTGAAGTCATGGTAGTTTTAGACCAGAGATAATTAGGAGAACTGAGAAGAGAAACTGAAGAAGAAGAAGAAGAAGAAGAGATCTGGTTTTTTTAGAGTAATTGTGTGAACAGTGATCACATGCTTGCTTGGTTTAAAGATTTAATTTAATCTCGATCGTTGATTTTCATCTGACGGTTAATATTATATCCTCTCATCTCTCACAATAACTACTCCTCTCACTTGAAGTATCCCCTATATATATATATATATATATATATATATATATATATATATGAGAAATGCTACTTGTAGTGAAAACGCGGTTCACGAATTTATCCCGAAACACGTGGCAATTACTTACTGGTGCACCGATTTGCATCATTTAATTATTAAACCTGTTTTTTTTATTGTCTCTCATCTCATCTTCCACCCAACAACACAACACCCTGTTTTTTCTATGCAACTTCCTCTTCCAAAATTTTCTTGCCCGATCGTTTCTCTCTCTTCCATAATTTCTTTGTCAAGCTTTTGTAACCAGTTGAGGTCTCTTCCTAATACCTCTCAAGACCAGCAAATTTCTCATTGAGGAATTGTTTGCTATGGAAGAGATAATCTATCTCGTTGAATATATAAGCCGGAAAATCCGACATCCAATGCTCCAAGAGATTCAGAGTTTCAAAAAACTCATTTTCAGAATTGCAAAATTGAAACTGCAAAGTTGATTTTGAGGGCGAAGCGATGGATTTTGGAGCACAGTTCATTTCTCAAAACACAATGAAGTGTTAAAAGCAATTTTTCAATTTCCAAAAAAAAAAAAAAGGCGCTTCGTGATGATTTCGTGAAAGGCGCTTCGCTGTATATAGCACTTATATATATATATATTGTTGAAAAATTATTCATATAAATTGTAACAATAAGTGTTGTGAAAATAATAATAATAATAATAATAATAATAATAATAATAATAATAATAATAATAATAATAATAATAATAATAATAATAAAGTGATGTACTTATCACTTCCTCCAACCAATATATTTTCAACCTTATATGTTGATCCTTCGTCAACCAATTTTTTTATCTTTGAAACCAAACTATTTCCCAAAGTAGCAAGAATCTTATCACATTGAATGATCAAAGTAAAAAAAAAGGGAAAAAGTCAATAAAAAAAACATCAATAGAGATTTTGTGAAAATGTGAGAAGTATATCAAGATAGTACATCACCTTTTCATCAACAAACAACATATTCATAGACGTAACCTCAGTTTGATTTGTATTTGTCTGTTACATTCTACACATTAACAATTCGAACTTTCAACTTTAGATTTGCTTTTCCAGCTACTATAACAGACACGTGAGGGTAGATAGGAGCTATAGTTTGAAAGAGTAATTTGTTTTAACTAAAAACTAAACTCAATAGAAATGTAATTAAGTCAATAATGTATACACTCTTCGTATTTTTTTGTGTGACTAAATTATAAACTCTTTGTTGTTTCTATGAAAACGGTTGACATTTAAATGGGATAAATGTTGAAAGAGAATCCAAATATGTTCATCTTCATTGTCACTAAGGAATGTTATAGTAATATAGAAAAGTGTAACATCTTGGGACATCAATTTTTGGATAATTGGAGAGGTATAATTCAATAATAATGTAGAAAATTGTAACATCTTGTGACATCAATTTTTGGATAATTGGAGAAGCATAATTCTTTATTATTTATTATGAGATTGATATAATATAAAAAAAAAATAGAGATGAAAATGATATAATATAAGGAAGTGATGTGGCATTATTGTGTGATTTAATTGGATGTAAGTGGATGATGTGGATTAGGGTTAAGATGGATAGTAGGAGAACTATCTAGGAATTATATATATAAAATAGAGCATAAGACCCGTGCATCGCACGGGTAAGCGTCTAGAAAAAGGACTGGAGTGATGACCAACCAAAAGGGCAAGTAGCTAGAATTTCCACCCAGCCCATATCATCACGGTTTTAAATAGAGATATTTGACTGCAATTGAGGCCGCGATGTCAATGTTTTTTAACTTCTATGACCGCAATCGCATTGACCATCTCTTTCCACAACACGAAAGATTGCAACTAAACCATAACCACGGCTACAATTTAAAATCTTGCTTGTGATAACTTTTAATGAAAAAGACCAAGAACCAGGTTATTGTGAAAATTAACAAGTGTGCGTAAATGAATCAGAATTGTGTGTAGTATGTCTGTCCCATTACATATATCGAGTTAAGTGTAACAGTTACTGATAGTACAACAAAAGATTTAAATATTCATTATTTGCAAAAGACCAGTAGTATCCTTACCTTAAACCCTCGCCAAGAGTGATTAACAAACGATATACTTTCCGTATAAATAATAATGTGAGCAAAAGGGGAAGAGAACACAATGCACCTGTTTTTGCATTTGTGGCACATGTACTTCCTCTCTCCTTCATGCATCTTGATAGCTCCGGACCTGATTACTATCCCTTTGAGAGTGAGAAGAATCCCTCGGTGCTGCACCCGTACACGTCCTATGCTCGGAAAAGTCTCTAATAGAATAACATCATTATCAGTGAGAATTTGGCATGAGGGTCCTTAATGGGGAATTGCGACAAACAAGCGGTGAGCAGAAACAAACCAGGGCATTCAAGGGGAGAACCACTGATGTTAATCCGAACGTGAATGTACTTTTTCTCAACCACAGTATTCTTTTCATCACCAGCCATTTCTCCTAACACAATTCTCTACCATCAACCAAACCCCAACATAAGTCAATCTTCTACTCTTTTGTTCTAGTTCAATTTTGAATAAACCATCAATTAAGTCCTTAAACTATCACACTCTCTTCAATATTTAGTCCTTACACTATATAAATATATTAAGTAGTCCTAAAATATTTAAAATCTGCCAATTTAGTCCCTACTACTAAGATGTTTGGGACTAAATTCACAAATTTTCATATACTTTTTATCCGCTAAAAAATAAGAGACTCGGCAGAACAACTTAAATTGTATTGTGTTTAATTTTAAAACTGCTTCGAGACTAGACAAATTTGGGGGCAAGAAACCAGACAAAAATTGAAATTATTGTCTCTCAATAAACCATAAGACAAATTTTTGTCTCAAATACACGTCTAAAATACCAAAATAAGACAAACAATTGTCGGATACCATAAAAGTTTGTCGTGTTTTGTCCGGTATTTACCTTTTTTAAATCAAACGGACCTTTGGTGATTAAATTGACGGATTTCATATACTTCAAAGACTATTTATTACATTTATATAGTTTAAGAACTAAATCCGTGAAAGAATGAAAGTTTAAAAAGACTAAATTGATAGTTCATTTTTCAAGTTTTTATTTTTAAACTAATAAAAGAAGAAGAAAAGAGGAAATGGAATGATACATGAGTCCTAAGAGCAGCTTCATCGAATAGTTGAAGATAGGTATTGGATTGGGAAAAGATGAGATGGGCAATGCGAGGATCATAATCCAACAATTCTGCGAAGCTATACACAGTAGATACAAAAAAAGAGAGTTAGGGTTAATAATAATATAGAATTAGTAATAAAGGATATGAAAAGAAAAGAAAAAATGGAAGAGGTAGTTTACTCGATGTAGAGAGGAAAATGAAGATTGAAATCGGGAGAAGATGAAATGGAGCGGAGTTGATCGGAATGGTCGGATTCGGGGCGGAGGAGGTAAGTGGCCATCAGTTGCGTCCAGTATTCTGGATCATCGGCGGTGGTCATCATTCCGGCGAGTGTTTGAGCGGGAAATGCCTATCATGTTGTTTTGGAAGGCTAGGTTAGGTTATCTATATATATATATATATATATATATATAAATCCTAGATAGTTGTGGAAATGCCTATCTAAACCCTAATCCACAAACCAATGAAAACTTTTCATTTAGCCACATCATCCACTTACATCCATTTAATGTGGGGTACTAAATCTAATTATTATTATTATTATTATTATTATTATTATTATTATTATTATTATTATTATTATTATTATTATTATTATTATTATTATTATTATTGTTTTGGGTTATTATTCATTTTAATTTTTTTTGTTCATTTTATTATGCATTGGCCGAGCTCCTGATGGTAAGAGAACTAACTGGTGTTTCCCACACCCGTGCGATGCACGGGTGTTATGCGGTATTTTATATTATAATGTTGAAAAATCATTCGTATAAATTGAAACAATAAGTATTATGAAAATTATAATAATAACATCAATAAAAACAAAATAATAATAATAATAATAATAATAATAATAATAATAATAATAATAATAATAATAATAATAATAATAAAGTGATGTTCCTTAAAAAAAAATATAATAAAGTGATGTAAATATAAGATAGATATTAAAGATGTGTTTATACATTTCGAAAAGATTACAATGGATCCTATTGCATCTACCAAAATAAGTTGGTAATCCATAAATTGTCATGTCACTATGAAAACGGTTTATGGTCATACTCATACACTGTGGTTAGATTAGTGGTTGCACAACTATCTAGGAATTATATATATATCGATGCTTATACATTTAAAAAACTTATTTATACATCAGATTTGAAGTTACTTTGGTATCTTCTTCATTAACATTGATTAGCAATATCTTTAACTCATTCTTCAAAATAACTATGGAAATGACAACATATAATTGACCATGGAAAACAATCGATGTTGAAACATAAGTTTTTATTTATATTATAAATCTCATTGGAGGATTCTGAGTTGGATAAACTACTTTATTATCTCTTACAAAAAAACTATTGTATTATTGAATTTGACATTTATATTAATTTGAAATTTATTGGAGCAAAAATAAACCAACTTAACTCATACTCAAATATCGAATATGATAAAAATCATACAGGACATAACAACCATTAGTAAACTTTATTTTATCTATTTTTTTTACTAACATTAGAAAGTAGTCCTGACAATTGACCAACTCCTTATATTTACAAAGATTGGACAAAAGATTATTAGCAAAAACATTAACCTTTTTGAAAAAAAAACAATAAAATACAAAAAATAATAAAATGAACAAACAAATGTAAATGAATAATAACCCAAAATAATAATAATAATAATAATAATAATAATTACAATTAGTACCCCACATTAAATGAATGTAAGTGGATGATATGGCTAAATGAAAAGTTTTCATTGGTTTGTGGATTAGGGTTTAGATAGACAATTCCACAACTATCTAGGATTTATATATATAGATTGAGTGTATATTAAAAAGTCATAAGTTTATAAATGTAGAATATGAAAAGTATAGAGATGAAATAATAAAATAATAAATAATAATAATAATAATAATAATAATAATAATAATAATAATAATAATAATAATAATAATAATAATATAAGTAGAAATGATGTGGCATTGTAGAGTGATTTATTTGGATTTAAATGGATGATGTGGCTAAATGAAATAATTTGATTGGTCTAAGTGGATTAGGGTTAGGAGAACTATTTAGGAATTATATATATAGAACCATCTTGGAAAGCACCCATTAACCAATGGGTAAGTGGGCAGTATGTGACTTTCAATCGAAGAATGATGGAAAATGGAAGCTCTAGCAATGTCAATGTGAACATTGTGTCTGAACCCAAAGGTTCAAAAGTGGTACCTGGAAAAGAAACAGTGAATGCTGCCACAGAGGTCAACAAATACTCTTATAGAAACAACTATAAGGGAAAAAACCCTATGACCCGCACTCAGTGGCGAAGGTTTCAGAGGAAACAAAAGTTGACAGCAAAGGATGCTGAGGCTGGGGGCAAGGTTGTTGCAACCCAGAAAGCTGAGAAAGTTGAAGTGGCCAAAAGGTCAGCGAAAGAGAGGCTTTCCATAGTCTTGGAGGAGCCAACAGCTGAAAATGCCCAAGAAGTGGCAGAAGGTGAATATGACATGGAGGATGATGATCTCCTAGATGAGGGATCTGATTTCGACGTTATGGTTAATGTGGTGTCCATCTTGCCGTTGGAGTATGATGTGCCTACAGAAGTCAACGAGTTGGAAGAGGACTTCGAGGCCCTTGATTTGGCTGATCACAAGCCAATGTGTTACTATGTTATGCAGAATGGTTGTGTCGAAGAACAAAAAGCTGTCTTCGAGAAGCCAGACTTGGGAATGCAGAACCACTTGAAGGCTTTGTTTATTAGAGCGAAAGTCAATAACGTGGGAATCAATAAAGTGTTAGTTGATGGTGGAGCTGTGGTGAATATCATGCCCCATTTCATGTTGAAAAAATTAGGTCTTTATGATACAGACCTTCATTCCCACAATGTTGTATTGGCCAACTATGAAGGAAAAACTGGCCATTCTCTGGGGGCAGTGCAATTAGAAGTGTGTGTTGGTAGCACTGTTCGAAAGACCTTGTTCATGGTCATAGCTGCCAAACCCAATTACAATCTGCTATTGGGCAGAGAATGGATTCATGGTGTTGGGGTTGTCCCCTCAACCATGCACCAGAGATTAATCATCTGGAGAGAAGATGGTTTGGTCAAAAATGTGGAGGCAGATCAGAGTGCATATGTTTCAGAGACAGGCACCATGACTTTGCAGAACTTCGATAAAAACCTGGCTTCTATTGCTCCTTGTGGTGAGCAGGATGCTGCCTTCGATCCAAATGAAGTGGTGTTGAAAAATGTATACCACTCAGTTAAATTGCATCCAACCCATGACTTTTGTTGGGAAATGTATATAAATCCTAGATAGTTGTGGAAATGCCTATCTAAACCCTAATCCACAAACCAATGAAAACTTTTCATTTAGCCACATCATCCACTTACATCCATTTAATGTGGGGTACTAAATCTAATTATTATTATTATTATTATTATTATTATTATTATTATTATTATTATTATTATTGTTTTGGGTTATTATTCATTTTAATTTTTTTTGTTCATTTTATTATGCATTGGCCGAGCTCCTGATGGTAAGAGAACTAACTGGTGTTTCCCACACTCGTGCGATGCACGGGTGTTATGCGGTATTTTATATTATAATGTTGAAAAATCATTCGTATAAATTGAAACAATAAGTATTATGAAAATTATAATAATAACATCAATAAAAACAAAATAATAATAATAATAATAATAATAATAATAATAATAAAGTGAGATGTTCCTTAAAAAAAAATATAATAAAGTGATGTAAATATAAGATAGATATTAAAGATGTGTTTATACATTTCGAAAAGATTACAATGGATCCTATTGCATCTACCAAAATAAGTTGGTAATCCATAAATTGTCATGTCACTATGAAAACGGTTTATGGTCATACTCATACACTGTGGTTAGATTAGTGGTTGCACAACTATCTAGGAATTATATATATATCGATGCTTATACATTTAAAAAACTTATTTATACATCAGATTTGAAGTTACTTTGGTATCTTCTTCATTAACATTGATTAGCAATATCTTTAACTCATTCTTCAAAATAACTATGGAAATGACAACATATAATTGACCATGGAAAACAATCGATGTTGAAACATAAGTTTTTATTTATATTATAAATCTCATTGGAGGATTCTGAGTTGGATAAACTACTTTATTATCTCTTACAAAAAAACTACTGTATTATCGAATTTGACATTTATATTAATTTGAAATTTATTGGAGCAAAAATAAACCAACTTAACTCATACTCAAATATCGAATATGATAAAAATCATACAGGACATAACAACCATTAGTAAACTTTATTTTATCTATTTTTTTTACTAACATTAGAAAGTAGTCCTGACAATTGACCAACTCCTTATATTTACAAAGATTGGACAAAAGATTATTAGCAAAAACATTAACCTTTTTGAAAAAAAAACAATAAAATACAAAAAATAATAAAATGAACAAACAAATGTAAATGAATAATAACCCAAAATAATAATAATAATAATAATAATTACAATTAGTACCCCACATTAAATGAATGTAAGTGGATGATATGGCTAAATGAAAAGTTTTCATTGGTTTGTGGATTAGGGTTTAGATAGACAATTCCACAACTATCTAGGATTTATATATATAGATTGAGTGTATATTAAAAAGTCATAAGTTTATAAATGTAGAATATGAAAAGTATAGAGATGAAATAATAAAATAATAAATAATAATAATAATAATAATAATAATAATAATAATAATAATAATAATAATAATAATAATAATAATAATAATAATAATAATAATAATAATAATAATAATAATAATAATATAAGTAGAAATGATGTGGCATTGTAGAGTGATTTATTTGGATTTAAATGGATGATGTGGCTAAATGAAATAATTTGATTGGTCTAAGTGGATTAGGGTTAGGAGAACTATTTAGGAATTATATATATAGAACCATCTTGGAAAGCACCCATTAACCAATGGGTAAGTGGGCAGTATGTGACTTTCAATCGAAGAATGATGGAAAATGGAAGCTCTAGCAATGTCAATGTGAACATTGTGTCTGAACCCAAAGGTTCAAAAGTGGTACCTGGAAAAGAAACAGTGAATGCTGCCACAGAGGTCAACAAATACTCTTATAGAAACAACTATAAGGGAAAAAACCCTATGACCCGCACTTAGTGGCGAAGGTTTCAGAGGAAACAAAAGTTGACAGCAAAGGATGCTGAGGCTGGGGGCAAGGTTGTTGCAACCCAGAAAGCTGAGAAAGTTGAAGTGGCCAAAAGGTCAGCGAAAGAGAGGCTTTCCATAGTCTTGGAGGAGCCAACAGCTGAAAATGCCCAAGAAGTGGCAGAAGGTGAATATGACATGGAGGATGATGATCTCCTAGATGAGGGATCTGATTTCGACGTTATGGTTAATGTGGTGTCCATCTTGCCGTTGGAGTATGATGTGCCTACAGAAGTCAACGAGTTGGAAGAGGACTTCGAGGCCCTTGATTTGGCTGATCACAAGCCAATGTGTTACTATGTTATGCAGAATGGTTGTGTCGAAGAACAAAAAGCTGTCTTCGAGAAGCCAGACTTGGGAATGCAGAACCACTTGAAGGCTTTGTTTATTAGAGCGAAAGTCAATAACGTGGGAATCAATAAAGTGTTAGTTGATGGTGGAGCTGTGGTGAATATCATGCCCCATTTCATGTTGAAAAAATTAGGTCTTTATGATACAGACCGTCATTCCCACAATGTTGTATTGGCCAACTATGAAGGAAAAACTGGCCATTCTCTGGGGGCAGTGCAATTAGAAGTGTGTGTTGGTAGCACTGTTCGAAAGACCTTGTTCATGGTCATAGCTGCCAAACCCAATTACAATCTGCTATTGGGCAGAGAATGGATTCATGGTGTTGGGGCTGTCCCCTCAACCATGCACCAGAGATTAATCATCTGGAGAGAAGATGGTTTGGTCAAAAATGTGGAGGCAGATCAGAGTGCATATGTTTCAGAGACAGGCACCATGACTTTGCAGAACTTCGATAAAAACCTGGCTTCTATTGCTCCTTGTGGTGAGCAGGATGCTGCCTTCGATCCAAATGAAGTGGTGTTGAAAAATGTATACCACTCAGTTAAATTGCATCCAACCCATGACTTTTGTTGGGAAATGTATATAAATCCTAGATAGTTGTGGAAATGCCTATCTAAACCCTAATCCACAAACCAATGAAAACTTTTCATTTAGCCACATCATCCACTTACATCCATTTAATGTGGGGTACTAAATCTAATTATTATTATTATTATTATTATTATTATTATTATTGTTTTGGGTTATTATTCATTTTAATTTTTTTTGTTCATTTTATTATGCATTGGCCGAGCTCCTGATGGTAAGAGAACTAACTGGTGTTTCCCACACCCGTGCGATGCACGGGTGTTATGCGGTATTTTATATTATAATGTTGAAAAATCATTCGTATAAATTGAAACAATAAGTATTATGAAAATTATAATAATAACATCAATAAAAACAAAATAATAATAATAATAATAATAATAATAATAATAATAATAATAATAATAATAATAATAATAATAATAATAATAATAATAAAGTGAGATGTTCCTTAAAAAAAAATATAATAAAGTGATGTAAATATAAGATAGATATTAAAGATGTGTTTATACATTTCGAAAAGATTACAATGGATCCTATTGCATCTACCAAAATAAGTTGGTAATCCATAAATTGTCATGTCACTATGAAAACGGTTTATGGTCATACTCATACACTGTGGTTAGATTAGTGGTTGCACAACTATCTAGGAATTATATATATATCGATGCTTATACATTTAAAAAACTTATTTATACATCAGATTTGAAGTTACTTTGGTATCTTCTTCATTAACATTGATTAGCAATATCTTTAACTCATTCTTCAAAATAACTATGGAAATGACAACATATAATTGACCATGGAAAACAATCGATGTTGAAACATAAGTTTTTATTTATATTATAAATCTCATTGGAGGATTCTGAGTTGGATAAACTACTTTATTATCTCTTACAAAAAAACTACTGTATTATCGAATTTGACATTTATATTAATTTGAAATTTATTGGAGCAAAAATAAACCAACTTAACTCATACTCAAATATCGAATATGATAAAAATCATACAGGACATAACAACCATTAGTAAACTTTATTTTATCTATTTTTTTTACTAACATTAGAAAGTAGTCCTGACAATTGACCAACTCCTTATATTTACAAAGATTGGACAAAAGATTATTAGCAAAAACATTAACCTTTTTGAAAAAAAACAATAAAATACAAAAAATAATAAAATGAACAAACAAATGTAAATGAATAATAACCCAAAATAATAATAATAATAATAATAATTACAATTAGTACCCCACATTAAATGAATGTAAGTGGATGATATGGCTAAATGAAAAGTTTTCATTGGTTTGTGGATTAGGGTTTAGATAGACAATTCCACAACTATCTAGGATTTATATATATAGATTGAGTGTATATTAAAAAGTCATAAGTTTATAAATGTAGAATATGAAAAGTATAGAGATGAAATAATAAAATAATAAATAATAATAATAATAATAATAATAATAATAATAATAATAATAATAATAATAATAATAATAATAATAATAATATAAGTAGAAATGATGTGGCATTGTAGAGTGATTTATTTGGATTTAAATGGATGATGTGGCTAAATGAAATAATTTGATTGGTCTAAGTGGATTAGGGTTAGGAGAACTATTTAGGAATTATATATATAGAACCATCTTGGAAAGCACCCATTAACCAATGGGTAAGTGGGCAGTATGTGACTTTCAATCGAAGAATGATGGAAAATGGAAGCTCTAGCAATGTCAATGTGAACATTGTGTCTGAACCCAAAGGTTCAAAAGTGGTACCTGGAAAAGAAACAGTGAATGCTGCCACAGAGGTCAACAAATACTCTTATAGAAACAACTATAAGGGAAAAAACCCTATGACCCGCACTCAGTGGCGAAGGTTTCAGAGGAAACAAAAGTTGACAGCAAAGGATGCTGAGGCTGGGGGCAAGGTTGTTGCAACCCAGAAAGCTGAGAAAGTTGAAGTGGCCAAAAGGTCAGCGAAAGAGAGGCTTTCCATAGTCTTGGAGGAGCCAACAGCTGAAAATGCCCAAGAAGTGGCAGAAGGTGAATATGACATGGAGGATGATGATCTCCTAGATGAGGGATCTGATTTCGACGTTATGGTTAATGTGGTGTCCATCTTGCCGTTGGAGTATGATGTGCCTACAGAAGTCAACGAGTTGGAAGAGGACTTCGAGGCCCTTGATTTGGCTGATCACAAGCCAATGTGTTACTATGTTATGCAGAATGGTTGTGTCGAAGAACAAAAAGCTGTCTTCGAGAAGCCAGACTTGGGAATGCAGAACCACTTGAAGGCTTTGTTTATTAGAGCGAAAGTCAATAACGTGGGAATCAATAAAGTGTTAGTTGATGGTGGAGCTGTGGTGAATATCATGCCCCATTTCATGTTGAAAAAATTAGGTCTTTATGATACAGACCTTCATTCCCACAATGTTGTATTGGCCAACTATGAAGGAAAAACTGGCCATTCTCTGGGGGCAGTGCAATTAGAAGTGTGTGTTGGTAGCACTGTTCGAAAGACCTTGTTCATGGTCATAGCTGCCAAACCCAATTACAATCTGCTATTGGGCAGAGAATGGATTCATGGTGTTGGGGTTGTCCCCTCAACCATGCACCAGAGATTAATCATCTGGAGAGAAGATGGTTTGGTCAAAAATGTGGAGGCAGATCAGAGTGCATATGTTTCAGAGACAGGCACCATGACTTTGCAGAACTTCGATAAAAACCTGGCTTCTATTGCTCCTTGTGGTGAGCAGGATGCTGCCTTCGATCCAAATGAAGTGGTGTTGAAAAATGTATACCACTCAGTTAAATTGCATCCAACCCATGACTTTTGTTGGGAAATGTATATAAATCCTAGATAGTTGTGGAAATGCCTATCTAAACCCTAATCCACAAACCAATGAAAACTTTTCATTTAGCCACATCATCCACTTACATCCATTTAATGTGGGGTACTAAATCTAATTATTATTATTATTATTATTATTATTATTATTATTGTTTTGGGTTATTATTCATTTTAATTTTTTTTGTTCATTTTATTATGCATTGGCCGAGCTCCTGATGGTAAGAGAACTAACTGGTGTTTCCCACACCCGTGCGATGCACGGGTGTTATGCGGTATTTTATATTATAATGTTGAAAAATCATTCGTATAAATTGAAACAATAAGTATTATGAAAATTATAATAATAACATCAATAAAAACAAAATAATAATAATAATAATAATAATAATAATAATAATAATAATAATAATAATAAAGTGAGATGTTCCTTAAAAAAAAATATAATAAAGTGATGTAAATATAAGATAGATATTAAAGATGTGTTTATACATTTCGAAAAGATTACAATGGATCCTATTGCATCTACCAAAATAAGTTGGTAATCCATAAATTGTCATGTCACTATGAAAACGGTTTATGGTCATACTCATACACTGTGGTTAGATTAGTGGTTGCACAACTATCTAGGAATTATATATATATCGATGCTTATACATTTAAAAAACTTATTTATACATCAGATTTGAAGTTACTTTGGTATCTTCTTCATTAACATTGATTAGTGTAACGACCCAAAATTTAGTATTCGTTATTTAATTATTTTATTACGCGAGGGCGTGATTTATAATTAAATTATTAAGCGGCGAATAATCATTTAGCGAGAACGTAAGTTAATGAGCGAGAAGTTACGTTGTTTGGGCCTTTGGGCGTGGAATAGGCATTGGGCCTAAGCCAATTGGGCTTTGATCCATGAGAATAGAGAGAGCTATAAGTAGCAAGTCAAACCAATGAATAGTCTCATAAGTTGCAATCCATGAGAAGTTGAAGAGCTTAGCTAGGGCAAGGAGCTCATGAGGGAGAGGGAGAGCTCGTGGGAGAGAAAGAGAAGAGCAAGCTTGTGGATTCGTCGAGCTAAGGTACGAGAGTTAGATTACATATTCGTGAGTGATTCGAAAGAGGGGAGGATGTCGATTCCTCCATTCCCAAACTCTTTCCACTCTATTTTCTTGTGGGTTTTGTGGGTGATTTTCTTAATGGAAATTGGATTCTTTTGATCCTAACATGTGTAGTGAACTCATGGTAGATGAGGTAAACAACTTTGGGGAGTTGAAAGTGGGTATATGTAGATGTTTGATCAATGATTTGCATGTTTTGTTAAACTTGCTTAAAACCCAAGAAATTGGCATGATTTTGATTATTTGAGGTATTTGGATGTTTGGAAGAGATGATTAATGTTCCTTGATACCATATATGTTTGGAATGGCTGTTTATATGAATTTATAACATGTTTGGATGAATTTTTGAGTGGATTTCATGTTAAACCGCCTTAGAAACTCAAGAACAGATATTTTCTGGTGTGATTCGCTACCTGTTCGCTACAGCGAACATATTCGCTACGGATTCGCTATCTGTTCGCTATGTACCTGTAACCCTCTGATGTAGTTCGCTACCTGTTCGCTACAGCGAACGTGTTCGCTACGTGTTCGCTACGTGTTCGCTACGTGTTCGCTACCTGTTCGCTACAGCGAACAGCTCTGTGACAGCAACTTTTTGATAATTGTTTTAAGTGCAATTAGGCACTTGTAACATGGTTTAAGGGTATCCTTACATGTTTGTTGATACATGTTGATGTTGTTAATGCTTATTGTTAATCGTTATATGATTCGCACGCGTATGCAATGACTTGTAGTTCAAGTGACTATGTTTATGTTTTAACATTAATTTGCAATGATAAGAGAATGATGTATGTTTTATGACATAAGTGTAAATGAAACCTTGTGTGTATAGAAATGGTTATGCAGATAATTATCATGTGAATAATTATGATTTGAGTGATAGGATATTGTGTTATCCTAATGTGTTAGATGTTGGAATTGTGTTTCCGCATCAGTGAATGAATAGCTTCGAGCTAGATAGCGTCATGTATTTGATGTGTTTAAAAGTAATCATGCATTCATGAATAAATTGTGATATTGGAATCATGTGAATTCCAATAATTGATGAAAATGGACTATGTTTATGAAAAGTGGCCGAAGATGGGATTATGTTATCCGAGATCTGGAGCCCATATCCAAACACGATATAAAACTGTGTGACTCCTCTTTATGGGAGAGATGGTTGATGATAACCATATCCTACATGATATAAAACTGTTTAACTTATCCATGAGGGATATGAAGGTTCGGTAAGTTCCGACGCATCCAACAAGATGTAAAACTGGGTTCATCTTAAATGGGGTGAATAGCAGCATCCAACATGATGTAAAACTGTGTTGGCTTATCCAAGGGAGATAAGATGGTTCGGTAAGTTCCGACATATCCAGCATGATATAAAACTGTTCTTGGTCCACCGTTGGTGAGACGCTTATCCAGCATGATGTAAAACTGTTTTTGGTCCACCGTTGGTGAGACGCTTATCCAGCATGATGTAAAACTGTTCTTGGTCCACCGTTGGTGTGACACCTTGGTACCACATGCATTAGTCGTGTCTAGGGATGACATGACATTGGATAATTGGCATTAGATGCATTAGGGTAAATGCACATGTAATTGATAATTGTTATGTGACAATATCTGATTGGATTGTAATGTGTTTTCCGATGTGTTAAGCTTTGGTATTTACCAATTGTTCAATACCGTGATTATTGCCATGATTTGGTATGTGAGTAGAGTCCGTCATGACTATAAAATGAACAAGTGTAGAGTCCGTCATGACTATAAAATGAACAAGAGTAGAGTCCGTCATGACTATAAAATGAACACTTTGGTAGTGTCCGAGAAGACGTGAAACTATATGATTGGTGTGTTTGTAAATGAATGATTAATTGGTAGTCGTATTTGACGATGTATGTGCGTGAGTTAGAAATGTATGATAGCATGTGAAGTGTGTAGTATACTACTCACACTTATATTTATGTTTATGTTTTCTCACTCTCTGCTTTGTGTTAATTGCTGGATCTTTGGGGGTCCAGGTTGACAGGTTATGTGTTAGCCTCGTCCGAGTGCAATGGTGAAGCTCTGCTCTGATTGAGACACGGGAAAAGGGGTTTTTATATGTATATGCATGTAGTCCTCTTAGTATACTCTGTTGGTCTTAAGCTTTCATTTGAAAAGTATCCGTTTTGTATAACTAATAACGCATCGTTTGATGCGAGGTTTTGTTTTTAGTTCATTCGAATATTTTACTAGACAAATGTATTAGTATTATCTTTGAATGAAGTTTGTGATATTCAAACCAGCGCTTTATAAATCAGATTTTCAATTTTTCCGCTGCGTATTTTCGAAAAAGATTTTATAAAGGCAGAGTTAATTAAATAACGGGTTTGGGTGTTACAAAGTGGTATCAGAGCAGGTCGTCTTCGGACTGTGAGGTTGTGTGTCAATCAGAGCCGGTCTGTGCAGTCAGATCGAGTGAGCGTGTGTGCCAGTTGTGTCTGTCTTTTCTTGTTGTGTGTACTTGATGCGATTGATACTTATCATTGTTATAAGTTATCAAGTCAAGTAGTGGTTGAGTATTTTTATGCTTAAGTTTTAAAAATTTGTGTGGTTTGAATTTTTGGTTTGTAGATGCTTATTGCTAATTGTTGATGATCCGGCATGATGTAAAACTGCATGTGATGAAGATTTTGTTGAGAATATAAGATTAATTCCTTTTGAGTAAGTGAAAATGAATTTTTCACTAGAGTGAGAAAGGAGTAGGATGTAAGTAGATCCTAATATGTGTTGTTATATGTTTGTTTATAACATGTGGTAGATTGTTTACTAGTACTTAGTGTGGTTCTTTAATTGAACTATGTGAATGTATTCTCATGATGAGAACTTGTTTGAGAACATGCTATGTTTTATACATGTTTGAGTAGATGTTGTAAGTATGCGAACAAACGAAATGTAATGCATGTACTTGACTCGATGTCTTGTGTACATGGATGTTTCATTGTCTTACATATAGTTTAGTTATAAATATATGTATAGATATGTGGTAGTAATTATGTATGCTAGTTGTTACGTAGGTTGTTACGTTAGCATAGACGGGAATAGTGTGTTTATGTATTTTGTAGAGGTGTGTATGTCAAGAGGACTGCACCGGGGTTTTGAGTAGATGCTTAGATATCTTACCTTATGTTTACCCTTTGCATACGACATGCATGTGAATGCTGGCGGTATTAGATTTCTCTTGAGAGGAATATATTTGGAATCGATAGGACGGTTAGGTGCTTACACCGGATGTTCTAGTGGAAGTATAAAGGTGGGTTTGAGATAAGTGGGGGAGAAGATTTTGTCTCTCCAAGATGTTTCGAACGCGAGAAGTAAGGACGAATAGAGATGTTCTTGAAGTGGATTGTTTAAGATTGAGTAGCATTGTTTGAAGTGGAGTTCTTATTTGGAGAATACTTTGGAGGAAGTATCAGATGATCATTTCGGAGTGAGTCGGAATGAAGTTGTTTAGCCGTAGGGAGAATGTGGCCATTGGGGAACGATGGAGCAGATTGAATGTTAAGTGAAAACCGTTGCTGGGAAACGGAGAAGACGTGCGCGTCGAGGGTAAGAAAAACTAGTGATGATCATACGACGAGTATGCGAATGGTGGATACCTTGAGGGTTAAGTTAAGTGGGAGATTGATGTCAAGGATTGAAGGTGTGGTTAGGGAACTGAAAACCCGACTACAATAAATGGGACTGGTGGTGTTTCTAGCGGAACTCGTAGGAAGAATGTTCCATTGTTTGGTTGCCTTTCACTTGATGGTTCATCCTCAAAGAGGAGGAAGAGTGATAAAGATGGAAGCTTTGTTGATGAAAAGTTTTCAGAGGAATCTGATGAGAGTTGTGTTGGAATCAACAAGACGGAGATCATGGTTGTTTGGAAATCAACTTTTGATAGTAGCTGAGATTAAATATGGAATTACTAGGTGATCGAGAAGAGCCTAGGAAGGATTTATAGCGGCTGAGTGTGTTAGAACCGAGTAGTCATTTCTTGGAAAGATTTGAGAAGCTTAGAAAATAGATGTGAAGGTTGGAGAACCGTTAGTGTTATTTAACCAAGGAAAAAGAAGTGAATTCTCAGAAGTAGATGAGAATGGAATTAAGAAATACCGTGTTAGAAATTGGTATACTTTTTAAGTTATCAAGTGGCATAGGATTGTACAAGTAGTAGAGTTATTCCAAGATGGAAGTGGGGTGACAATTTGATGGATTTTGTAAGAGCTTGTCGAGAAAGAAATAATTTCATTTGGATAATGATCGGACGATTAGTGTCGGAGTTGGATGAAACCTTAGAGGTTGATGAGGAGCTAAGTGCGAAGTGTTACCTTTGGATGTTTGGGGATAAGAAAGTTAGCCTTTGGAAACGTGTCGAGCACGAGTATTAGAGAGACGTAAGAAAGTGACTTATGTCAAGTAAGAATTTGCGGAAAGGACTATCTCACACATAAGTGATGGTTGTGTTTGGAAAATGTGTGTTGAGAATTTAGAAGTGATGCTTGAAGTAAGTATCAGAGATGTTTTGTAGCAATTGGAAAATTATTTATGGAATGGAAAAGTCGGTGGAGACTAAGTGATGTTGGGAACATCGTATATGTTGGAGTAGTATAGTAATATTATGTGGTAAGGAAATAAAATATTTTGGATATTTTCATCATGGACGATGAAATGATAGTTAGTCGACGAGTGACTTAAGGTAATATTTTGGATAAAAGTACCTCGACGGAAAAGTGACATTGGAAATGTCGTGTTAAGGAAGTCAGAAATTGGATAAGAGATTATTTGGAAAATAAAACAGTTATGATGGGGTTCGACGCAACGATTTGGGAATTGCGAAGGAAAAGAATTTGACGGTTGGAGATAATATATTTTTGGCATGCGTTAAGAACTTTGAGAAGTTGGACAACAAATGAGTGTAGAAGTTGTGCTACCGAATGAATGGTTGGAGTGAGATTCGACGCAGTTAAGAACTTATGGAATTTGGAGAGTTGTGAAGTATGCAACGGAAGGGTCTTTTGGAGTATTTTGGGTTAAGTGGTTTTGTTTTGGAGTGGTGCTGCGAGTACCGTAAGATGTTAAGAGAAAGTTTTAAGTAGTTTGATGAGAATGGTTTATGCCATCATCACGATTGTTGACTATCTATCGACAAATCAAGGGATTAGCTGTCCTTGATCTATTGTTGATGAGTAGACGAGATTGTGTCGATTGGGATTGACTGATTTTGTCAAACTTGGTTTGGTTTGGAGTTTGTATGTTTTGTTGGTACGAATCCGGAAGAAGTGTTATTTTGACCGGAGATAGTATAAAGGAATACAGAGGGAAGTAAAATGATTCGGAAAAGTGACGTATAGGATTGCTTTGCCGCCATCATGGGCGAATTTGCATGAAGTGTTTTGTATGTTTTGGTTAAAGTAGTATGAGGAAACCCGTTGGTTAGAATGCAAGTTGGGAATTAGAAAGTCGGATGAGGGAGTTCATCCGAGGTTGTTCTTAGTCGAGCCATTTTCGAGGGCGAAAATATTTTAAGTGGGGGAGAATTGTAACGACCCAAAATTTAGTATTCGTTATTTAATTATTTTATTACGCGAGGGCGTGATTTATAATTAAATTATTAAGCGGCGAATAATCATTTAGCGAGAACGTAAGTTAATGAGCGAGAAGTTACGTTGTTTGGGCCTTTGGGCGTGGAATAGGCATTGGGCCTAAGCCAATTGGGCTTTGATCCATGAGAATAGAGAGAGCTATAAGTAGCAAGTCAAACCAATGAATAGTCTCATAAGTTGCAATCCATGAGAAGTTGAAGAGCTTAGCTAGGGCAAGGAGCTCATGAGGGAGAGGGAGAGCTCGTGGGAGAGAAAGAGAAGAGCAAGCTTGTGGATTCGTCGAGCTAAGGTACGAGAGTTAGATTACATATTCGTGAGTGATTCGAAAGAGGGGAGGATGTCGATTCCTCCATTCCCAAACTCTTTCCACTCTATTTTCTTGTGGGTTTTGTGGGTGATTTTCTTAATGGAAATTGGATTCTTTTGATCCTAACATGTGTAGTGAACTCATGGTAGATGAGGTAAACAACTTTGGGGAGTTGAAAGTGGGTATATGTAGATGTTTGATCAATGATTTGCATGTTTTGTTAAACTTGCTTAAAACCCAAGAAATTGGCATGATTTTGATTATTTGAGGTATTTGGATGTTTGGAAGAGATGATTAATGTTCCTTGATACCATATATGTTTGGAATGGCTGTTTATATGAATTTATAACATGTTTGGATGAATTTTTGAGTGGATTTCATGTTAAACCGCCTTAGAAACTCAAGAACAGATATTTTCTGGTGTGATTCGCTACCTGTTCGCTACAGCGAACATATTCGCTACGGATTCGCTATCTGTTCGCTATGTACCTGTAACCCTCTGATGTAGTTCGCTACCTGTTCGCTACAGCGAACGTGTTCGCTACGTGTTCGCTACGTGTTCGCTACGTGTTCGCTACCTGTTCGCTACAGCGAACAGCTCTGTGACAGCAACTTTTTGATAATTGTTTTAAGTGCAATTAGGCACTTGTAACATGGTTTAAGGGTATCCTTACATGTTTGTTGATACATGTTGATGTTGTTAATGCTTATTGTTAATCGTTATATGATTCGCACGCGTATGCAATGACTTGTAGTTCAAGTGACTATGTTTATGTTTTAACATTAATTTGCAATGATAAGAGAATGATGTATGTTTTATGACATAAGTGTAAATGAAACCTTGTGTGTATAGAAATGGTTATGCAGATAATTATCATGTGAATAATTATGATTTGAGTGATAGGATATTGTGTTATCCTAATGTGTTAGATGTTGGAATTGTGTTTCCGCATCAGTGAATGAATAGCTTCGAGCTAGATAGCGTCATGTATTTGATGTGTTTAAAAGTAATCATGCATTCATGAATAAATTGTGATATTGGAATCATGTGAATTCCAATAATTGATGAAAATGGACTATGTTTATGAAAAGTGGCCGAAGATGGGATTATGTTATCCGAGATCTGGAGCCCATATCCAAACACGATATAAAACTGTGTGACTCCTCTTTATGGGAGAGATGGTTGATGATAACCATATCCTACATGATATAAAACTGTTTAACTTATCCATGAGGGATATGAAGGTTCGGTAAGTTCCGACGCATCCAACAAGATGTAAAACTGGGTTCATCTTAAATGGGGTGAATAGCAGCATCCAACATGATGTAAAACTGTGTTGGCTTATCCAAGGGAGATAAGATGGTTCGGTAAGTTCCGACATATCCAGCATGATATAAAACTGTTCTTGGTCCACCGTTGGTGAGACGCTTATCCAGCATGATGTAAAACTGTTTTTGGTCCACCGTTGGTGAGACGCTTATCCAGCATGATGTAAAACTGTTCTTGGTCCACCGTTGGTGTGACACCTTGGTACCACATGCATTAGTCGTGTCTAGGGATGACATGACATTGGATAATTGGCATTAGATGCATTAGGGTAAATGCACATGTAATTGATAATTGTTATGTGACAATATCTGATTGGATTGTAATGTGTTTTCCGATGTGTTAAGCTTTGGTATTTACCAATTGTTCAATACCGTGATTATTGCCATGATTTGGTATGTGAGTAGAGTCCGTCATGACTATAAAATGAACAAGTGTAGAGTCCGTCATGACTATAAAATGAACAAGAGTAGAGTCCGTCATGACTATAAAATGAACACTTTGGTAGTGTCCGAGAAGACGTGAAACTATATGATTGGTGTGTTTGTAAATGAATGATTAATTGGTAGTCGTATTTGACGATGTATGTGCGTGAGTTAGAAATGTATGATAGCATGTGAAGTGTGTAGTATACTACTCACACTTATATTTATGTTTATGTTTTCTCACTCTCTGCTTTGTGTTAATTGCTGGATCTTTGGGGGTCCAGGTTGACAGGTTATGTGTTAGCCTCGTCCGAGTGCAATGGTGAAGCTCTGCTCTGATTGAGACACGGGAAAAGGGGTTTTTATATGTATATGCATGTAGTCCTCTTAGTATACTCTGTTGGTCTTAAGCTTTCATTTGAAAAGTATCCGTTTTGTATAACTAATAACGCATCGTTTGATGCGAGGTTTTGTTTTTAGTTCATTCGAATATTTTACTAGACAAATGTATTAGTATTATCTTTGAATGAAGTTTGTGATATTCAAACCAGCGCTTTATAAATCAGATTTTCAATTTTTCCGCTGCGTATTTTCGAAAAAGATTTTATAAAGGCAGAGTTAATTAAATAACGGGTTTGGGTGTTACAATTAGCAATATCTTTAACTCATTCTTCAAAATAACTATGGAAATGACAACATATAATTGACCATGGAAAACAATCGATGTTGAAACATAAGTTTTTATTTATATTATAAATCTCATTGGAGGATTCTGAGTTGGATAAACTACTTTATTATCTCTTACAAAAAAACTACTGTATTATCGAATTTGACATTTATATTAATTTGAAATTTATTGGAGCAAAAATAAACCAACTTAACTCATACTCAAATATCGAATATGATAAAAATCATACAGGACATAACAACCATTAGTAAACTTTATTTTATCTATTTTTTTTACTAACATTAGAAAGTAGTCCTGACAATTGACCAACTCCTTATATTTACAAAGATTGGACAAAAGATTATTAGCAAAAACATTAACCTTTTTGAAAAAAAAACAATAAAATACAAAAAATAATAAAATGAACAAACAAATGTAAATGAATAATAACCCAAAATAATAATAATAATAATAATAATAATTACAATTAGTACCCCACATTAAATGAATGTAAGTGGATGATATGGCTAAATGAAAAGTTTTCATTGGTTTGTGGATTAGGGTTTAGATAGACAATTCCACAACTATCTAGGATTTATATATATAGATTGAGTGTATATTAAAAAGTCATAAGTTTATAAATGTAGAATATGAAAAGTATAGAGATGAAATAATAAAATAATAAATAATAATAATAATAATAATAATAATAATAATAATAATAATAATAATAATAATATAAGTAGAAATGATGTGGCATTGTAGAGTGATTTATTTGGATTTAAATGGATGATGTGGCTAAATGAAATAATTTGATTGGTCTAAGTGGATTAGGGTTAGGAGAACTATTTAGGAATTATATATATAGAACCATCTTGGAAAGCACCCATTAACCAATGGGTAAGTGGGCAGTATGTGGCTTTCAATCGAAGAATGATGGAAAATGGAAGCTCTAGCAATGTCAATGTGAACATTGTGTCTGAACCCAAAGGTTCAAAAGTGGTACCTGGAAAAGAAATAGTGAATGCTGCCACAGAGGTCAACAAATACTCTTATAGAAACAACTATAAGGGAAAAAACCCTATGACCCGCACTCAGTGGCGAAGGTTTCAGAGGAAACAAAAGTTGACAGCAAAGGATGCTGAGGCTGGGGGCAAGGTTGTTGCAACCCAGAAAGCTGAGAAAGTTGAAGTGGCCAAAAGGTCAGCGAAAGAGAGGCTTTCCATAGTCTTGGAGGAGCCAACAGCTGAAAATGCCCAAGAAGTGGCAGAAGGTGAATATGACATGGAGGATGATGATCTCCTAGATGAGGGATCTGATTTCGACGTTATGGTTAATGTGGTGTCCATCTTGCCGTTGGAGTATGATGTGCCTACAGAAGTCAACGAGTTGGAAGAGGACTTCGAGGCCCTTGATTTGGCTGATCACAAGCCAATGTGTTACTATGTTATGCAGAATGGTTGTGTCGAAGAACAAAAAGCTGTCTTCGAGAAGCCAGACTTGGGAATGCAGAACCACTTGAAGGCTTTGTTTATTAGAGCGAAAGTCAATAACGTGGGAATCAATAAAGTGTTAGTTGATGGTGGAGCTGTGGTGAATATCATGCCCCATTTCATGTTGAAAAAATTAGGTCTTTATGATACAGACCTTCATTCCCACAATGTTGTATTGGCCAACTATGAAGGAAAAACTGGCCATTCTCTGGGGGCAGTGCAATTAGAAGTGTGTGTTGGTAGCACTGTTCGAAAGACCTTGTTCATGGTCATAGCTGCCAAACCCAATTACAATCTGCTATTGGGCAGAGAATGGATTCATGGTGTTGGGGCTGTCCCCTCAACCATGCACCAGAGATTAATCATCTGGAGAGAAGATGGTTTGGTCAAAAATGTGGAGGCAGATCAGAGTGCATATGTTTCAGAGACAGGCACCATGACTTTGCAGAACTTCGATAAAAACCTGGCTTCTATTGCTCCTTGTGGTGAGCAGGATGCTGCCTTCGATCCAAATGAAGTGGTGTTGAAAAATGTATACCACTCAGTTAAATTGCATCCAACCCATGACTTTTGTTGGGAAAGGGAAGACATAGAGAAGCCCTTGTCTAAGGATGCATACCCACCAGTTTCTGGATGGGTCAACTATAATGAACATGATGATTAAGTCCCCAGCATGGGATCGAATTACGGCTCACGCAACCGAGAATAGAATCAAAATGGCTCTCGAGGCCATTGATTTTCAAGAAGATATGGCTGTCGAAGCCAATGGTGACTTAAAAGATGAACTGGCCTTGGAGGCTAGTGAGGTAAATGATGGGAAAAAGCAAAGGTTAGATTGTATCTATGATGATGAAACTTTGGGTTTTGAAAAAGATCCACATAGTTCGATTCAAAGAATGCAAGCCCAAGATCCTTTGCAAGATCCTTTGCAAGAAGTTGATATTGGAGATGGCTCTGTTAAAAGGCCAACTTATATTAGTGCCAATATTGATCCAATCCTAAGGGAAAGAATGGTTGAGTTGCTTAAGAACTACAGATATTGCTTTGCATGGGATTACAACGAAATGCCTGGGCTGAGCAGAAATTTGGTAGAACATAGGCTACCCCTCCGACCAGATAAGAAACCTGTGAAGCAGCTTCCAAGGAGGTTTGCACCAGAAATCATGACAAAGATCAAAGCAGAAATTGAAAGGTTGCTCAAGTGCAAGTTCATTCGAACAACCAGGTATGTAGAATGGTTAGCCAATATTGTTCCTGTCATTAAGAAAAATGGGTCACTTAGGGTTTGTATAGACTTTAGGGATCTGAATAATGCTACACCAAAAGATGAATATTCTATGCCTGTAGCAGAAATGTTAGTTGATTCAGCAGCAGGACATGAGTATTAAGCATGTTAGATGGCTATTCAGGCTATAATCAAATTTTTATTGATGAGGATGATGTGTAAAAACTGCATTTCGTTGCCCTGGTGCTTTAGGCACCTATGAGTGGGTAGTGATGCCTTTTGGTTTGAAAAATGCTGGAGCAACATACCAAAGAGCTATGAACTTGATTTTTCATGATTTTATCGAAATATTTATGCAAGTTTATATTGATGACATTGTTGTGAAATCCTCTTCCTAGGATGAACACATCGAGCATCTTAGAAAATCATTCGAAAGAATGAGAAAATGTGGATTAAAAATGAATCCACTAAAGTGTGCTTTTTGTGTACATGCAGGAGATTTCCTTGGCTTTGTTGTGCATAAAAAGGGCATAGAAATTAACCAAAACAAGACAAAGGCTATCATGGAGACGAAACCTCCAGGAACGAAGAAACAGCTTCAATCCTTGCTAGGAAAGATCAATTTCTTGAGAAGGTTTATATCAAACCTAAGTGGCAAAGCTCACCCCTTTTCTCCATTGCTAAGGCTCAAGAAAGGTGATGTATTCGAATGGGGAACAGAACAACAAAAGGCATTTGATGAGATTAAGGCATATTTGTCGAAGCCTCCAACTTTAATGCCTCCCATTCGAAATAAAGCGATGAAGTTGTATATTGCGGCATCAGATTGGACTATTGGAAGCATGCTCGCACAAGAGGATGAAAATGGCATAGAAAAGGCTATTTATTATTTAAGTAGAATTTTAAATGATGCTGAGACTAGATATAGTTCAATTGAAAAACTTTGTCTATGTTTGTATTTCTCTTGTACCAAACTTAAGCAATATATCAAGTCAGTTAATGTTTATGTTTATTCTCACTTTGATATCATTAAGCATATGTTGTTGAAACCAATTTTGCATAGTCGAATTGGGAAGTGGGCTTTAGCTTTAACTGAATATTCATTAACTTATCAGCCTTTGAGAGCTGTCAAAGGCCAAATAGTGGCTGATTTCCTCGCTGATCATTCAGTGGTCGAAGATTCGATAACATATGTAGAATCTGAGCCTTGGATGTTATACTTTGATGGCTCGAGACATTAACATGGTATAGGAATTGGAATCTTAATCATCTCTCCTTTAAGGATTCCAACAAAGTTTAAGTATAAAATTAATGGAACTTGCTACAATAATGAGGCTGAGTATGAGGCTTTAATTGCAGGCCTAGAGATTCTTTTAGACCTGGGGGCAAAACATGTTAAAATTAGAGGAGATTCTGAGTTAGTGATAAAGCAATTGACAAAGGAATACAAGAGTATTCAAGAACATCTGATGAAATACTTTGTTATTGCCTTCTCTTTACTAAAACGGTTTGATTCATGTGATATTCAACATGTACCTCGAATCGAGAACCAGGAAGCAAATGATTTAGCTCAAATTGCTTCTGGCTATAAGGTAACAAGAGAGAAATTAGAAGAATTAGTTGAAATCAAAGAAAAACTAATCTCATGTGAAGCGATACCCCATCAGCTGGGGGCAAACGAACAAAGCGTCGAAATCAAGTCAGAAATAGTGGATACACACTTCGATGAGGTGATGACTGAAGTCTTTGTCATTGACAATTTGGCTGACAATGATTGGAGACAATCCATTGTTGAATACTTAGAAAATCCAACAGGTACAGCTGAAAGAAAGGTTAAATATAGAGCCTTAAGTTACACAATCATGGGAAATGAGTTATTCAAGAAAACACCTGAAGGAGTGTTATTGAAGTGCCTTAGTGAGAACGAGGTATATGTAGCAATTTCTAATGCTCATAGTGGAGCTTGTGGTGCTCATCAAGCAGGCCACAAAATGAAATGGCTTTTGTTTCGACAAGGATTGTATTGGCCCTCCATGCTCAAGGATTGCATAGAATATGCAAAAGGGTGTCAAGAGTGTCAAAAACATGCAGGGATACAACATGTTCCAGCGAGTGAATTGCACTCGATTGTCAAACCTTGGCCTTTTAGAGGTTGGGCCTTAGATTTAATTGGTGAGATTATGCCTGCTTCATCAAAGAACCAACGTTATATATTGGTGGGAATCGATTATTTCACCAAATGGATAGAAGCCATTGCTCTAACAAATGTAGATCAAGAAACGGTGATCAATTTTGTCCAAAACCATATTATTTATAGATTTGGGCTTCCTGAAACGATCACTACAGACCAAGGAACAGTGTTTGTTGGTCGCAAAATGCAAGATTTTGCTGAACAATCAGGCTTCAAGCTAATAACTTCAACGCCTTATTATGCCCAAGCAAATGGACAAGTTGAAGCAGCTAACAAGGTCATAATTGGTTTAATTAAAAAACACGTTGCTCAAAAGCCAAAAAATTGGCATAAGACCTTGGACCAAGTCCTATGGGCATGCAGGAATTCTCCTAAGGAATCAACAGGTTCGACACCCTTTCGACTAACTTATGGTCATGACGCCGTGTTGCCTGTTAAGATAATGATGCAGTCAATTCGAGTGCAGAGGCAACTAGAATTACCTCCTGATCATTATTGGAATTTAATGTTAGACGAGTTAATAGACGTGGATGAGGAGAGGTTGCAAGCGTTGGATGCTTTAATTCGACAAAAGGAAAGAATTGCTAAAGCATACAATAAAAAGGTTAAGTCTAAAACCTTCGACTTAGGAGATTTAGTTTGGAAAGTTATTCTTCCCATGGATAAAAGAGATAGAGTCTTTGGAAAATGTGTTGGTGTAAGCCCTAGAGGCCAATTACTTATAATTGAATAATAGATGTATTGAATAATTTACTTATCAAATAAAAGGCTTTTCTTTATTTATTTTATATATGATAAAATGATAAAGTCCCTAGAATAGTCAGTTCACTTATGGAACGTTAAGTATGACTTAATCGTGAGATTCCATTAAATATAAGAACACTATTCTTAAACATATCCATAGTCAAGTTTTATTGTGAAATGGGATAACGATAAGGCATAAAGACTATTATGTTGGTAGACTGATGATCATATCTCACTGATCATGGATAATGAGTTATCAAGTCTTCACATAGATATAAATGTTAAGGGTAACTTTATATCGGATTGACCCACCATGAGAATACTACATAGAGTGTTATGAAATGTCATAAGTTTTCTCATAGTGATAAAAGGTGTATTCCACCCTTCGACCTGAAACCACTATGTACCCTAGATGCAGGAGTGTAATACCTTGTTGTCATTCAAACGTTATCCGTAACTGGATAATTATAAAGATGGTTGATGGGTATCCCACGAATCATGCTGAGGGACATGAGTGACCTAGATGGAATTTGTCCCTCCTACATAACGGGAGATATGTCTATGGGCCCAATATTGAACTAGACAAGGATGACATACTATGCCTTGTGTTCAATATAGACATGAGGACAAAAGGGTAATTGTGCACAAGATATTTATCACGGAAAGGTTAGTCAGATCACGTGACATTCCTATGACTTGGGTAACAGTGATGTGTTGCTAGATACCGCTCACTGTTTATAATATTACGATTAATATTATTGCCAACGTCATAAGAACCTACAGGGTCACACACATAAGGACAGTTAAGAAGGAAAAATAAGTAAGACTTATTGTGGGGGTGCAGTTAGTGAAAAACGGTTATTGGGCTTGAGAAGCCCAATTTCGTGTAAACTAAAGACCTCATAAGAAACTCTATAAATAGAGCCTTATGAAGTTCAGAAGTTACACTTTTTGAAACCCTAACTGAGTTTAGAAAAATTCTGAATTTCTCTAAACCCTAAACCGCACAAAATTCCCTCAGCCTTCATCCAAGAACAGCTAGCACTGTGAGATCGAAGGTTCCTGTTCGTGTGGACTAAGTGGAGGTGCTGCAAGTGCGGTGCTTGTGATCGATAAAGGCGGCCACAGATTTGTTCTTCAAAGGTAATATTCTAGACCTGATCATGCTCATTCGCAAGAATCCATTGATGGGAAATCTTAATTTTAAAATTCCGCTGCGTTTATAAAAGTGTTTTATGAAACGATTTCCCAATAAAATGGTCACCTAATTGGGAAGGGCCATTTAAAATCTCTCAAGTGTTATCAAATGGGGCTTACGAGATTGAAGAATTAACTCCTGAGAAACGTTCAGTTAACATGAATGGCAAATATTTAAAGAAATACAAGCCAATGTTGCAAGAAGTACGTATAAGCAGTGAATAAACGCAAGAGTTTAAAAGATTGCAAAATGGTAAAAGAAAGTGCCAAGAAAAATAAATGTTTATTCATTAAAATCAACATTACAACCAATCAAGAATTTTCAAGAAAGTACAAGAAATGGTTGAATGTTGAGGGGTAGCCACTTAGGGTTTACCCTGAACTGGAGTTCCTACATCCTTCGAATCAGAACTAGAAAGTTCTGAAATTTGAGAGTCTTCTCCCTCAGAAGAAGGAGTTCCTGGATATTCTTCGTCAGGTTCCAAGGTGCTGAGGAACTCAAGGTAATGTTCATCTTCATCATTTGAGCTGGAGCTTGAAGAGTCAGAAGATAGAATAATAGTTTCTATCTCCTTATCTTTTGCCCTCCGAGGGCGAAGAATTCTGGTGCGTGGAGGCTTGAAAGCTGGTTTCTTGGTTCTTCCCTTGCCAAGAGGACGTTGAATGCTTGAATCTTGGGTGGAAGAAGATGGGTTTCTCTTGTTATCCATTTCTTTTTCAAAGAGGTATTGATACGTTGATATGTGAAGGGAGATGAAGGAGAGAGCCTTAAGCGCAGTTATTTATAGAATAGTTCAGTGGGTGTTTAATGCTCGTGTGGTTACAACTAACTATGGTCAGTTTCCTAGGGAAATGTCGTTTTAATAAATGCCCAAAGTTGGGCAATCAGTTATGTTGACCGCTTTGAAAACATGTTTGCTTTATTCCTTGCAAAATGACATTAATTAGATCTGGGATAACAACCAAAAGGAGGGAAAGCAAATAATGACAGGGCTTGAAAATAAAACACTTAGGCAAAATATAAACATGCAGCGTTAAAAAACCAAAAGTAGGCATACATTTAAAGAGCATGCCTGAAATTGTTCGACAATACCCAGTGTCAAAAGATTCACAGTCGAAATATCAAAAAGTTAAAACTAGAAAATTACAAAGTCCTAAGGTTGTTGTTGTGACGGCGAAGGGGGCTTTCGATTGGCTGCTTGGAACTGATAATACTGGGTTCGAATAGAAACCAACTTACGCTGCAACATCTCTTTATCACTGGTAAGGCGCTCAACTTGCCTCTGGACAGCTAAACCATCACTATAATGTTGGATGCCCTCGTGTGCTAGCTCATCAAGCTTGGCCCTTTGCGCTTCGACAGCCACTGCAGCCAGTTTCTCCATCTTGGCCTCTTCTTGTCGAATCTTCTCTCGTAATGCTTCAATCTCAGATTGCCATTGAGCAATATTGTTCTCACAGGTTACGAGCTGTTCGAGAGCCTCAGTAGAAGCAGCCTTAATCCTTGTGACTTCTGCATTGCAACTAGAGGCCTGCTCAAAATGGCGTTGCTGTGTAGCAAGCAGAGATGATAGAAGTTCGCTAATTCTGGCCAAGAGTTGAGTTTGGCTAACAAATTGTTCTATGAAAGTTTCAGCTTGAGTAACCAAAAGGAACATTGCTTCGTCAGTCATTGGATTCTGGAGTTTGTGGAAAAGGGCTTTAATGTTGTAGTATATGGAAGAATCACGTTCAAGCAAGCCCAGCATATCCCCATTAAGAATCTCTCGCCTAAACCTGATTTCATGCCCAAATTGTTCCTGCTCAAGCAAGTCTTCTTTGCCATCTGTGTTTTCAGCAACGGAACTAGAGGTGACATGGCTTGACAGAAGTTTGTTGAGTGCATCTGCTGGAGTTAAATCTTTCAACTCTCTAGCAAGTTCAGCTGGCAAGACAACAGTACAAGGCGGCTTCGACACAGAGGTCCCTTCTTCACCAAGCGAATCACCAATGTGGGAATTGCTGTCATCAGAGTCGAAAGTGTCAGCACTCGTCGAGCCAGACTCATGGTTTGGTCCACTTGGTTGGGGTTGGTTGGTAGTAGAATGCTCACTATCAACTGATGGCCTTTGTTCAGTGGAAAGATTGACAGCATGGTCAGCTTGAATGTTGGTTGGAGGATCATTATCAATCAATACTTGGGCTGGATTTGACAGAGGGTCTTGTTGTGTTAGGCCTTGGTCAGTTTGGATCTCCTCATTGTTAGGCTTGAGAGCATTATCTTCCATAACATGGTGGGGTGAGCCAGTAGCTTTAGGTGGTGATGGTGTCCTGTTGAGAATAATGGTTTCGACAGCCTGAGGGGATGGAGATTTCTCTAGCAGGGCTTCAGACTGCGCACCAGTTGGTCCTTCGACCATTCCTTCAGCTGCTTTGCTAGGAGAAGGTTTATCTTGAGAGACAACTGGGGGAGAATCTTGTGGCTGAAATAAATGAAGCCATATGAAGTAAGTAACAAGTTCAAGAGCTGAAGAAATAACAAGAAGTGAAAAATGGCTTACTTGGGCTTGATGGACAACAGTAGTTTCAAGCACCGAGGGCACTTCTGTTGCAGCAGCAAGAGTCTCGACAACGGTAGTTGAAGCAGGAGGCTTTCTGTGTTTCTTCTTCTTCTTCTTCTTTTCTGTTTGTTCTGGAGGAGGGTTCTCAGGAGATGCAGGAGTATGAGGTTGTGCCTCAACTTCAGAGGACTTGTGTTCAGGAGTAGCCACTTGGCTAGACTGTTGCTCCTTTTTCTTCTTCTTTTTCTTCTTCTTGTCTTTGATGGGTTCATCATTATGGGGAAGATCTTGGGTGGTGGCAGTGTTTGTTTGTTCAGGGATAGTCTAAAGGACAGGCGTATCCTGCAATCCACATCTCAATAAGTTCGCATTTGAGACAGAAGAAAAGCAATCTTTGGTTAGGTAGTTACCTTGTCTGGAGCACTTGAACAAGTGGCTGGAGTAGGTCTTTGTTTCTTTGAACCAGAAGGGGCCAGTGTAACACCCAAACCCCTTAACTCAATTTATTAAATATAAATAAATAAAACACTTAAGAAAATTCAGGCGTCACATGTTATAATACGAACCACGGCATAATTATAATCATGCTAGCACAGCGGAATTAAAAGCGAATAATTATCATAATGTATATCATACAATAATCATAATTGTTCACACAATATCCTTAGGCTCTAGGCCATATCAACAAAGGATATTATGTTTACAACCCAAAAGATAGGATTAGCAAAGTTAAATATGCCATCACGGGCTTAATACAATCCAAGCGAATAACCCGACACGGTAAACACCTAATCAGAGCAATTCTATACAACCCATCAAAAGATATACAATTATCTAAAGGAGTAGTCTAAGCTAAACTCCTCACCAAAAAGTGTGCTACACTAAGCACGAGCAACGCCTCTAATTCTGAGCTGGATCCTCAACCTGAGAACCTGAACCCCCAACGGTCCAGCACATAACACAAAATATGAGAGTTAGATTACATAATCAAAATACAAGTGCAAGTAAATCGATACTTAAACACTCCTTCTATAACATAAGCATGCTTCACAAATATACATATACATATACATATACATATATTCACATCTATAATCCAATTATAAGTTCTCAAAACACATAATCAAATACCAACTATCAAGTATCAATTATCAAATACCACAATAGCCAAACATGTGTCACATATCATTTATCATAAAATGCACACATAGCCTAATGCAACTCTAATGCTTCAACTTCATGAATGTCACCCTAGACATTTCTAATGCATGTGGTACCATCTTCTTTATTAGAGTATCTCACCTCTAATATCCTTCTTTATCGGATAAATATAATCCGATATACTTCTTTATTGGAATATCCAATATCCTATTTAATTCATGAATGCATGTATATGTTTCATGAATCCACTCACAATTAATAGCATTAAGCTTCTTCCTTTACAATGTGGAATAATGTCCAACATTCTTCATTATTAGAATAAACAATTATCCTAATATTCTTCATTAATCACTTCCTTTATCATATCTCATCAACATACAATTAATCATAGCTAAAAGCACCTAATTGTATGTTAGAATACCATAATTACATGTTATAAGTGCATAATTCCACTAACAAAACATCAGCAAAATAATCCTGTCACAGAGCTTGTTCGCTTAGCGAGCAACTAGCGAACAGAACCCGTGCTAAATTCCATTGGCGAGCAGCTGGCGAGCATGGTCGCTTCGCGAGCAGGTAGCGAGCAGCTGGTCACTCAGCGAGCAGCTGGCGAGCAGGTGGCGAACCCACACAGACCCAAACCTCAACTGGCGAGCTGCTAGCGAGCGTGGTCGCGTAGCGAAGCCTCTGGTCGCTTAGCGAACCACACCAGAAGAACATCTGTTCTTGAGTTTCAGAAAACGATTTTCTACTCTAAATCACCCAAAAAATCCCATTTTTCATGTGATAAACCCCAAATATGTTTGTTTTCATGTATATAACACATATATAAGCATAAAAGGACGGATTGATTCTCCGATCCACATCATTAACATCGAAAAAGCAAGGATTTACCATTTATGAGTCTAAAAGCTCAAGAACACATATAATCACTCCAAACATACAAATTCTCATTATTTAACCCATGATTTCGCTCACACCACATGGTAGAAGTATATTGAACATGTTATTAACATTGGGTTTCATTTTCTCGAAGATTAACTCTCCCAAACCAAAACGAAAATGGGGTGGAGAAAGTTCGGGTACGGAGAAATCGACATTCTCCCCTTTCTCTTATCACCCACGATAATGAAATCTACTCTCATACCTGGATTCGAAGAAAACTCGAAGAATGATCTTGAATCTCTCCCTTTCTTCTTGCCCAAGCTCCCACTCTCCAACTCTCTCTCAAGAACACAAACTATGAGAAGAATGAAATGTTTCTCCCTTTCTCATGGCCATATCGGCGCCCCACACACCTCACACAAGGCCCATTGGGCCTCAAGCCCAATTGGCTTGGCCCAATAACACATTAACTCACTCTACTCGCTTAATAACTAAAGTACTCGATAAATAACTCTAGTTATTAACTTAATTAAAATGCCACGTTAAATAAAATATTTTAACACATAAAAATTAATAATTTGAAAATTGGGTCGTTACAACTCTACCCTCCTTAAAGAATTTTCGCCCTCGAAAATTACCTGGAAATAACTCTGGATACGAACTCATCATCTTGCTCTCCAATTCCCAAGTCGCATTCTCACCAGCGGGTCCTCCCCATACCACCTTCACCGAGGCGATATCTTTGTTTCTCAACCTCTCCACTTCTCTTCCTTCAATCCTTAAAGGCACAGTCTCGACCGTTAAGTCATCTCTCACTTGAACATCATCCGATTCAATCACATGTGACGGGTCCCTTACATACTTCCTCAGTTGTGACACGTGAAACACATCGTGCAAATTTGCCAATGATGGCGGTAAAGCAATCCTATACGCCACTTTCCCCACTCTTTTCAAAATCTGATAAGGACCAATAAACTTCGACGTCAACTTCCTCGACTTCAAAGCACGTCCAATTCCGGTAGTCGATGTAACTCTTAAGAAAACATGATCACCTTCTTGAAATTCAATGTCTTTCCTCCTCTTGTCGTGATAACTCTTTTGACGACTCTGAGACGCTTTCATTTTCTCTCTAATCATTCTAATCTTTTCCGTAGTCTCTTGCACAATCTCCGGACCAAGAATCACACTCTCTCCGGATTCAAACCAACAAAGCGGTGTTCTACACCTCCTCCCATACAAAGCTTCAAAAGGTGCCATTCCAATACTCGAATGAAAACTATTGTTGTACGTGAACTCGATCAACGGTAAACATGAATCCCAACTTACTCCTTGTTCCAAAACACAAGCTCTCAACAAATCTTCTAAAGATTGTATTGTCCTTTCCGATTGGCCATCCGTTTGAGGATGATAAGCCGAACTCAACCTCAACTTAGTCCCTAAAGCCTCTTGTAAACTTTCCCAAAATCTCGAAGTGAACCTCGGATCTCGATCCAAAACAATACTCGACGGAATACCATGCAACTTCACAATTTGCTCCACATAAATTTCGGCCAACTTAGGCACCAAGGTACCTTTCTTAATAGCAATAAAATGCGCACACTTCGTCAAACGGTCTACCACCACCCAAATCACTTCATAACCTTTAGTAGTCTTGGGTAAACCTCCCACAAAATCCATCGCAATACTATCCCACTTCCATTCCGGTATAAACAAAGGTTGCAACAAACCAGACGGTTTCTGATGCTCAATCTTCGACTTCTGACAAACTAGGCAAGCATAAACAAACTCAGAAATTTGCCTCTTCATTCCTGGCCACCAAAACAACTTCTTCAAATCTTGATATATCTTGGTTACTCCAGGGTGAATACTCATTCCACTCCTATGACCTTCTTCCAAAATCATCTTCTTCATCTCGGGCACACATACTCTTCCATGAAATCTCACAACTCCATTCTCGTCAACTTTGAAATTAGCTTCTTTTCCCTCCTCAACTACTATTGCCAACTTCTCCATTAACTTCTTATCCGTCTTTTGACATTCTTTGATATTCTCTAGAAAAGGATTCGTCAACTTCAACATTCCCAATTTAACACTCTTAGGAGTCACTTCACACACTAGACTCAAGTCTCGAAATTCTTCAATCAACTCCAACTCCTTCACCATTAGTGATGACATGTGCAACGATTTCCTACTCAACGCATCGGCCACCACATTAGCTTTTCCGGGGTGATAACTCAAATCAAAGTCATAATCCTTCAAAAATTCGAGCCATCTTCTTTGTCTCATATTCAACTCCTTTTGATCGAATAGATACTTCAAACTCTTGTGATCACTAAAGACTTCAAACTTAGATCCATACAAGTAATGCCTCCATACCTTCAATGAAAACACAATTGCGGCTAACTCAAGATCGTGTGTCGGATAATTCCTCTCATGAACCTTCAGTTGTCTTGACGCATACGCTACCACTTGACCTTTCTGCATAAGCACACCTCCTAGTCCCATCCTCGAAGCATCACAATACACGACGAAAGATTCCTTAGCATCCGGTAAAATCAACACAGGCGCGGTAGTCAACCTCTTCTTAAGCTCTTGAAAACTTTCTTCACACTTCACATCCCAAACAAACGCTTGATCCTTCCGAGTCAACTGCGTTAAAGGCAAAGCCAACTTTGAAAATCCTTCAATGAATCTTCTATAATAACCAACCAATCCAAGAAAACTCCTTATCTCAGAAACAGACTCTGGCGTCCCCCATTGCAATACGGCATCAACTTTCGCTGGGTCAACCGCTATTCCTCCACTTGAAATCACATGACCAAGAAAACTTACTTCTTTCAACCAAAATTCACACTTCGACAACTTGGCATACAACCTCTTCTCTTTCAAAATTTGCAAAACAATCCGCAAATGCTCCTTATGTTCCTCTTCAGACTCTGAGTAAACCAAAATATCATCGATGAATACCACTACAAACTTGTCCAAGAATGAATGAAAAATCCTATTCATGTACTCCATAAAAACACCAGGTGCATTGGTCACACCGAAAGGCATCACCGAATATTCATAATGACCATACCTCGTCCTAAAAGCAGTCTTTGGTATATCCTCCGTTTTTACTCTAATCTGATGGTATCCGGATCTCAAATCAATCTTACTAAACACGCAAGCTCCAACCAATTGATCCATTAAATCATCTATCCTCGGAAGTGGATACTTGTTCTTGATCGTCACTTTGTTCAACTGTCGGTAGTCAATACACAACCGCATACTCCCTTCTTTCTTCTTAACCAACAACACAGGTGCACCCCACGGCGATACACTAGGTCGAATAAATTTCTTCTCAAGTAGTTCCTCTAGTTGCTTCTTTAACTCATTCAACTCTGACGCTGACATTCGATATGGTGCCATAGATATCGGACTAGTACCAGGTACCAAATCGATCGTAAACTCTACTTCTCTTTTCGGCGGTACATCTGACACGTCTTCCGGAAATACATCGAGAAATTCGCAAACAATCGGCAACTCTTCCACCTTAACTTCACCTTCCATCTTCAAGGATGCAAACAACGCATACACCTCTACGGGTTCCTTCAAAGATTCTACTACTTCTTTCTTACTCATCAAATGCAAACTCTCCTCGGGTTTAGGAAACACAACAGTCTTCTCACAACAATTGATATGGACTCGATTAAATATCAACCAGTTCATACCAAGGATAACATCTATTCCACTAAGTTGGATACACACTAGGTCCATTCCAAAGTGTCTACCAAACACGGTTACGGGACAGTCACGACATACGAGACGGGTAGTTACAGAACCATTAGCAGGAGTTTCTATTTCCATACGACCAGACATTTCAGACACAGGTATACTAAGACGCTTCATGCAATCAACGGATATAAAAGAATGTGTAGCTCCCGTATCAATAATCGCAGTTAAAGGAGTGTTATAGATGAAACACGTACCTCTAATGAGATTATCCTCTTGATCCGCATCATCTCTGAAATTCCTGGCACACAGTGGACAGGTGTTGATCAAGGTGTATCAACACTTGTCTGTTGTAGACAGATGTTGCTACCGGTGCGCCAACACTTGTCTACAGAACAGAGCAAATAACATAAAACAATACAAACAATAAAGTAAATAACACACAAGAGTTGTTAACCCAGTTCAGCCTAAAGCCTACTCTGGGGGATACCAATCCAGGAATGAAGTCCACTATCAGCAGTATTACTTTGAAGCTAAACTCACCCGTTTACAACTTCTCACTTAATCACTACCCAATGACACTTCTACCTAGGAACTCCTAGATATGAGACCCCGTCCCAATTCCCACCTTAACAACACAGACATCGTTGTTATTCAATTCAACAATCACAGCAGATGGAGACACACTCCTAAGAAACTAGGATTCACTCTTGCTTAAAAGCTTACGAGTAAACCACACAACACAATAGAACAATCTCCGTACTTCAAAGCTTGGGAGAAGTTCACAATTACAACTCAGTAAAACACAGGTCCTAAGCTTGCATCAATGAGATACAAGAAAGGCTCACAATTAACACTCTAAAACCCTAATAACACACGCTTTTTAAGAACACGGTTTTAGATACTTGAAACCATATGCTTGCCTTCGTATTTATAGTAGTAGAATGACTTGGGCTTCAAGACAAAATTAGGGCTTCTAGAATTGCGGCAGCAGTGATATATTTTTGAAAACAATAGTTATATTTTTGAACCGCAAAAATATATTTTCCAAAAATATAATTCCTTTGGGAAATAAAACTAGGGTTTGGCTGCCTCATGAAACACATTAAACACGTGCGCCTTCCTCTGTAAGAAACCTTGAAATAATTCTTCAAACAGATCTTCAAAAGATTGAGTAGAAAATAATAACATACAGCTGGCGCGCGCAGAACAGAGTCAGGTGTTGTTCCAAAGTGTAACAACATTTGTCACAACACTTGGGGTCAGCACATTTGTCTCAACACTTGGCTAAGATATGTTTTTGCAAAATGTAGCCAATCATACAAAAACCCAACAATCTCCCCCTTTGGCAAATTTTGGCTAAAACAATATTAGACCAGTATATAGAGAGATACAGTATTACCTTTCCTTCGAGTCAACATGATCACACAACTAGGAAAGAAAGTAACACACAATAAAAACTACTTCCAGAAGAATTAAGTAGTATCAGAGGCAATGCAACAGCGGAACAAAACATCTAGCCTCATGGAACAACACAAGAGAGAAATAAACTCCCATAGTAGATGCAAAGAAATAGGAGAAATAAACTCCTAATAGTTTAACGCGCATCCATTCATCATGAGAACAACAGGGAAAAATAAATTCCCATAAACATCTGAGAAAAATAAATTCTCAGTCATAGTGGATAGTGGACTCATTAGTCAGGTGCCATAACACTTGGCACAACATTTGTCATCAAACATATTCAGGCGATCAAGAGTTAATATCGCTCACACTCCCCCTGAATTCATGCATACACACACCAGATAGAGAAAGAATATTCACTACTCCCCCTCAGTACATGCATATTACTCACACTCCCCCTCAATACGAGCATACGAACAATTCATGCAAACACACAGGTCACCAGATGTGAGAACATCTGACCACACACTTGTCACACACACACACTACTCCCCCTTTTTAGCCACAATTTAGCCAAACATCATGCATAGGAAATCATAGTGTACCAGAGCATAGAGAATATCAGTGTGCAGTTATTACAGACCATAGAGCACACACAGGTGCTAGAAATCCAGGGCCTTGCCCATAAAAGGAACAAAGAAAAACAACAAAAGTACATCAGAAACAACTAAGAAAACACCAGCAATCAAATTGAAGAACTTTCATCAGAGTCCTCCATCACATCCTCAGAACCATCCTCAGAGCCACTAGTTCCTTCCCCTTCTTGTCCATTGGGCTCACCCTCAACAGTCTCAGCAGTCTCCTCAGCCTTGAGTGCCTCAATCACACGATCTATTTTCAGCTTCCTTGCCTCAAGAGCTCTGCTTGCTTCAGTCAGATCTGCAATCATCTGCTTTCTAGAGAGTACACCAGCCTGGACAGATGTGCCAACACCTACTGCAGCATTTGTCCCATCCAGCAGCCTTTGCTCAATCACCAACACCCCTTTCCTTTTACAAGGAACATCAGTATTTCTTAGTATATCAGGGTGTTGCTCAAGGATGATATTGCATAGCAAAGTAGGGAGAGCAACTGGCTTCTCAACAGCATAAGTCAGGGCATGGCTTAAGGTTTCTTGAAAGAAATAAGATCCATAATCAAATTTGGCCTTGGTACCCACAGCATAGATAAACTTTCCCAGTCCTCTGGCCACATCTCCTGAGTGGGTTGTAGGCACCCAATTATGGGCAGCAATCCTATTTAAAACAGCATAAAATGGAGAGAGAGAAGTTGCAGCCAACTTTGCCTTGCTTGGCCATACCTTGATCTTGCCACCTGTGAGGACCTTGCAGACCTCATTGTCTGTGACTTTCAGAGGAGCCACTTCTTCAGAATCCCTTTGCAAATATTGGTTGATCACAGTTGGAGAGAATTGAACACACTTTCCTCGAACAAAAACCTGCCTGTATTCAGGACTTGCTGGATCATTACAGTTTGCAGCCACATTAATCAAAAATTCTTTGACAAGCCTGTCATAGCACTTGTCCAAACCAACCACAGTTTTCATCAAACCTGCATACTCAAGAGCTTCAACGACACTAGTACATTCAAGAATATCAGCTTTCAAATTTCTTTCCAGGGCCAGCCTCCTATGATATACAAATTTCCATCTTGCAGACCCATTCTCCAGATGAAATGAGATATTATCCAAAGGAGCATAGGGAACAGTTTGAGGAACCTTCTTCCTTCCTATACTCTTCCTAGATGTGCTGCCAGATGCAGCAACATCTGTCTCTGGCTCAAAATCAGAATCACTAGTTGGTGGAGCCTTCCTTTTCCTAGTCTCAGTTCTAGGAACCACCTTACTTACAAGTTTTGGAGGTCCATATAGGGGCTTTTTACCAGTAACTTTTTCAGCCCTAGATGGTTTGGCTGTTTGGACAGGTGTGTTAGTAGCCTCTACACCTTTACCAGCCCTACTTCTAGTCCTCCTAGCCACACTAGCTTCAGAATTTGCAGGAATAGACTTTTCACTCACAGTTGTTTCATTAACAATTATAACCTCAGGATTTTCATCTACAACCTTATCAGGAACAGTTTCTTTATCAGCATCCTTAGGTTGGGGACTCTCATCAGACTCAGAATAGTCCACTATATTATCCTCTGCCAAAGATATGGTAACATCTGGCACAACATTTGGCGCAGCGCCATGTGTTGCAACATTTGGCGCAACATGAGTCTCAGGAGCAGTTTTCTGAAGAGACTCATCAGCAACAGCATCATTGGTCTCAGTGGAAGCACCAACAATAGCAGGGGAACACAAGAGAATCAACCATCAGTAGTTGATCAACTTTTAATACCAAAGAACAATAATCCTTTGCTCCCAAAAATAATAACTCCTCCTTGCTTGAACTAACTAAAATGCTCATCCTAGGTGATTTGGATGACGCTCCAAAGTACAGATAACAATTAACCATTGAACATAAGTTGAAACAGCTCCAATGTTCATAATCCCTTGAAGTGCTTTTTACTACAACAAAACAAGAGTTCCATGCTCTCATAGACTTGATAATATCAAGTTAGAGTAAACAACCTCCATCCTGTTTCAGAGGAATACCACCATTCATACTGAGAAAAATAAATTCTCGATATAAAGATGTCAAGATATTGAGTCTGACATGTCTTCAAGGTCTTCCAGCTTCAGATTAAGGACTCCCCCTTAATAACTGCATAATATGCTGGTCAGATGTTCCAACATTTGGGAGGACATCAGTTCCCTTTTCAAGGAACATACTAGGAGATCTTTTATCAAAGCCACTAGAGGTTGGCTCTTAGGTCTGGAAAAATATATTGCTGATAACATCCTTCAGATCTCTCTTCAACCAACTCATATATGAGTGCCTTTTTGAGTGGACTTGAGATCACCCTCAAGTATCTTTGGCATCTCTAACAAGTTAGTTGGACCTTTCATCGAGTATCACCATACCAAAGGATACATCTTTAGAGAACAACATAGTGTTGCATACTCAGCACTCAAAATCACCAGGAGTTTTCCATCAGATATATGTGCAGCGGAATTCAAACTAGAAAACTCATCAACAAACTTCAGGCACAACATAATGACCTTTGCACAAACTCCACATTCTAGGTGCAACAGGTTAAAATAGGTTTGAAAATAAATCAAACCATACAACAAATCATCACTAAAGCTACACGCCTGAATAATAATGGACAGGTCTATTACACACCCTGTCATGAATAGTCCATCCTCCACTTCTAGGGACCATTCAACCAATATGAACTTCTCTAAGTTCAAACAACTTTTCTCATTAGATGGGGAATTAACATCAGTGTGTTCATCAGATACTTCTTCCTTATTATCAGCCATCACCTGGCTATTTTCATTTACAAGAACAGTCACATGTTTGGGGATTTCAGGAACAGTTTCTCCTTGTGTATTCTCTCGGGCCAAAGATGTGTCAACATCTTGCACAACATTAGTCTCAAGAACGGTTTTCTTGAGCCAATCAATCACATAGTCAATCATGACTTTACCAAAAGTACCAACATTAACATCAACTTTAGGAGAAGAGTTCATATCACATTTCCCTTGATTAGCGTGCACCATACAATGGAGAGGGGGAAAAGAGGCGGTTGCACGCGTTACATGCAGTAACTGCTACAATTCTTTAAATAGGCAAATACTTAGCTTGCCCCTTAACTTTCCAGATTGAGCTTCTTCTTTCAAATTCTTGAGAATTACATATGTAGATCTTCTTATGGTAACTCCTTGGTCAGGATTTCTAATAGAGATTTCCTTTGAGTGTTTCTTCTGAACTCTGATTGATGGACCTTTGTTTGGTCTCAAATTCTCTGTATTAGGCTCAAAGTCTTGAACAGAATCAGATTCAGCTTGATCATCATCTGGTGTTGGGACAGGTGTGACTACATCTGTCTCTTCAGCTAAATCTATACTTGTCAAATCAGTATCATCAATTACGACATTGATTGATTCCATCATGGTTTTCGTTCTAGAATTGAAAACTCTATAGGCTCTGCTGTTGGTTGAATAACCTGGAAATATTCCCTCATCACTTTTGGGATCCAATTTCCTCCTAGGTTCTCTATCGGCCAAGATGTAACATTTTGATCTGAACACAAGGAAATATTTTACAGTAGGCTTTCTGTTCTTCCATAGTTCACACAGTGTTGTTGCAGTACCTGTTCTTAATGTTACTCTATTATGGATGTAACATGCAGTATTCATAGCTTCAGCCCAAAATTTATAAGGAAGGTTTTCGGCATGTAACATAACCCTAACAGATTCTTGTAAAGTTTCGTTCTTTCTCTCAACCACACCATTTTGTAAAGAGCTAACACAAAACTCAGCAAATTTAGAGTTTTCAAACTCCTTTCCATGGTCACTTCTAATTCTTAAAATACCACAGTCGTTTTCTTTTTGAAGTTGTAAGCAAAGATCTTTGAATTTACCAAAGGTTTCAGATTTTTCCCTAATGAAGTTAACCCAAGTGTATCTAGAGAAATCATCAACAACAACAAAAACATATTTCTTACCTCCAAGGCTTTCAACTTGCATAGGACCATCAAGTCCATGTGTAGTCGCTCAAGAACTCTAGAAGTGGACAAGTGTTGCAGCTTTTGGTGCGACACTTTGGTTTGCTTGCCAATCTGACATTCGCCAAAGATGTTGTCTTCCTGTATTTGTAAGTTTGGTAAGCCTCTGATAGCTTCCTCAGATATACCTCTTTTCATACTCTTCAGGTTAAGATGTCTTAGTTTTTGGTGCCACAACTTAACCTCATCTTCTTTTGTTAAGAGACATGTAGATACATTAACTTCTTCTAGAGGAACCCACAAGTAACAATTATCCTTCGATCTAACACCCTTCATCAGGATGTCACCTTCATCATTGCTAACAAGACATTCATTTTTTGTAAAGTTGACTTGCATGCCTTGATCACATAGTTGGCGTATACTAATTAGATTAGCAGTTAGCCCTTTTACAATAAGAACATTTTCAAGTTTAGGTAGACCATTGTCAATCAGCCTTCCTATACCCTTAATTTCTCCTTTAGCTCCATCTCCGAATGTTACAAAACTTGTTGCATAGGATTTTATATCCATCAAATATTTTTCAACACCGGTCATATGTTTAGAACAACCACTATCAAAGTACCAATCTTCTTTTGATGAGGTTCTAAGAGAAGTGTGAGCAATCAAGCTTTTCTCACAACTTTCAGCTACACAACCCTTGGTGTTGGTTACATCAACCTTTTGTTTCCACACCTTCTTTGCATTAGTTATGGATGGATCAAGTTTCTCTTGAATAGTTTCATTTGGATACCCATATAACTTATAGCAGTAAGGTCTTATGTGCCCCTTTCTTCCACAGTGATGACATCTCCATGAACGATATTTGCTTTTGTGCCTTGGTATAAATTTAGGATTCTGCCTTCTTTGACGATGTGGAGCCATATGTGGTAACACTTGTCTGTGTGTAGTATGATGTCCGGTGGACAAGTGTGGTGACATTTTTCCATACATTGTTGGAGAGGGTTGCTTACTTATCTCAGGCATATATTTTCCATCTTTGTTGTAATCCTTAATTCTATTAACGCTTTTATACTCATACCCAATGCCTGTTTTGGCTCTACTGTGGGTAGGTAGTTTTTCTAGGATTTCATCTAGGTCAGTTCCTTTAAATAACATAACAACATCTTCTTTAGATTCTCAAGATGAGAGTTCAATTCAGTTACCTCTTCATTCAGCTTAGATATTTCTGCTAGTTGCTCAAGCTTATCTGTTTCCAGATTGGCGATGATTGCCTTCTGCTCCTCAATTGTTTTCAACCCTTCTTCACACTTAACACCAATCTCAGAGATTTTTGTTAGATTGACAATTCTTTCAGTTTGCAACTTTGAGATTGTCTCCTTTTGTTTTTCTGAGATTCTGCAGACTTCTTCACTCCTTAGACACAGCTCCTTGTATGATTCAGCAAGTTCATCAAAGGTGAGTTCTTCATCACATGATTCAGTATCAGATGTGTATACACCTGTCAGTGCATGAATAGACTTTGCAGTATCAGCTTCTCCTTCAGAATCCTCATCTGACCATGAAACAGTTAACCCCTTTTTCTGTTTCTTCAAGAAGGTTGCACATTCAGTTCTAATGTGTCCATACCCTTCACATTCAAGACATTGGACACTTTTATTAAGAGCTGTCTTCTCATCTGACATAGGTTTTCTGAAATTTCTGTAAGTGTTGTGACCAGTGTCGGCTGCACTTGTCTTTGGACGTTTGTCCATTATTTTTAGCACCTTATTAAATTGTTTTCCTAGAAGAACCATTGCATCAGAGATGCTATTCTCAGACTCCGTGTCACTCTGTTGATCTTCTTCCTCAGCATTCGAGACAAAGGCAATGCTCTTGGTTTTCTTATCCATCCTTTCATTTGTAGCCACCTCGTAAGTTTGTAATGAACCAACCAGTTCATCCAGCTTCATTTCTGTGATATCTTTGGCTTCTTATATAGCTGTGACCTTCATATCAAACTTTTTAGGTAAAGACCTAAGCATCTTCCTTACCAGCTTTTCTTCAGGTATCTTTTCACCCAAGGCATCAAACTGATTATCATAGTCAAGTATGGTCATGTGAAATTCCTGAATGGTTTCATCATCATTCATTCTTAGATTCTCAAACTTAGTGGTTAGGAGTTGTAGCTTTGACAGCTTCACTTTAGAGGTACCTTCATGAACAGTCTCAAGAATTGTCCAAGCTTCCTTAGCAGAGACACACTTTTTGATGAGTCTGAATATGTGTTTGTCAACACCATTATATAGTGCATATAATGCTTTTGAGTTTGCAAGAGCAAGCTCATCCTCTTCTTTGGACCATTCTTCAGCAGATTTCAACTCAAGAGTTGGTTTACCATCTTTGTCCATCTTCACAGGTGGAGTCCACCCTCTCAGAACTGCCTTCCATGTCTTGCTATCAATTTGTTTTAGAAAGGCCATCATGCGGGACTTCCAATAGTCATAGTTTGAAGCACCAACCAGAAGAGGTGGTCTGGTAACAAACCCTCCTTCTTTGTCCATCCTTGCCAGAAAAAGTTTCCCTGGAGCTCACCCTAAAATTCAGAACAGGGTGCCTGCTCTGATACCAATTGAAATTCCTGGCACACAGTGGACAGGTGTTGATCAAGGTGTATCAACACTTGTCTGTTGTAGACAGATGTTGCTACCGGTGCGCCAACACTTGTCTACAGAACAGAGCAAATAACATAAAACAATACAAACAATAAAGTAAATAACACACAAGAGTTGTTAACCCAGTTCAGCCTAAAGCCTACTCTGGGGGATACCAATCCAGGAATGAAGTCCACTATCAGCAGTATTACTTTGAAGCTAAACTCACCCGTTTACAACTTCTCACTTAATCACTACCCAATGACACTTCTACCTAGGAACTCCTAGATATGAGACCTCATCCCAATTCCCACCTTAACAACACAGACAGCGTTGTTATTCAATTCAACAATCACAGCAGATGGAGACACACTCCTAAGAAACTAGGATTCACTCTTGCTTAAAAGCTTACGAGTAAACCACACAACACAATAGAACAATCTCCGTACTTCAAAGCTTGGGAGAAGTTCACAATTACAACTCAGTAAAACACAGGTCCTAGCTTGCATCAATGAGATACAAGAAAGGCTCACAATTAACACTCTAAAACCCTAATAACACACGCTTTTTAAGAACACGGTTTTAGATACTTGAAACCATATGCTTGCCTTCGTATTTATAGTAGTAGAATGACTTGGGCTTCAAGACAAAATTAGGGCTTCTAGAATTGCGGCAGCAGTGATATATTTTTGAAAACAATAGTTATATTTTTGAACCGCAAAAATATATTTTCCAAAAATATAATTCCTTTGGGAAATAAAACTAGGGTTTGGCTGCCTCATGAAACACATTAAACACGTGCGCCTTCCTCTGTAAGAAACCTTGAAATAATTCTTCAAACAGATCTTCAAAAGATTGAGTAGAAAATAATAACATCCAGCTGGCGCGCGCAGAACAGAGTCAGGTGTTGTTCCAAAGTGTAACAACATTTGTCACAACACTTGGGGTCAGCACATTTGTCTCAACACTTGGCTAAGATATGTTTTTGCAAAATGTAGCCAATCATACAAAAACCCAACAATCTCCACTCAAAGCAAACACCTTCCCCATAGTCTTCTTCGGCTTCTTGCACATAGGACTCTTGTGACCCTCTTCACCACAATTGAAGCAAGTCACCTTCACTTGACAAACATCCGACTTGTGTCCTAGCCTCCCACAATTGAAACACTTGTCCACCTTCTTTGGGCACTCATAAGACTTATGACCCAACTCACCACACTTGTAGCATTGTCCACCACCTCTCTTCTTTCCACCACTAGTCTCAACAACTTTCTTTCCCTTGTCTCCATTGTTGGAACAAAATTGATTTAAAAATGTTTGCCCCTAAATCTATAAAGGTTTTGATGATAACAAAGTATTAATAAACAATTGGAAGGACTAAAAATTTATTTTAAGTGCGCAGATATAAGCATAAGATAAGCTCTGAGTGAAGCTCAGAGGATGAGAATTCAGAAGTTCACAAGCGCTCAGAAGATGTTGGACTTCAGAAGTTACAACCTTCAGATGATGAAGTCTTCAGAACTTCTTGAGTGACTAAAGCTTCATCAACCTCTGAAGATCTTTTTGAAAGCTGTGAAGATTCCCTTTGCAAGTCAACTCTTCTACCAATGAAGAAAAGGACCTTTCAAGCCTGATCAGAACAGCTAATCTCGTTTTGTCTGTCCTCACTTGAGAACGTGGGTCTTCAGACTTGTTAGCTGAATAAGGAAAGTCTACTCTGCAGTAGTCAAAGTATCTGAAACTCTTACTCAGTTTAGATACAAACAAACTGCATCAAGACAGGCTGCTTGAAGACAAAAGATTATCAACTCCAACGGTTCTTTTTGCAACGACTCTTTTCTGGTGGTATATATACTAGAAGGATCAGCTGCATTATATAATAATTATTAAGGATTGAACGTGCGCTGAACAAACTCTGAATTCTGTGTATACAAGCTCTGAACCTCTTATCAAGTGTTTTTGCACTTTAGTCAAATACTCTGTACTCTTTGTATTTGCTCTCTTTAGGTTCTTCTAAGAGCATCTGTATATTTTTATATACTTTACAATTTCTTGAGGAAAGTTAAGCTTGTGTGCTTAAGTGTGAAGTCTTAAGCTTGTGTGCTTGAGCATTGTTGTGAAGTCTCTTGCTTGTGTGCTTGAGCAGGTGTAATCTTGTGTGATTATAGTGAAATCCCTTGGAAGTGCAAGGGGACTGGACTACTCTCGTTTTGTGAGAGGAACCAGTATAATTTGCCTGTGTGATCTCTCTCTCTCTCTCTCTCTTATCTTGTTTTATTGTGTTATTTATCCGCTGCTGTTGTAGTTAAGTTAAGAACTTGAAAAAGTTTTAAACTTGGCTAAAACACAATTCAACCCCCCCTTTCTTGTGTTTTCACACCTTCAATTGGTATCTAGAGCTCTGGTCTGTTACTTTCACCTAACAGTGAGACAGTAAAGATCTTGTGAGAACACTATGTCTGGAGGAGACGATAGTAGTACTAGAACTACCGGTGAAGCCGGTGAGGCCAGTGGTGCTGGTGGTGGTCCAAGAAATGCCTTTGGTTTTGACTACTTAAGTAATGAATCACATGAACATAGTGGCAATAGAAAAGCCCCTATATTCAATGGTGATGCATCATTATTTGAGTGGTGGAAGGAAAGACTGTATAGCAATATTACTGCTATTGATCATGAGTTGTGGGATTTGGTTGAGCTGGGAGTAACTTTTGAAAACTTAAATGAACATGGAAGATTGTCCATTGAGCATAGAAAGTTACTCACACCAGCTAACTTAAAAACCTACACTAAGCATCATAGAGTAAAGGACATTGTTGTTGGTGCTATTAGACATGAGGATTATGTCAGAATAGAGAACAAGTCTACTGCTAAATCTATCTTTGACTCTATGTGTGCTACCTATGATGGCAATGAAAAGGTTCAAGAGGCTAAGGCTAGTCTCTTGATAAGGCAATATGAACTATTCACTATGCAACAAGATGAAAACATTGAGACTATGTTTACAAGGTTTCAAATCCTTGTATCTGGTCTTAAAGCTCTTAAGAGAAGTTATTCCACCTATGACCATGTTCAGAAGATTCTGAGAAGTCTTCCTATTGCTTGGAGACCTAAGGTCACTGCAATAGAGGAAGCTCAAAATCTCAAGACTCTGAGTCTTGAGGCTCTGATAAGCAATCTCAGAAGCCATGAGATGGTTCTGAACGCTGACTCAGAAGCTAAGAAGAAGTCCAAGTCTGTGGCTTTACAGTCAACTAGGACTCCTTCTAAAGCTCTTAAGACTCAGCTGAAGTGGAAGAAATAGTCACAAGAAAGGGGGGGGTTTGAATTGTGACCCTTTTAAAATTAATCCTGCACTCTACAAAATTAATCTCAAGTGTATACTTGGATAAATGTTAGTGGAATATAAAACAGCTTGTTCTGAGAATGTTCTCTGCTGCGTGAGCTTGTTCTGAGAATGTTCTCTGCTGCGTGAGAATTAAGTGGTTTGTGTGATGTGTGTTTGCAGTAAATAAATAGTTAAAGGTAAGAGAGATTCACACACAAAAATTATACTGGTTCACCCAAATCCTGGGCTAGTCCAGTCCCCACGCCTGTGAGTTTTCCACTATGATCTCGAGATACTACCGATCTCAAATACAAATCTTCTTTGATCTAAACCACGATCAGAAACCTCCAATCCCTACAAGCTTGATCTACCTCAGCCTTACAGAGGTGTCACTCAATCAATAGTTACGTATTGACTTGAGCCAATCTTCTTTTTACAAAGGAAGTTGTTCTGGATCTAAGCTTATACAAAAACTCAAAACTAGTTTGAGAAGCTTATACAAAATACACTCAATACACTCAGTAATATTGTGATCCAATAGGTTGATAGAGAGCTGGAGTGTGAGTGGTAAAATTGAGAGACAAAGATATAACCACTTAAAAGTGGGTTATGTTGAAAAGTGGTCTCTTGAGAAATTTGCTTGTAGAAACTCAAAGGTTGTTTGAGAAGCAAATAGAAACACTCAATAAACTCAGAAGTATGATGTGAATGAAGAGCCTGAGTTTGAGTGATGAAAGAAGAGCTTTAGGACTTGTAGACAAAAACAAGTAATTGATGATTTGTAGCTTGAACTCTTGCTATTTCTCTTGGATTTGCTTGCCTTTTATAGATGCAACCTTATGTGTGAGTTTTGGCCTTCAAGTATATCAGTTAGAGAGCAAATTATAGCTGTTACTCAGTGCCAAAGATGCTTTAGACAGCTGCTGCAAAATTGCCAGATTCTCTGCTCATTCTTGAAACAGTCTTGAACTGAATTTTGCTTTGATCCACAAGAGCCAAAGAAGTGTGAGCTGTTGGCAAGTACAAATGAGTTGTTTCCTGCTTCCTTCCAATGTCAGAGGTCAGATATAGCCGTTTGGAACCTCAGTAAAAGGACTCATGACAGTTGGAAATGGTTTTGAAAAACTGTGTGCAGGATCATTCTTGAATCAGTCTTGAATCAGTCTTGAACCAGTCTTGACTGCATCAGCAAGTGTGATGAAGCTTTATCTCTATTTCCTTTGTGATATGCAACTGTTCAGTAGGCTCAAGGACAACTCAGAGATAGCCTTAGCTTGGGAATAAACCAGCTGGATTAGTACAAAGGCATGTGAGACAAAAATGTACCTGTATGACAACACCATTGAAGAATGTTCCAACATAGTCATTTTGCAAGTACATCACAACTCATAGTTCATAATGTGTTGTTGCAATCTGATTGGCCTATGATATATGATCAGGTATTTTCATTGGATGATCAATACTATAAAAGATCATAAAAGATCAAACTTATAATTCATTGCATGAATTATGACTAGGAAAGGTATATGCTCATTTTCCATCAAAAGTGTTGATCCAAAAAGATATTATCTTCTGTAGAGATTTGATCCATATTTCCTTTGTAAAGTGCTTATTTGTTTTGTCCAAAGTTGACTTATAAAATCAGAAAGCACTTAATCCAAAATGTGCTTATATTCAAAAGTGCAGTCTGTCTGTTAAGAATGTTCTCAGATCATTCTTGAAACAGTATCTCAAGATTTTCTTAAGGAGGGATCTTCATGTTGCTGCAAAACTTTCCACAATTCCTCTTGATGTTTTGCACACATTGTTACTTGTTCATTGAGTACTTTGAGATGCTTTTAGTGGAGGCGTGGGAGTACTCATCATGAGGATTATCATTTTCTAGCTTAGACAATGATTAAAACTTTTATGCCTTGTGGTGCATAAGCTCCTTTGTAAATTCATGGAAAATCATTCTTAGATCATTCTTGTCTTGAGAAGCTAAGATGAAACTTTGAGTAGGTTTTGAAGATCTTCAACATATGCATCATTTCCATTGATGTTAATTGTAGTAGTAAATCCTCAAAGCATGTAACAAAACTCAATGTGAGTTTTGACATGATAACATCAAATATGTTCTTGTGTAGCTTGTGATGCAAGTATTTCCATCAACTATGATCTTCATATTCTTCCTTGAATCTTTAAGCTCATTGTGAACCTTGTGGTGATGAGGAAGACTATTAACCATGAAACTTGCTTTCTTGTTTGAATCTTCGAATGAAACTTCTTATGATTCAAACAACATCCTTTAAAAATCTTCATGAAGCTTGTGATGCTATTGTTATGATCATCTGATGCTATTCTGATTCTTTCATTGCTTGAGTATTTAAAATGCACTTGTTGATGTGAGTGGCTTCTAGATTGTCCACTTTTGTCATTACCTATCTTTCAACAAAAACTCAAGTGCAAACATCAGTAGATCACCATTCATAAAACTTAACATTTATTCCATAAGGTTTGTTGTCATTAAAACACTAAAATGGATTTTGCCTCAACAATCTCCCCCTTTTTGATGATGACAAACCTTTTGAATAAATCTTATGTTTTATGGATGGAAATAATAACAAATGCAAGAATGTTCGTAGATATGCAATTAAGCTCCCCCTAAACACATGCAAGGGTTTAATTCTTATCATTCTAATTAAACTCCCCCTAAATACATGCAAGAGGTTAATTCATAACATTCTTCATTAATTAGTTTCATCTAACATTTCTCTCCCATCATATATATCTCTCCCCCTTTTGTCATCTATCAAAAAGTATTTGGGGTAATTTTAAATATGAAGTGCAATGATAGGATTCAAATTAAGAAACATTGCATACATAGAGCATGAAGTTGAGAAGTTCATTCATATATCAAACTTATCAAGTTTGCATTTAAACATTAAAGCACATAGCATGTATGATCATCAATAATCATTTTAATCAAATATTGCAATCACAACATGAATAATGGTTAAATCACATGTAAACATATTTGATTTTAAAAGATAATGTTATACATTCTCAATTTAAAAAAAGGATTTTGACCTCAAAGATATTGCAAGTTCTAAAGAAACAAAATTTCTCAAAATTTAGAAAAACTCCCCCTAAATCTTATGAGATGAATATTCTCTAAAAGTTTCAAAATAATTTGGGTAGAGGTAACTTTTTTTTTTCTTTTAAAACATGATCATTCCAAAAAAAAATGATGGACAAGACTATGTTGTGGTCATTTTAACAATAAAATATAGTTTAAAATTGTCCAAAAACTTTGAAATTAGAGAGAAAATGGCGCAAACGAAAAAACTTTGAAATCATAGTAAATTGACAACATGTCAAAAGTAGATTTCTCTCTTTTCCAAATATTTCTATGATGAAGATGTTTCCTTTTTATAGCAAAAAATTCAAGAGGATTTTATGTTAAAACATCTGATCAAAACACATTCAAATATGAGTTTATGAACATAATGTGCAAGAACTATTATTCTTAGACCAAATTCTAATTTTATGGAGAGTAGACACACAAATTATTCTCATGAAGACCAATCATATGTTCTCTTGTTAAAATCCTTCAAATAATAAATCCAACAAAAAATGGATATTCATTTAAAACCTTTGAAGGAGGATCTTTTACATAAGTCATAACAAAATCTCAATTTTTGAGAAGCCATGTTCAAAAAGTTCTACTTAATCATCAATTAAGCAAACTATAGGCTAATCAAGATGTGCAACAAAATTGGATTCATCCAAAGTTTTATATTAAGAGCGGTGCACATATAAAAGACTTATAGAAAAAATGTGTTTTCATAAAAAAAAGTATACTATAAGCCGGACTTATGTAAGAACAAATATGACATATAATTGTTTATCAAAATTATGAGTTTTATGTCATTTTTCTTGTTCTAAAAGTTTTGGTCTATCATGAAGGATAATTAAGAGACTAACTCCAAAATTTATTCATCGATCATTAAGGATAATTTTTCATTAAGCACATAACATGACTTGTATTTTAAAAATATTTATCAACAATGTGATTATGAACTTTTAAAATATTTATCACGAGACATAAATTAAGACAAGTGTTAATTTAAAATAAAATTGTCTTTTGGTATGTCACAATAAAATTGATCATTGAAAAATGTGACTAAGACATATGGAGAAAATCTAACTTGATAAAATAACCCATAACAAAAACTTTGATAGCAATATGAGTATAACATTTTTGAAAATGTATTGCTTACAAAGGTGTAGAAAGATGATTTTGCACAGCAACAATGTTCATTCATTTAACATTTAGCATGATATTTTGAAAGAGATTATTTTCCATTGTATGAACAAAAATCATGAAAAAGTGTAAGAACAAAGAGTGCATTAAAGATATGAATTATGCATATGCACATACTAGTCATTAACAAACAATGATATGTAATTTAAGCTTTTAAGGTCATATACAGAAAATTTCACACTAAATTCTAGATTTCAAGATCATCAAATCAATCACATAATAATATTGCATAAATGTATTCAAGCTTAATATAATGCAAATGTTATAAGATCTAGAATTTTGTGTACCTTATATAATGGATTTCTTCACTTGAGATTCAATGATGGGAGCATCTTCAATTGTTTGAAATTTCACCACATGCTCGTCATTGTAAATATAAGACACTTGGTTGACGGTTGAGGAGAAAAGTTTTATCTTTTAGAGCATTCTCCAATGTTGAGTAAATTCATCATCTCTCAAGTATCTTTTCACTTGTTGACTTAGAAGGAAGAACGTTCTGAGATTAATCTACTGGATCCAGCACAGTATAAAGTAACTCATCCAAGTTGCTCTATTTTTCAAGGTCCTCTCTTCCCATTTTAGAATGCTTAGACCTGATGTTTTCTTCATCTCAAACTGGTGCAGCGGATGTAGAGAATACGAGAACAAATATTCTGGGATTTTTGGGCTTGGTATTTTGAGCAATTTTTGTTTAGGAATTCAGAGCTAAAAATTGAATCAAAAGATCTTTGATAGTGATTCTCAAATGGGAAAAATAAAGAGTGGTCAAAAGGATAAGGTATGGTTGAAAAATCTCCAAGAACTCTTTGTAGAAGCTTTGTGATTGAGTGAGATCAACACCAATGTCTACACTTGAGTCAAAATGCAGTGATGCATCAAGGTCCACAAAGGGAATGGAATTAGACTAAAATCCAGTACCCTTAGTGAGAGATCATTTGCCTTTGGAAGTTGTTATCATAACAGCAAGAACGTTCTCAGATTGTACTCCTTGAAAAACTCAGCTTCAACAAATGTTTTGAAAAAGCTTTTGTTTCCAGGTTTGGCTTCAACATCAATTATCTCATGTAATGAATGTCCTTTATATTAAAGGTGGTGCTGGCATAAAGATCTTTTCCTTAAGATCAAATTTGTAGGTATGAAAAATCTCGGTGAAGATCATCCCATAAGGAAGAATAAATTTTTCAGCCTCTTCTTTTCTTTGCTTCATTTTCTTGGAAATACAGAATGTTGGAACATGTTGTGAAACACCTTGTATTCCATCTTGAGAGTTGATGAAAGAGATTTTTCCATTTAAGTACCATATGCATTGATGTCTCCATGATTAAATCATTTATTCACAATTTCAAAGCGGTGTACCAATACCATTGTTCATTCCAATGAAAAAGTTCTTATAATTGAGAGATATGATCTTATGATATTTTGTTATCATTCGTCGTCAATACTATTATCAATGTTTCTCTTATTATCAAAAATAATATGCATGCTTTTTCAAATATGAGTTTTGAGATTGCATATTCTATAATCTTTAAAGTAGAGAGTAAACAAAATATGCTTTTTATATTTTAAAACAATTTTCTCAATGTTTTCTTTACTATGTCAAGTATGGTAATGACATCAAAATTATAAATGCATGATATGATTAAATTTCTATATTTTCACATGGATTGGAGTTTTACTCAAGTAGAAACATGATGCAAAAACATATGCAATGTCTATGGTTTCTTTCAAAAATATTTTTCAACACTTGATTAAAAATATTTCATTTAATCAATTTTTCTTTATAACAATTTTGTTTTTGCTGAAATTCTAAATCAAGAAAATCAAGTGAAATATCATTTTCTTCAAAGAATGTTTTGATATATAGTTTTTCATAATCTCCCCATGATCACTACTACTAAGAGATGATTTTTGAGTTTTTAAAGTTTGAACATTTTTCACAAAACTTTAAAAGCCTTAAAAGAAATTGTTCTTTTGCTTTAAAAATAAAGTCCAAGTTGAATAAATCATCAAGTAGTACAAAGTGAAAAGACTAGTAGTTTTGTAATGAACAAATAAATCAATATAAAGTAGTTCAAAAAGATTTTTGGTTAAAATTGTATTTTTCAAATGAAGACTACTCTTTACATAATAAATACAAGTTTCACAAACTTTATCATATTCAAAACCAATTTTTAACAAATATCTAACTAGATCAAAATTGAATAAATTTGCCAAAGTTTTCATACTTATTTGACAGGCCATTTTATGTCCAAAATATTTATCTTTTTCAAGGACATTAAAACATGATTTTGATTTAAAAATCATCTAAGTATCATAATCATGAGGATGAGGATGAAATAACTTTAATTCCAATTTTCCCAAAATTTAATGAAGTTATGTGTTAGACCTTTAACATATCAATCATCCTTAATTTATGCAAAATCATTTTACTTAATGATACATGTACCTTTGGTTTGATTTTTGTCGATGATTGCAACGGTTGTAGATTCACCATTCCTCCCTTTTTAAATGTGAGGAAATATTGTCTTTCTAAAGTCATATTCCTTGAGCATCAATTTTCCAAGCCTCAAAGTTTTTTCTTGATTGCTTAAAGACATTCCTGCAACACAAGTTAATAATGATTTTGGTACCCATAGTGATTTGGGTCCTTGGAGATTAGTGTTGTTCCTCTTATAAGATTTCTTCTTATGATAATAAGTTGATCTCTTATAGGAAGATTTGGAATAAAAATGTTTTTTCAGAACATTCTGAGACTGTTCTTGTTTCTGATGAGAATGTTCTTTTCTTTTGAATTTTTTCTTAAAACAAAAGGATTCAATATGATCATATTTGGAACAATATGAGCATTTGTATCTTTGTATTCTTTGATCATTATGAGGAACAAAACAATCCTCAAATGACTTTTGTTTTTGAAAAGTTCTACAACCTAAACTAGTTTTGTCAAAGATTATAACTTGTGATTCCTTAATGTTTTGAAAATTCTTTGTAGATTTTACAGAGCTTGTTATGACTTTTTCCAAATCTGAATTATTTTCTTTTAAAACAACATCCTTTTCATGAATTTTAGAACATTCTAAAAGATGATTAGTGGTTTGTTTATCATGGAGAATCTTTTGTTGCTCAAACATATTAAGATGAGAGTATTGCAATTCTTGAATAATTTTAAAATATTTATCATTCAAGATTTGTAATTTCTCATTTTCTTTATTCATCTCAAATAGTTGATTTTCTAGTAAAGTACACTTTTGAGATAGAGAGTTTGAGTCATTTAGAAGACTATTAAATTCAACTTCCCTTTTAATACATAAAGAACAAGGTTTAGAATATGTTACCTCTTTATTTACCATTAGGCATGTGTTGCCTTTTTCTTCTATTTTTGAATCATCAAAGTCACATTTTGTTGTCATCATGAATTTCTTCTTGGAAGCGAGCTCTCTTTGCATTTTCTTGTTTTGAGAACATTTCGTTTTGGAATGTCCCTTCTTTTTGCACTTACGGCATGCACTTTGATTTGCAGGTTTTGACATCACTTCTTCCTGAATCTTTTCCTCTAACACTGTTAAGTGTTTAAACCTTAGAGCCAGTGCTCTGATGCCAATTGAAGTGGAAGAAATAGTCACAAGAAAGGGGGGGGTTTGAATTGTGACCCTTTTAAAATTAATCCTGCACTCTACAAAATTAATCTCAAGTGTATACTTGGATAAATGTTAGTGGAATATAAAACAGCTTGTTCTGAGAATGTTCTCTGCTGCGTGAGCTTGTTCTGAGAATGTTCTCTGCTGCGTGATAATTAAGTGGTTTGTGTGATGTGTGTTTGCAGTAAATAAATAGTTAAAGGTAAGAGAGATTCACACACAAAAATTATACTGGTTCACCCAAATCCTGGGCTAGTCCAGTCCCCACGCCTGTGAGTTTTCCACTATGATCTCGAGATACTACCGATCTCAAATACAAATCTTCTTTGATCTAAACCACGATCAGAAACCTCCAATCCCTACAAGCTTGATCTACCTCAGCCTTACAGAGGTGTCACTCAATCAATAGTTACGTATTGACTTGAGCCAATCTTCTTTTTACAAAGGAAGTTGTTCTGGATCTAAGCTTATACAAAAACTCAAAACTAGTTTGAGAAGCTTATACAAAATACACTCAATACACTCAGTAATATTGTGATCCAATAGGTTGATAGAGAGCTGGAGTGTGAGTGGTAAAATTGAGAGACAAAGATATAACCACTTAAAAGTGGGTTATGTTGAAAAGTGGTCTCTTGAGAAATTTGCTTGTAGAAACTCAAAGGTTGTTTGAGAAGCAAATAGAAACACTCAATAAACTCAGAAGTATGATGTGAATGAAGAGCCTGAGTTTGAGTGATGAAAGAAGAGCTTTAGGACTTGTAGACAAAAACAAGTAATTGATGATTTGTAGCTTGAACTCTTGCTATTTCTCTTGGATTTGCTTGCCTTTTATAGATGCAACCTTATGTGTGAGTTTTGGCCTTCAAGTATATCAGTTAGAGAGCAAATTATAGCTGTTACTCAGTGCCAAAGATGCTTTAGACAGCTGCTGCAAAATTGCCAGATTCTCTGCTCATTCTTGAAACAGTCTTGAACTGAATTTTGCTTTGATCCACAAGAGCCAAAGAAGTGTGAGCTGTTGGCAAGTACAAATGAGTTGTTTCCTGCTTCCTTCCAATGTCAGAGGTCAGATATAGCCGTTTGGAACCTCAGTAAAAGGACTCATGACAGTTGGAAATGGTTTTGAAAAACTGTGTGCAGGATCATTCTTGAATCAGTCTTGAATCAGTCTTGAACCAGTCTTGACTGCATCAGCAAGTGTGATGAAGCTTTATCTCTATTTCCTTTGTGATATGCAACTGTTCAGTAGGCTCAAGGACAACTCAGAGATAGCCTTAGCTTGGGAATAAACCATCTGGATTAGTACAAAGGCATGTGAGACAAAAATGTACTTGTATGACAACACCATTGAAGAATGTTCCAACATAGTCATTTTGCAAGTACATCACAACTCATAGTTCATAATGTGTTGTTGCAATCTGATTGGCCTATGATATATGATCAGGTATTTTCATTGGATGATCAATACTATAAAAGATCATAAAAGATCAAACTTATAATTCATTGCATGAATTATGACTAGGAAAGGTATATGCTCATTTTCCATCAAAAGTGTTGATCCAAAAAGATATTATCTTCTGTAGAGATTTGATCCATATTTCCTTTGTAAAGTGCTTATTTGTTTTGTCCAAAGTTGACTTATAAAATCAGAAAGCACTTAATCCAAAATGTGCTTATATTCAAAAGTGCAGTCTGTCTGTTAAGAATGTTCTCAGATCATTCTTGAAACAGTATCTCAAGATTTTCTTAAGGAGGGATCTTCATGTTGCTGCAAAACTTTCCACAATTCCTCTTGATGTTTTGCACACATTGTTACTTGTTCATTGAGTACTTTGAGATGCTTTTAGTGGAGGCGTGGGAGTACTCATCATGAGGATTATCATTTTCTAGCTTAGACAATGATTAAAACTTTTATGCCTTGTGGTGCATAAGCTCCTTTGTAAATTCATGGAAAATCATTCTTAGATCATTCTTGTCTTGAGAAGCTAAGATGAAACTTTGAGTAGGTTTTGAAGATCTTCAACATATGCATCATTTCCATTGATGTTAATTGTAGTAGTAAATCCTCAAAGCATGTAACAAAACTCAATGTGAGTTTTGACATGATAACATCAAATATGTTCTTGTGTAGCTTGTGATGCAAGTATTTCCATCAACTATGATCTTCATATTCTTCCTTGAATCTTTAAGCTCATTGTGAACCTTGTGGTGATGAGGAAGACTATTAACCATGAAACTTGCTTTCTTGTTTGAATCTTCGAATGAAACTTCTTATGATTCAAACAACATCCTTTAAAAATCTTCATGAAGCTTGTGATGCTATTGTTATGATCATCTGATGCTACTCTGATTCTTTCATTGCTTGAGTATTTAAAATGCACTTGTTGATGTGAGTGGCTTCTAGATTGTCCACTTTTGTCATTACCTATCTTTCAACAAAAACTCAAGTGCAAACATCAGTAGATCACCATTCATAAAACTTAACATTTATTCCATAAGGTTTGTTGTCATTAAAACACTAAAATGGATTTTGCCTCAACATCAGCTTCTTGACATTGAAGAGGAATCTTCTGCATATGGTCAAGAGGAGGAAATGGGTGAAGATGAGTTTGCTTTATTCACCAAGTTTCAGCAATGGAACAGATTTAACAAAAGAAATTTCAGAGGTAACAGTTCCAGAAACTTTGTCAGCAAAAAGGATGATCAGAAGAACTGCTTCAACTGTAAGAAGCCAGGACACTTTATTGCTGACTGTCCAGAAATGTCTGCTAAAGACAAAAGCAAAAGATACAGCTCAAAGAAGCAACAATTTAAGAGCAAATTGAAAAAGAGTCTGATGGCTACTTTTGAAGAGCTATCATCTGAGGAAGAAGTTGAGGAAGAAGAAGAGGCAAATCTAGCCCTGATGGCTTCAACTGACTCAGATGCAGACTCAGAGGATGAATCAGAATCAGAAGTAACAGATGAGGTATTTTCTGACTGTTCTAAATCTCAACTTATAACTGCACTTAACAAGGTCATTGAGAAACATCTCAGAGTGTTAAGTAAACAAAAAATTTTACAAGAAAAGCTTGACACTCTGACTGAACAAGCAGAACATTTTCAAGGTCTCTATCAAGAAACTCTGAATAGAGTAAATGACTTTGAAAAGGGTTGTGCTGTGTGTCACAAACCTATTGATGAGCAGGAAATAGCTCTTCAACAGTTTGTGCATCTCAACCTTGGGAAGAGCAAAGCTGCTAATAGAATTTATAATGTTTTAAGAAATAGAGGAGAAGGACTTGGCTATGAATATGGTAGAACATATTCAAAGCTGAAGACCTCTGCCAAAAAGGTTGGAAAATCTTGGGTTTATTATGTTGTTCCATCCAGTGAAGAGGGAAAGAATCCTGGTGTTGTTGAAAATAACAATGATGATCTGAGTGATTTAGAAGCTGACAGCTCAGAGGAACCAAGTTCCTCAGGATCTGGAAAGGAAAGTTCAGAAGATAGAAGTTGTTCAGAACTTGAGAACATTAGTTCAGAAGTTCTGAAAACTTCAAAATCTGAGACTTCAAATTCTGGAACCAAAGGAACTTCAGTACCTGAAGCTAGTCAATCTAAAAGATCAGAAGTTTTTAAAAGAAAAAATTCTAAATCTCAGATGAAGTACAGGACTCAGATTATTTATGATTCTAGAGTCAGTAGATATAATCAATCAGAACATGGGATTGGTGATAAATACAAACCCTGGAATCATAAACAATCCAAATCCTGGAATAATAACAAATTTCAAAAGAAAAGGTTTCAAAAAGGTCATTATCTCAAACCAAGATCTTTCTCTAACACTAGACAACATAATAAGCATTTGTGGACTAACAAGCGTGGACCCAGAAGATGGGTACCAAAAGCTGAAATAATGTATCATTCAGATTTACCAACTAGGAAAGGATATGTCCTACCTAGAGTATGGAAACAAGTCCTATGCAAAGGAAGAAGGGCTTATGTCCTAGACAAATGGCTGACAAGTTCTCAAGTTAACAATCAGAACTTGAAAAATGAAGAGGAAGAATACTGGGATGATTTTATCATTAACCTTGTGTTGGAGTAAGCCCTAAAAGCCAATCTATTTTGATAGAATCGTCTTTTGTATGATGACTTTGATTTATGTATTTAATATATATAATAAGGCATTTCTTTATTATGTTTATTTGAAACTAATAAAGTCCCTAGAATAGCTAGTCTAATTAATGGAACATTAAGTGTGACTTAATAGTGAGACTCCATTAAACATAAGGACACTATTCTTAAAGTATCCATAGTCAAGTTTTACTGTGATGTGGGATAACGATAAAACATAGAGACTATTATGTGAGTAGACTGATGACCTCATCTCACGAGTCATGGATATGAGATATCAAGTCTTCACATAGATATAAATGTTAGGAGTAATATTTATATTGGATTGACCCGCCATGAGAATACTACATGGTATGTTATGAAAAGTGTCATAAGTTATTCTCATAGTGATAATGGTGTATTCCACCCTTCGACCTGAAATCACTATGTACCCTAGATGTAGGAGTGTATTACCTTGTTGCCATTCAAACGTTATCCGTAACAGGATGACTATAAAGTTGGTTGATGGGTATTCCACGAATCATGCTGAGGGACATGAGTGACCTAGATGGAATTTGCCCCTCCTACATAACAGGAGATATGTCTATGGGCCCAATATTGAACTTAACAAGGGTGACATACTATGCCTTGTGTTCAATATAGACATAAGGGCAAAGGGGTAATTATACACACGATCGTTATCACAGAAAGGTTTCGTCAGATCACATGACATTCTCATCACTTGGGTAACAGTGATGTGTTGCTAGATACCGCTCACTGTTTATAATATTAAATATGTGATTTAATATTATTGCCAACGTTACGAGAACCTATAGGGTCACACACAAAGAACAGATAGATGAGAGAAATAAATAGGTAAGACTTATTTATAAAATAATAAGTAGGACTTATTAGTAATTAAATAATTAAGTATGACTTATTATTTAATTTATGAAAATAGAGAAATGCGGTCCACCGTATGGTACGGTGCAGTGCTTGGTTTGATGACCACACAAGTGCTTCTATAAATAGAACCCTTGTGATGAAGTTTTGTAAGCTTTTTAACCTAATTTACAAAGTGAAACCTAGCCGCCGCTCTCTAAACCCTATTCTCTCTGAATCTCTGGTGGAATTGGCTAGCACCATTCATCGGAGAAGTTCTGTTCGTGTGGACTGAGTAGATGCATCGCTACTTTGCTTTGCTCGTGATCAGAAACAGTTTCTACCTCAAAGATTCTGCACTTCAAGAGGTAAACACATAAACTTGTGGTTTTGTGTTCTTTGATTTGTGATTAATGGTTTAATCAAGATCCGTTCATCGGGATTGTTCCGCTAAGAGGATTAATTATTTTGAAAAACCCCTCTTAAATCCCTTCAGTGGTATCAGAGCTTCGGTTCTAATTAAATCATTATATTCAAATCGGATTGATATATATTGATGTTTATATAGTGTTGTATTCATAATTATATAAATCTATTTAATTGTATATATGTTGTTCTTCGTGAAAAGCATTCTGGTTTTGTTCTGTATATATGTGATATATACTTGAATGATAATTACTGGTTTTATGCTTCAATGGTTGGAGCAGATGGAATTTGATTCGAAAACCGGTATATAATTTTATTATTATTAGATTCAAAACTATTATAATAATTATATTGACGCAATATTTTAAAGGTGTTTTGATTCATGTGCTTGATTTTGCTTTCACGTTTAATTTGAAGAAGCAACATGTTAACAATATTTTAATCCCTATATGTGATCTGCTATACCAGTATCAAAAGTTTATATGCATAATTTAGATTATATGTTGATATTTTCTTTATTATGTGGCTACATATGCTTCAATAACAAATTCTCTAGTTTTGAATATGATTCAATACTCTCTTTATCACTTATTTTATATATGAGATATATACACTTTGATAAAACTTGAATTGGTTGTTATTGGATGTAACAAACTTGATTGAAGTTGCTTTTAATATGTAGTCTCTGGAAATTGTTTCCATACTGCTTGTAACAAATTGGAAGCTATATTTATGATATAAATATATTTGAGACAAATAAAAATTCTGATTTGTTACGATTGGCTCTTAATTGTTAAGATATGATTTGATACTACAAAATTGATTATTAATTAAAAGAGTTTTAATTAAATTACTATATTTGATAATTGGAGAATCATCAATAATTTTATTCAAAATAATTTGCATAATTTGTTTTGGTTTTGAATAAAAGATTTAATTGTGAATTAAAAGATTTGATTCAAATTTAATTTATTTGGCACTTTAAAAGCGTGTGAATCAAAATGTTTGATTCTATTTTAAATTAATTATTTGAATTAATTTTATGTATTCAAATTTTGAGATTAATAATAATAGTGTAATACTATAATTGATTATTTTTATTTTTTTAATTGATTAAATTTTAATCAATTAATTCTTAGAGGTATATAGTTATGGCCTTAGCATGTTTGGCGTTTATTTTATTTGGTTTAAATACGACCTGCGTGTCGTGGTTTATTATTTTATAAATACGGCCTGCGTGTCGTGACAATTTACTTACTTTATTTATTTTAAATAATTGTAATTGCTCGTGATGACGGGAGACAAAGCCAAACGAAGGATGTCGACGGAGTAACTTGAAAAGTTTGCTCGAGGGTCAAAGAATTGTAATAAATTAGTTTATTTAATTCTTTCATTTTAGGAGGCCATAACTATACTACCTTAGTTTATTTTATGTATGTGATGCATGAGATGAATGTTTTAATTATATATGTTTTGAATATTTTATATAATTGTTAAACATATATTTACATGAGTGTCATGTAAATTGAAACACGTTTTGTATGAGATACAAAATACCGTGAGATTAAATTTAATTAAAATCCCTTAAAAGAAATATTAAGTTGAAAGCTTTCCAACATTTAAAATCCCTTAAATCAGGCTTTGTTGAACATATAAAAGCATAATTCAATGCGCACTGACACGAATCAAACTCACTGTACAGAGGAACGCAACAAAACAACTTCAGCTAGCTGAAAGCCAAATTAATGCATTGACAAGTAACAAGAACACAATGCAGTCCCAATATTGTACAAGCTTCAGATATATTTTTAGATATATTTAAAGGTAAGTCAGACACCAATTCAGTAACTTCTTCAAATCCTTAATGATCTCGTATTCATGAAGCATGTAAGTGACCTTGAAAAAATATACTATATCATTATCAAACATAGTTTCCACTTTCCAATAAATGTAATTACTACACACTACCAGTGGCTTTCACAAAACAGAACATATCTTAGAAAACAATATAATTTACACTCAAAGGATCCCAATGAATATGAAACTCATGAACAAGATCTCATTTTGATTTTCTTGCTCTTGTAATTTGACTGGAATCATTTTGATTTTCTTGTTCTTGTAATTTGTAAATCTTTAGTTCAACCTTAACTAACTTTAACATGTTTTGATAAACCTTTACTAACCTTAGTAGCTATTGTCCTAGCTATAGACCAACGCAAAATCGTAGTTTCATGTTTCTCAATGTCAAAGAAAGGTATCGAGCTGCTTTAGTTCAACAAAATCTAAAAGCTTCACCTATATATGGTTAAAACAAAAGATCAAAATTAAAACACATGAAATTAAATTTGTGTACAATTGAGTGCAAAACTTCCCAATATTAAGTAAATATAACATACCAGATTTGTTCAAGAAGAATTGCATACTCAGGTAGCTTTCTTCGTGTGCGAAAACTCTTGTATGCTTTCTGCAATTTAAATACAGCCATGTGATTATGATTTTCCTCCTGAATAAAAACTGTAGATTCAAGGGATTGATCTTCCATGTTTTCCATACACACTATCAATAAGAGGATTATAGAGTAAAACAATTGAACAATAAGTTGAACACAAACTGAATCACTCAAAGGACCTAATTTAATTATGAAAACCATAAAATTGAAGCTAATTTGAACACAATACCACTAAATTCAAAAACCCAACTAAAAAAATTATTCATAATCAAACAAAAAATTATTCATAATTCATAATATATCACTCCTCAATACCATTGAAATCAAAAACCAAACAAAGTAATTAACTCAAAAAAACCATGAGTAAATTAGGGTTTGACCTTTTCTCTGGGTTTAGGGCTAGAGAAGATGAAACGAGAGAGAAGACAGATATGAGTGCTTCAACCTTCAATTCATGTTTCACTGGGTTTTGGAATTTCCGATTCAGCCATCAATTCGTGTTTCAGTGAGACAGAGAGACGACAAAGATGAGCGAGTACGTAAGGTCGGTGAGAGAGATGACGCCGCCGAGTTCGAGTGAGATTAGTGAGAGAGAAGACGAGATCGATCGTGAGAGAGATAAGGCCGCTAGGGTTCGAGTGAGAAGTGAGAGAAATCGAGTGAGCAGTGCGTGAGAGAGATGAGTGAGATCATGATAGTACTGCGAGTTACACAATTCTCACCATAATTACAGGATTGCCACCGCATTCAGCTTTGCTTCTGATTATATTATGACCAGATGTAAAAAGTTGTGTCTATGTATTTTTCACTTCTGTGGATATTGAAACCAGATGAAAACCCTACTCCATATAGCTTATTACATCTGACATATGTTCCACAGATGTAAACTTCTTAAGTAATATGTCATATTTTTACTAGTGCACCCTTCAAGATCAATATCGATCAATGTAGGTTTTGCCAACGTAAAGTGCATTGTCTATATTGATAAGTTGCGGTGAGGTAACCAGTTTACCCGATTGCTATTCATTGGGTCTAACTTAACTAAAAGAAATATAATATGATTATATGATTTTAGAAGCAATTGTTGGGTTACTCCATATGATGGATTAAAATAAGTGTTATTCACCCAACGGAAAGGATATGAGAGTTGTATGAGATACAATTGGAAAAGAGTTTCCTACCTAAAATAACTATGTTTTGTGTAATCAGTCCAACGCTGACTTAGAACATAGTAAAATATGGATCTCATTCCCACTAGAAAATCTTCCAACGGGATTTTCCGAATCAAATGTCGAGGGTCATTTGGTTTAAGTAAAATAGTGGGAGCATATTTAATTAAAGACCTAGTTAAATATGTTTTAATCATGATACAAATATTCTTATTTTCGTAGTTAGATATATTTGGCATATATTTTATATTTTACTGTAAAATGTCCTTACGAAGGATAAATAGTTCAGAAAGGAGTTTCTGAATTGGTACATGTATTGAGAATTGTTCTCTCAAATACGAGAAAAACTACTAATGATTTTGAAAGAGTTAAAGTGGAAGAAAGAAGTAAGACTTCTTCATAGACCTTGTTATAGAAAGTTAAATTATCCACTTTTTATCTTAGGTATATGATACCAGTTGTTAATTTCATATTTGTTGAAATATGAAGTTGTTTTAAATAAGTGAAAATTTGACCATAGATAAAGTCAACCTACGTTTAGAATGAAATAGTTTCATTGATCGTAGAAGTTGAGTTTGACATGGAACCAAATAATTGTTATTATGTTTCATTTAATAATAGAAACATTGGACCTAAATCTTGTATTGACAAGAGAAAGGACTGTTTGTTTGAATAATAGACAAGTGTTGTTTCATTATCCAAATAATGTTTTCTATTCTATTGTTCTAATTGAGTAATGGAATTGAGTTCCATCAACTTGATAACCTTATCTATAACAATGATGAATAAGGATCAAATAAGATTTGAACCTTGTAAATTAGTGGCAATTAATATTGTTTAGTACTAATAGGTGAGACACACATTTCCATACTCCATGGATAGGAATTTTTGGACTCATTTGATTTATATCATTTGAAGGATGTGAGTTCCACTTTTGAAAAATAGTTCAGTATGTCAATTACCAACTAAGGCAAAGTGACATTTGATCTATTTGAAATATATACATATGAGATGTATATGAACCACTAAACTAATTATTTGCTAGATATAATTTTATTTCTTTTACTTCATTTACATTACTAATTAGCTTAGTAGTTGTGAATATGTGTGGTTGACACAAAGTATGATTCTTTGAATTTGTTCAAAGAATTTATGAATGAAGTAAAGGAATAATTTTGAAAAGTATTAAGACCATACGAACAAGTCGTAATGGTAAATACTTAGACAAGGAGTATAGTAACAACTATTAATATTACATCATGTTTAACATGATTACAAATAAGATAGTTAGTTTATATCTCCAGCGACTCTTTCGAAAATCTATTTTAATTAGAGTTATTATTTACCCACAAAAGTTCCAATAAAAGAAATCATAAAGACACCATATTTGATATGGAGGTAAGAGTACCTAGTTCGACTTTATGATAGTTTGGATTGTAAGGTTTATTAGATAAACTTAATTCCGACTTGGATGAATGTGTATTTGTGGAGGTATCCTAAAGAAACTCAGGAATACTAATTCTACAACGCTCACTATGACAAAAGTTGTTTTGTTACTAGAATTAAAATATTCCTTTAGAAGGAATGTGTCTCTAGAATAGATAGTGGGAGTAATGTAGAACTTGAGTAAATTCAAGTACCACAAAATACATATCTTTTGAGAATGAACAAGGAATCAGTTCCACAAGGGTTGTTATTGGATCACCAATTCGAGTAGCACAAGACCTATATAAGTCAGATATGTCATATCACACGGTTGAGAGACATGGTTTTACCATGACTCAACAAGGTGATCTGATGCTCATAGAAGATGAAAATGTGACTTATTAGGAGGTCGTGAGTGACCTAAATTCTGAGAAGTGGCGGAATCTTAAATAGAGTCCATGTACACAAACCATATATTGATATTGGTTTTGACATCTAAATGGGTAAGACCCATATGATGAAATTGGGTCTTGTTGTAAAGACTCACATGGATGGTATTGTGAATACCTTTATGGTGTGATTGGATGTGAAAAGTTTCACACAAATGATGAAACCTTTATTTCAATCATAGTACTTAAACTCATTTGATTTCACTTGCAATTGTTGTATCTTTTATTACGAGTTCTGGCAGATGGACAACGAGGTTACATTCCTTAATTGGAATGACCTTACATATGTATTTGACATATGGATGGGGTTTCGTTAATCTAAAGGATGCTAGAAAGTGTAAAAATTACAAAATTCATTTATGAATTTGTTAAAATTTCTCAAAGTTGAATTATCGGTTTCGTTGATCAAGTTTTATGAAAACTAAGATTAATAAAGGAAATCTTGTGCACCCAAGAAATTCAGTGGGAGTATTTAAATTAATCTGGTATTGTATGTGGATGACATACTGATCATCAAGACAATTTTCATACACTACACATGTAAGACATGATTAGGTAATTGTTTCTTGATTAAATGCTTAGGTGAGACTTCCTAAAAGATAGGAATCAAAATCTATAGAGATAGATTGTTGACATATCTCAACCTTAGCCTACATACATATTTGATGAAGTGTACAGACACCTCGTGTGCTTAATTTTATTGAAATCATTGCATACGTCACATGATGTATTTTGTCTCAAAGACAATATCCAACCTCATTAGACGAGAAAGGGATGCATGAGGAGTAACCAAATGCTTTGGCAATTGGATTGATCATGTACATCATGATATGTACTAGACCAGATGTACTATATGCTATTAGCATAAACAATATGTACCAAATTATTTCTAGTGATTGTCATTAGATCACCATCAAGAATATCCATGGATATCTTAAAAGGACTAAGGATGGCTTCTTGATTGGATCTGGAAAGGATCATTGTAAATGAGTTACAATGATATTGATTTTCCAAACCAAAAACAGTATAACCAGTTTGTAGTCTGGAATAAACTTTATGCTTGGATGTCAAATCTGTAAGCTTAAAAGCTTCAGAAGATTGATATATCTATTACAAAGGTCAAATATATGATTTGAATCGTTTGTCTCATAAGATGAGGAAGAAAATTGTTTTCCTTACATTGCAGATTCCCTTGACCTCATTAAAGATGGTAATGGTTTAATTTTGCAAGCAACGGAAAACCAGATCTCACCAACGATTCAAATACAAGTTTTGACACTTTATTTCCTTTTGATAGAAGATCAAAAGTGTGAATTGAAAGATGTATCGGGTACCAACATAGGAAAGAGTTCCTTATCCACTAATAGAAAATCTTGCATAGAATATGCTTGATGATGAAGCTAGTCCAATAGATGTTGAGTTAATATCTGATTGGCTTTAGTGCTAGTGGGAGATTGTTGGAGTAAGCCCTAAAAGCCAATCTATTTTGATAGAATCGTCTTTTGTATGATGACTTTGATTTATGTATTTAATATATATAATAAGGCATTTCTTTATTATGTTTATTTGAAACTAATAAAGTCCCTAGAATAGCTAGTCTAATTAATGGAACATTAAGTGTGACTTAATAGTGAGACTCCATTAAACATAAGGACACTATTCTTAAAGTATCCATAGTCAAGTTTTACTGTGATGTGGGATAACGATAAAACATAGAGACTATTATGTGAGTAGACTGATGACCTCATCTCACGAGTCATGGATATGAGATATCAAGTCTTCACATAGATATAAATGTTAGGAGTAATATTTATATTGGATTGACCCGCCATGAGAATACTACATGGTATGTTATGAAAAGTGTCATAAGTTATTCTCATAGTGATAATGGTGTATTCCACCCTTCGACCTGAAATCACTATGTACCCTAGATGTAGGAGTGTATTACCTTGTTGCCATTCAAACGTTATCCGTAACAGGATGACTATAAAGTTGGTTGATGGGTATTCCACGAATCATGCTGAGGGACATGAGTGACCTAGATGGAATTTGCCCCTCCTACATAACAGGAGATATGTCTATGGGCCCAATATTGAACTTAACAAGGGTGACATACTATGCCTTGTGTTCAATATAGACATAAGGGCAAAGGGGTAATTATACACACGATCGTTATCACAGAAAGGTTTCGTCAGATCACATGACATTCTCATCACTTGGGTAACAGTGATGTGTTGCTAGATACCGCTCACTGTTTATAATATTAAATATGTGATTTAATATTATTGCCAACGTTACGAGAACCTATAGGGTCACACACAAAGAACAGATAGATGAGAGAAATAAATAGGTAAGACTTATTTATAAAATAATAAGTAGGACTTATTAGTAATTAAATAATTAAGTATGACTTATTATTTAATTTATGAAAATAGAGAAATGCGGTCCACCGTAAGGTACGGTGCAGTGCTTGGTTTGATGACCACACAAGTGCTTCTATAAATAGAACCCTTGTGATGAAGTTTTGTAAGCTTTTTAACCTAATTTACAAAGTGAAACCTAGCCGCCGCTCTCTAAACCCTATTCTCTCTGAATCTCTGGTGGAATTGGCTAGCACCATTCATCGGAGAAGTTCTGTTCGTGTGGACTGAGTAGATGCATCGCTACTTTGCTTTGCTCGTGATCAGAAACAGTTTCTACCTCAAAGATTCTGCACTTCAAGAGGTAAACACATAAACTTGTGGTTTTGTGTTCTTTGATTTGTGATTAATGGTTTAATCAAGATCCGTTCATCGGGATTGTTCCGCTAAGAGGATTAATTATTTTGAAAAACCCCTCTTAAATCCCTTCACCTTGATGAAGAATTCTATCGCAATGATTAAAGTTGTTTCTCATACAGCCTGCCACTCAAAGAAGTATCATGAATCACTCATGGTATTTGGACAGTGGATGTTCAAGGCATATGACTGGTGACAAACAACTTTTTTCTAAGCTGACTATGAAAGAAGGAGGATCTGTTGGCTTTGGAGGTAATCAAAAAGGAAAGATAATAGGTACAGGTACAGTAGGTAATTCTTCCCTATCCATTAATGATGTTTGGTTAGTTGATGGACTCAAACATAACTTATTGAGCATAAGTCAATTTTGCGACAATGGTTATGTAGTTGTCTTTAATAAGGAATCATGTACTGTGTCTAAACAATCTGATAACTCCATGGTATTCAAAGGTCTGAGAAAGAATAATGTTTATAAAATTAATCTTTCTGACTTGAATGAACAAAGAGTGTTGTGTCTTTTGACCTTGAGTGAAGAAAAATGGATCTGGCATAAGAGGTTAGGCCATGCTAACTGGAGGTTAATCTCTAAGCTTAGCAAGCTTGACCTTGTCAGAGGTTTACCTAAAATCAAATATCACTCAAACACACTTTGTGGTTCATGTCAAAAAGGAAAGATTACAAAATCATCTTTTAAACCTAAGAACATTGTCTCTACCTCAAGACCATTGGAACTTCTTCACATTGATCTTTTTGGGCCAGTTCACACTGCCTCTATCAGTGGAAAGAAGTATGGATTAGTGATTGTTGATGACTACAGTAGATGGACTTGGGTAAAATTCCTATGAACAAAAGATGAAGCTTATGATGAGTTTAGCATCTTCTGCAAACAAATTCAAAATGAAAAAGGCTACACTATTTTAAAAGTTAGAAGTGATCATGGTGGAGAATTTGAAAATGAACCTTTTGAAAACTTTTGTGAAAAATATGGCATTCTGCATGAATTCTCTTCTCCTAGAACTCCTCAACAAAATGGGGTTGTAGAAAGGAAGAATAGAACTCTGCAAGAAATGGCCAGAACCATGATGCATGAAACAAATGTAGCAAAGTTTTTATGGGCAGAAGCTGTAAACACAGCATGTTATGTTCAAAATAGAATCTATATCAGATCTAAGTTGAACAAAACTGCTTATGAATTGTTCAAAGGAAGAAAACCTGATATTTCTTATTTTCATCAGTTTGGATGTACGTGTTACATCTTAAATAACAAAGTCCATCTAAAGAAATTTGATGCTAGAGGTTATAAGGGTATCTTTATAGGATATTCTGAACGCTCAAAAGCATACAGACTGTATATTTCTGAAACACATACTGTGGAAGAAACCATGCATGTCAAATTTGATGACAAAGAGCCTGACCAAGTGTCAGAGCTTGTGGAAGGTTTGTCTAGATTTCAGGTATCAGAGGATCAATATTCAGACATTCCAAACTACTCAGAACATCCATTCTCTGAAGAACCTCTGAACATAACAGTTCCTACAGACTCTGAACAACAAAGAACTGAAGCAACTGCTGAACCTGATGTTGATGAGTCTGAAGATGATGAGCCCCCAAGAAATACCTTCAAATACAAATCATCACATCCAGAGGAACTGATCTTAGGCAACAAGGATAGTCCAAGGAAGACAAGATCTCAACTAAGAAATGAGGAATCTTTAGTTGGTCTTATCTCAATGATGGAACCTTCAAAGATTGATGAAGCTCTGAAAGATGATGCTTGGATTGTAGCAATGCAAGAAGAGCTGAATCAATTTCAAAGGAATGATGTGTGGACTCTAGTGCCTAAACCTTCACACAAGAACATTATTGGAACAAAATGGGTATTCAGAAACAAGCTGAATGAACAAGGTGAAGTGGTAAGAAACAAGGCTAGATTGGTCGCACAAGGTTATAGTCAGCAAGAGGGGATTGACTATACTGAAACCTTTGCACCAGTTGCTAGACTTGAAGCAATCAGGTTACTTCTATCTTATGCTGTTAATCATGGAATAACTTTGTATCAAATGGATGTTAAGAGTGCCTTCTTAAATGGTTTTATTTCTGAAGAAGTGTATGTTAAGCAACCCCCTGGTTTTGAAGATATCTCAAATCCAGAACATGTTTTCAAATTGAAGAAATCACTATATGGTCTGAAACAAGCTCCAAGAGCTTGGTATGATAGACTCAGTAATTTCCTTCTTGAAAAGGGTTTTGAAAAAGGGAAGGTTGACTGCACACTCTTTAGAAAAACAACCAAAGAAGACATTTTAATCATTCAAATTTATGTTGATGATATTATTTTTGGTTCAACTAATGCTTCCTTGTGCAAGAACTTTTCTAAGATAATGCAGGATGAATTTGAAATGAGCATGATGGGAGAATTGAAGTTCTTTCTTGGAATTCAAATCAATCAGAAGAAGGAAGGAACTTATGTTCATCAATCAAAGTATACCAAGGAACTTCTGAAGAAATTCAACCTAGATGATTGCAAGATAATGAACACTCTTATGCATCCAACTACCAACATGAGCAAGTCAGAAGAAGAAGGAAAAGTAGATCAAAAGGTCTACAGAGGTATGATTGGTTCCTTACTCTATCTGACAGCCTCTAGACCAGATATTTTATTCAGTGTTTGCTTATGTGCAAGATTCCAGTCGGATCCCAGAGAATCTCATCTTACTGCTGTAAAGAGAATCTTTAGGTATCTGAAAGGAACAACTAATCTTGGACTTCTCTATAAGAAATCCAATGATTATGTGCTAAATGGATTCTGTGATGCTGACTATGCTGGAGATAAAATTGAAAGAAAATCCACAAGTGGCAATTGTCAATTTGTTGGTGAAAACCTTATCTCCTGGGCTAGTAAAAGACAAACTACTATAGCTTTGTCTACAGCAGAAGCAGAATACATTTCAGCAGCTAAGTGTTGCACACAACTACTCTGGCTAAAATATCAGTTAGAAGATTATCAGGTAAGCAGTAACAATATTCCTTTATATTGTGATAATACTGCAGCCATTCATTTATCTAAAAATCCTGTCCTACACTCTAGAGCCAAACATATTGAAATCAAACACCATTTTATCAGAGATTATGTTCAGAGAGGCATTATAGATATTAAGTTTGTTGATACTGAAAATCAATGGGCTGATATATTTACTAAAGCTTTATCTGTTGAAAGATTTGATTTTATAAAGAAACATCTGAACATGTTTTCAATCTCTGAATGAAAATTTTTTTTTTTTTTGGCAATTAAAGTGTAAGAGGTTATGTATATCAGAACTTATGATTCAGAACATCTGAAACACAAGCTCTGAAGTACTTAACTCTGATAGAGAATTTTAAATATCTCAGAGGCTCTGAACTATTTAAGTGGGAAACGTTTAGCATTCGCTGCTGAACAGTTGTCCATTAAAATAGCAGTTACCGAGTAAGTTTCTGCACGTGGTCTACGTGTGTCAGGTAGTGGGTGGTTAATGATGATTTTTGGTATTCAACTTTCTGTCAATTAGCGTAACTTCCCAAATTTGCTATTTTTGTGTTAACTGTGTGCATTTAAATAAAACTTACACAATACACTTGCACACTTCTCACTCTCACAACCTACACTTTCTTTTCTCTCTAAACCTTCAACAAACTTTCTTTCTCTCTCATTAGTTCCAAACCCTACCCTAATCTCCAACAATGGCTGGTGCTTCATCTTCTTCGTCAACAAAGATTCCACCGTTTATGTTCAAAAATCTTCAGATCGTTGGAAACGAGATGGAGTTTCCAGAATCTGAACTCACTTTTCTTTCAGAGAAGATGGTTGATTTCGACGGTCTACAAGCTAATGGGTTTGACGTTAAAAAGTACTTTATCACTCAGGGATGGGATAAGTACTTCGACATGCTTAATGGTCCTATATATCCAGATTTGCTGAAGAAATTCTGGATGAAAGCTAAGGTTTTTGACAAGCATGAAGCTAAGAAGGAAGAAATTGCTGCAATTGAGAGGAATCCTAGTCTGAAAGGAAAAACTAGGAAGGAAATGGGTCTGTTGGAATTCACTGGTATACAGATTAGGTCAAATATCTGTGGAATGAATATGGCATTCTCGCCTATTCACTTCAATGCTTTACTTGGTTTGCCTAACTCTGGGATAGAGTTAGATGCTTTTGAGAAGGATACCAGATACAGAGATGATCTTCTGCATCTCATCTGCACTGATTTTTCATTGAAAGGCAAAGTCAAAGGACTGACTGATGAATGCAGAGTTCTTTTCAAGATCATCTTAGCAGCTATCAGTCCAAGGGTTGGTGGGACTGATACAATCTCCTGGACTCATCGTCATCTGCTGTATTTCCTTCTGACAGGAAAGAAGGTGAATCTTAGAGACTACTTTTTTGAAAGGATATGTGAAGCAATCTTTGCTAGCAAATCTCAGAGGAAAACAACTATTGTTTATCCTAGGCTGCTATCAGACCTTCTGCATCAAGGTCATGTTGTTCAGAACTTAAAGAAATTTCATCCAGAACTTGTGGAGAAGAAGTTCTCGCCTGAAATTCTACATGCCAGTTTCCTTACCAAGATGCGTCTTATTTCTACAAAGCTAGTTCCACCTCCACAAGAATTATCTGCTCGTCTTGAAGATCGTTTGTATGTGGATGGATATCCAGTTATTTCAGAAGCTGATGCTGAGCACATCATTCAGGACTATTTGGAAGTGCTCAGAAAAGAAGGATTCATTGTTGATAGGAGTATGATTCCTCCTGCTCCTGAAAATATGTATAATCCTACAAGGAGACCTAAGAGAAAGGTTGTTTCTCAAGATGATCAACCTAAGCCAGATCTCTTGGCTCAGAAGAGGATTAAGGTGGAGCAAGCTGATGCTGAACAGAGAACCAAGAAGAAGCATGAAGAAACTGCAACCAAGGCTGCTAAAGGAGCTTCCAAAGAGCCTATAGTTGTTGAAGTTGACAGCTCATCTGAAGAGTCTGAATCTGAAGATGAGACTGAGTCTGATGAAGAGACACTAGCTGAAAGACTTCGTAGAAGACTTGTTCCTGTTCCTAAAGGTAAAGGTAAGTCTTCTAAGTACATCTTTAATGAAACTGAGATTGGAATAGGTTACACCAAACCACTCAGAACTGTACTTCCAACCTCTAATATTCCAACCTCTGACAACCCTTTGTCTGAACTAGAGAAACATCTTAGTCCAGATCCTCTAAATAATCAAACCTTCACCCAGAAACCTTCATCACCCCCTAAACCTAAATCACCTCAACCTCAACCCCAAAAAGAAACACCTATCATCTCAACATCTGAACCTGAATCACTTATTCCTAACCCTGAACAAGCTTCAACCACAAAACAACCATCTCCAATTAAATCTGCTGAACCATCATCCCAACTTAAATCCCCTGAACAATCAAACCCTGAACCAACTGTTGAACCAACTTCTGAACCAATTCCTGAACCTCAACCTCAACCAAGTGCTGAATATACTTCTCCTGAGCGTATTCATACTTGTGCCCCCAAGCCTTCAGAGGCAGAAGTTGTTATTATTGACAACCCTGCTACTGAAACACCAAACCTCTCTACCATTCCCAATCCTTCACCCTCATCATCTAACCCTTTTAGTAATCTATCCACTCAGTTTCATGATGACTTGGTTAGATTATCTCTGTTAAAGGACAGGTTTTTAGTATGTCCTTCTGATGTGGACCTAGAAGTGTCAAGCATTAAGGCAAGGATTTGCAATGCTTTGGATGATGCTGCTGAAGAGATTAAGGCTGTCGTTGGAAGAAGAGATCTGGATGTTATAAGCTTCATGAAGGTCAGTTTGGCTAGGGCTGAGTTGAAGAGGTTAACGTCTTTCAATCATGAAGAATCTGAGCGTGCTAAGCTTGCAGCCCTTGCTGCTGCTGAACAACGTTTAACTGCTTTCAAGGTCTGCTGGGTTGATTCCAAGCTTTTTCAGAGTCTTGAAGCTCACAGGGTTGAGAAGGAACGTCTGGAAGAAGCTGCTGCTAGAGTTGCCCAGTTGGCAAATGAGCTACATCAAGAGGATGCCCCAGAAGAGGATGTACTGGATGTACTGAATCAGGATGATGTCCTGATGATTGAGTATCAAGAGGAAGGTGAACCCTCCTCTGATAAAGGCAAGGCACCTATGGTTGAAGATCAAGCTCCTGTAGTTGTTGATCAGTTACAGATCTTTCAAGAAGCTCTGAGGGAGCAACAAGAAGGTTTAGAAAGGCAAAGGACAGCTCACCTCAACCTGGAATCCAAAGTGGATGGTCTAGTTTCCAATGTGGGATCGCTGAATGACAAATTTGACCAACTCTTAGCTTTCCTTAAGAAACCCTAGGATTCTATGCACTTGTTTTTAAGCTGTTTTTGTTTTTCTTGTTATCTTCTGAACAATTTTATTTGTCTGGTTTATATTTCAAGTTGTTTTGTTTATGTTTTGCTTGATTATTTTTTTTTTGTTTTCTTATTTCGGATTTTTTAGTTTTGTTTGTGCTAATTTTCTTTGATAAATAAGAACATAAGAACACAAGATGCTTTTAAACAAAATTTTTATTAATGATCTAACAATGTTGAGTACATTGGTAAAAAGAAAAAGATAAAGACAACCTAATCCTAATCAGATGGATAATACTCAGAAGAAATCTCAGATTTCTCCTCAGCATCCTCTGATGAAATTACTATTGGATCTGGGTTTTGCTCTTCTTCTTCTTCTTCTTCTTGTTCTTCTTCTGGAACATAGCCAGCCAAGAACTCAACATAGTCAGCATCATCTTCATTCTCTTCAGCTTCAGAATCTGATGAGATGATTATAACCTCAGCTTCTTGTGGTTTCTTGTTGTCTTCTTTATCTTTCTCATCTTTTTCGCGTTTTTCGTCTTCTTTCTTTCTTCGAAACTCTGCGATGCGTGAACTAAACCTTCTCATTCTTCCTAATCTCTCTTGATTTACTCGTTTATTCTTGTTTTTACGTGAAGAAGGCATGTTAACTCGTTCACCTCTTTTATAAACTTTTTAGCGCGTTGTTTTTTGTCTTTGAAATAAATTCACCTTTGTAACAACCACTCTTCTTCTTTGACTGTCTTGGTTATATAATTTTTTTTTTTTTACTTTTTGATAATGACAAAAGGGGGAGTAGTTACGCATTAATTGATAAGTGATAAGTTTCAAAACTGAAACCACGCCTTTTATCTCGCTTTTATCCGTTAAGTTAAAAGTTGTTACTTTTAAGTTGTTTTACGTATTTCAAGGTGGAGACTAAGTTAGTTGAAACTGAAATAAATTTCATAAGTAAGGATAAGTTAAAAGTGCAATTTTAACTTAGCCTTATGAGACTTAGGGGGAGAGCTTGCAAACCTCTCACTCTGAAGAAAGATATGAAATTTACTTTATTTCAAATTATCTTAATCTTATACTAAATTAAAATGTCATGGATAAAACTTAAAGCTTAGGCCTTAAGGAGTATCAATCTTAGGGGGAGCTTGCAAACCTCACAAACCTAAGAGAAACATGATAAGTTAATTTAACAACAATTGTCAATTAATACTTATGTTTGTCATCATCAAAAAGGGGGAGATTGTTGGAACAAAATTGATTTAAAAATGTTTGCCCCTAAATCTATAAAGGTTTTGATGATAACAAAGTATTAATAAACAATTGGAAGGACTAAAAATTTATTTTAAGTGCGCAGATATAAGCATCAGATAAGCTCTGAGTGAAGCTCAGAGGATGAGAATTCAGAAGTTCACAAGCGCTCAGAAGATGTTGAACTTCAGAAGTTACAACCTTCAGATGATGAAGTCTTCAGAACTTCTTGAGTGACTAAAGCTTCATCAACCTCTGAAGATCTTTTTGAAAGCTGTGAAGATTCCCTTTGCAAGTCAACTCTTCTACCAATGAAGAAAAGGACCTTTCAAGCCTGATCAGAACAGCTAATCTCGTTTTGTCTGTCCTCACTTGAGAACGTGGGTCTTCAGACTTGTTAGCTGAATAAGGAAAGTCTACTCTGCAGTAGTCAAAGTATCTGAAACTCTTACTCAGTTTAGATACAAACAAACTGCATCAAGACAGGCTGCTTGAAGACAAAAGATTATCAACTCCAACGGTTCTTTTTGCAACGACTCTTTTCTGGTGGTATATATACTAAAAGGATCAGCTGCATTATATAATAATTATTAAGGATTGAACGTGCGCTGAACAAACTCTGAATTCTGTGTATACAAGCTCTGAACCTCTTATCAAGTGTTTTTGCACTTTAGTCAAATAATCTGTACTCTTTGTATTTGCTCTCTTTAGGTTCTTCTAAGAGCATCTGTATATTTTTATATACTTTACAATTTCTTGTGGAAACTTAAGCTTGTGTGCTTAAGTGTGAAGTCTTAAGCTTGTGTGCTTGAGCATTGTTGTGAAGTCTCTTGCTTGTGTGCTTGAGCAGGTGTAATCTTGTGTGATTATAGTGAAATCCCTTGGAAGTGCAAGGGGACTGGACTACTCTCGTTTTGTGAGAGGAACCAGTATAATTTGCCTGTGTGATCTCTCTCTCTCTCTCTTATCTTGTTTTATTGTGTTATTTATCCACTGCTGTTGTAGTTAAGTTAAGAACTTGAAAAAGTTTTAAACTTGGCTAAAACACAATTCAACCCCCCCCTTCTTGTGTTTTCACACCTTCATCCATAAGGCTTCCCACGGTCTTGACCTCTTCCTCTTTTGTCACTCATGGCCTTGTAGTAGTTAGTCTTGGCCTTTCCATCATCATCACAAATACGGCACTTATCCACCAAAGTTGCAAAGTCTCGGATTTGAGAAAATCCGATAAGATGCTTGATGTCCGGGCGCAACCCACTTTCAAACTTGACACACTTGTCATTCTCAGCTTCCACGGTGTTGTAGTGTGGACTAAACGCACACAACTCCTCAAACTTCACGGAATACTCCGCTACAGACATGTTCCCTTGCTTGAGCTCCGTGAACTCCACCACTTTCTTGTTTCTAATATCAGCCGAAAAGTACTTCCTCAAGAACTCTCCCTTGAACATCTCCCAAGTGATTACCACACCACCAACTCCCATCCTCAGCTTAGCATTTCTCCACCACTTGTTAGCTTCCTCACGAAGTACATAGGTACCCAAGGTCAACTTACTCTCCTCGGTACACCTCATGGCCTCAAAGACAATCTCCACTTCCTCTATCCACTTAACAGCAGCCTCCGGAGCATAGCCTCCAATGAAAAGCTTCGGATTATGCTTCATGAACCTCTCTAACCTCATCTCATCTTCCCTCCCGGGTTGATGATCTCTGGCCACGATGTTGGTCAAAGTAGCTATCGCATCTGCCATCTGATTGTTAGCCCTTGCCGCCATGATCCTGAACAACCAACCAATCCAAGAATAGACTTAGAAAGGTAATATCAATAGTGTTATCTCTACACAAGTTGAATATATGGGCAACTAATCCTAATTGGTTCCACATGAACCGACCTTGCTCTGATACCACTATTTGTAACACCCAAACCCCTTAACGCAATTTATTAAATATAAATAAATAAAACACTTAAGAAAATTCAGGCGTCACATGTTATAATACGAACCACGGCATAATTATAATCATGCTAGCACAGCGGAATTAAAAGCGAATAATTATCATAATGTATATCATACAATAATCATAATTGTTCACACAATATCCTTAGGCTCTAGGCCATATCAACAAAGGATATTATGTTTACAACCCAAAAGATAGGATTAACAAAGTTAAATATGCCATCACGGGCTTAATACAATCCAAGCGAATAACCCGACACGGTAAACACCTAATCAGAGCAATTCTATACAACCCATCAAAAGATATACAATTATCTAAAGGAGTAGTCTAAGCTAAACTCCTCACCAAAAAGTGTGCTACACTAAGCACGAGCAACGCCTCTAATTCTGAGCTGGATCCTCAACCTGAGAACCTGAACCCCCAACGGTCCAGCACATAACACAAAATATGAGAGTTAGATTACATAATCAAAATACAAGTGCAAGTAAATCGATACTTAAACACTCCTTCTATAACATAAGCATGCTTCACAAATATACATATACATATACATATACATATATTCACATCTATAATCCAATTATAAGTTCTCAAAACACATAATCAAATACCAACTATCAAGTATCAATTATCAAATACCACAATAGCCAAACATGTGTCACATATCATTTATCATAAAATGCACACATAGCCTAATGCAACTCTAATGCTTCAACTTCATGAATGTCACCCTAGACATTTCTAATGCATGTGGTACCATCTTCTTTATTAGAGTATCTCACCTCTAATATCCTTCTTTATCGGATAAATATAATCCGATATACTTCTTTATTGGAATATCCAATATCCTATTTAATTCATGAATGCATGTATATGTTTCATGAATCCACTCACAATTAATAGCATTAAGCTTCTTCCTTTACAATGTGGAATAATGTCCAACATTCTTCATTATTAGAATAAACAATTATCCTAATATTCTTCATTAATCACTTCCTTTATCATATCTCATCAACATACAATTAATCATAGCTAAAAGCACCTAATTGTATGTTAGAATACCATAATTACATGTTATAAGTGCATAATTCCACTAACAAAACATCAGCAAAATAATCCTGTCACAGAGCTTGTTCGCTTAGCGAGCAACTGGCGAACAGAACCCGTGCTAAATTCCATTGGCGAGCAGCTGGCGAGCATGGTCGCTTCGCGAGCAGGTAGCGAGTAGCTGGTCACTCAGCGAGCAGCTGGCGAGCAGGTGGCGAACCCACACAGACCCAAACCTGTTCTTGAGTTTCAGAAAACGATTTTCTACTCTAAATCACCCAAAAAATCCCATTTTTCATGTGATAAACCCCAAATATGTTTGTTTTCATGTATATAACACATATATAAGGATAAAAGGACGGATTGATTCTCCGATCCACATCATTAACATCGAAAAAGCAAGGATTTACCATTTATGAGTCTAAAAGCTCAAGAACACATATAATCACTCAAAACATACAAATTCTCATTATTTAACCCATGATTTCGCTCACACCACATGGTAGAAGTATATTGAACATGTTATTAACATTGGGTTTCATTTTCTCGAAGATTAACTCTCCCAAACCAAAACGAAAATGGGGTGGAGAAAGTTCGGGTACGGAGAAATCGACATTCTCCCCTTTCTCTTATCACCCACGATAATGAAATCTACTCTCATACCTGGATTCGAAGAAAACTCGAAGAATGATCTTGAATCTCTCCCTTTCTTCTTGCCCTAGCTCCCACTCTCCAACTCTCTCTCAAGAACACAAACTATGAGAAGAATGAAATGTTTCTCCCTTTCTCATGGCCATATGGGTGCCCCACACACCTCACACAAGGCCCATTGGGCCTCAAGCCCAATTGGCTTGGCCCAATAACACATTAACTCACTCTACTCGCTTAATAACTAAAGTACTCGATAAATAACTCTAGTTATTAACTTAATTAAAATGCCACGTTAAATAAAATATTTTAACACATAAAAATTAATAATTTGAAAATTGGGTCGTTACAGCCAGCACCTAAAAAGGTAGATCCATCGCCTGTTTTCTTAAGGTGCTCACAAGCATCCCTCATAGACTCATAAAGACAGCCAAGAATGAGTCGAGCAAAATTGAATTGCTGACATTCATGTAGTTGAATGGCCATAGGGATAAACTTTTTGGCCACTTGGAGGGATTGAGTGCAGAAGACGTACTGAGACAGCCAGAGGGTCAGAAAAGCAACATGTTCTTCATCACTCACTTCATCATCAGTCTTTCGATTTTCAACAATGTATTTGGAATAAGACTTATTCCGAAAATCAAATTTGATGGTGTTGGAAGCCTTAAAGGGATCATAAGTGTCACCAAGAGGTGATAGGCCAGTAATGGCAGCAACATCTAGCAGTGTAGGAGTCATCATGCCACATTCGAAGTGGAAGGTGTTGGTGGAAGACTCAAAGAAATGTAAAGCAGCAATGATCATCTCTTGCTGGTATTTGAGGCCTGTCTTAGAAAGTTGAATAAGGCCATAAATACCACAAGCTTGCCAGATATCAGCCTTATCATGTTGGATCCTATCTAACCAGCCAAGGTATTGGTCATTCAAAGAAGGAGCTGATCGAAACAACTTGTTAGGCGCTTTGATGTAACTAAAGTTATAAGGTTCACTGATGAAAACCCTAGGAGCACAAGGTTTGTAGACAGGGAAAATAGACAGGGTTTTGGAATTACGGCTCTTATCACTTGGTTTGGGTCCCCTAAACGCATGCACGAGATTATCAATGGAATAAGGAAAGATTACCTGGCTTTCCCAAACCTTTTGTAAGTCCAGTCGCAACGACGGTTCTGGAACAACATCTTCGTCGTGAGAAGAAAGCGCGGTGGTGGCCCATTTACCGGCGTAGGGAAGCGTTTTTCCAATGTTTGAATTTGACGCCATTGATGAAGGTTTAAAGACTTTGTGAAAGAACGAAGATTAGGGTTGAAATTGGGAATCACAGGTTGTTTGGGACAGTTTAGAGAAAATATGAGGAAAGGGAAAGTTGATAATTTGGTGATGAACAGAGTTGTGGAAGTAGAAGACCTTTGGAAGCAAGAATCCAAGAAGAATCGCAGAAGATGAGGAAGAAGATGAATAGTTGAAGAAGCGAAATTGGAAAAAGCGTAATGGAGAGAGAATCCACCTATTTATAGATGCGCGTGATTTGAGGATTAAAAGAATCCAAAAAAGGAAAATAGCAACTTCTTCAACTTCCTATGTTGACAAGTGTCTAAATCCCTTGATAAGTGGGAAAGAAACAATTTTTGGAGCCAATCCAAAGTTTTGAATGTCAGCCTAAACGATAGGAGAGATAAGTGGAAAAGAAAGATATCCATTAACACTTTCAAAAATGCCACTTCCTCCTTCGACAGACATAGTCGAAAATGGCATTTTTGGGGGGCAATTTGTTGGATATAAACTTGGTATTTATCAATTAAATATAATTGGTGGGTCCAACATTTATTTGAAGGTTATATTGTCAAAATAAAACTTTCAAATTTTGTGTCGAGGTCTAATTATATCGAAGCAAAGGAGCATTTCGAAGGCTTTGGAAGGCACATTTGGTTTTGGTTTTGTCAGGAGTCTGTCGAAAGCACAGAATCGAGTCGAAGGGCGAGTTGGGTCAGGCCGAAAAAAGAAACAATAACGGCCCAATAAGCATTGGCGCGCGCGCTGAAGGAATGAAAGATGAAAGTGGAGAACGTGGGTCGACGTGGCAGATCGAAGAGCGTCCAGATGATCAAGAAGCAGTTACCACTTCGTTGTAGTATTTATAGCAGTTTTTCATTCAGAACAAGGGTCACAAAATTTTACATAAAACTTTCTCTGAAATTCTAAGTACTCAACGTTCGAAAGAAAGGAATATCTGAGAAGAAATGTATGTTTTGTGAACCATTTATTTGTAATTGTTTTACATTCAATGCAATTTACTTTCCAGCAATTTTCTTTAGTTTAATTTGAATGCTTGCTTGAGAAACTGCTACTTCGAGGCGATTCGAACTAGTTTTTTTCTTGTGTTAATTGAAAACGTTTCAATTTCTAAGTGTTTGTTTCCTTATTAAAACGAACATTCAAACCTTTTTCTAAATAAACAAAACACAAAATTGTCCTGAGATTTACTAGTTGTTCTCGCGAGTTTAAATACTTAAACTAGCGGTTGTTTACCAAATTTTCACGTAAACAGTGGGGTACTAATTGTTGTTGTTATTATTATTATTATTATTATTATTATTATTATTATTATTATTATTATTATTATTATTGTTGTTGTTGTTGTTTTGGGTTATTATTCATTTTAAATTTTTTTGTTATTTTATTATTTTGTGTATTTTATTTTTTTTTTTCAAAAAAGTTAATGTTTTTGCTAATAATCTTTTGTCTAATCTTTGTAAATATAAGGAGTTGGTCGATTGTCAGGACTACTTTCTAATGTTAGTAAAAAAAATAGATAAAATAAAATTTACTAATGATTGCTATGCCCTGTATGATTTTTATCATATTCGATATTTGAGTATGAGTTAAGTTGATTTATCTTTGCTCCAATAAGTTTCAAATTAATATAAATGTCAAATTCGATAATACAGTAGTTTTTTGGTAAGAGATAATGAAGTAGTTTATCCAACTCAGAATCCTTCAATGAGATTTATAATATAAACAAAAACTTATGTTTCAACATCGATTGTTTTCCATGGTCAATTATATGTTGTCATTTCCATAATTATTTTGAAGAATGAGTTAAAGATATTGCTAATCAATGTTAATGAAGAAGATACCAAAGTAACTTCAAATGTGGTGTATAAATAAGTTTTTTAAATTTATAAACATCTATATATATAATTCATAGATAGTTGTGCAACCAATAATCTAACCAAAGTGTATGAGTATGACCACAAACCGTTTTCATAGTGACATGACAATTTATGGATTACCAACTTATTTTAGTAGATGCAATAGGATCCATTGTAATCTTTTCGAAATGTATAAACACATCTTTAATATCTATCTAATATTTACACCACTTTTTTTTATTTTATTATTATTATTATTATTATTATTATTATTATTATTATTATTATTTTGTTGTTGTTGATGTTATTATTATAATTTTTATAATACTTATTGTTTCAATTTATACGAATGATTTTTCAACATTATAAAATATAAAATACCGCATAACACATGTGCATCGCACGGGTGTGGGACTAGTTTTGATATGAAGCTTGAAAAGACATGAACCTGTAGCTAGTAATGTCAACTTAGAGCATCCACAATTGAGAACTCTAATTTTGAGTACTTAATTGGGTCTCACGTAGACACATCACTCATTTATTATTTTTTAATAATAGTACCTAATAGGTACTTAACTCCTCCAACCTAGCACTTCTTAAAAAGTTCTAAATGAGTTCCATCAATAATTCCACATCAATTCAAAAGTGTGTGTGAGTCCAATAAAAAGAATATTTTAATATAAAGTAAGGTGGGTCCAAGAGAAGAGAGAGTTCTTATGTGAGAAGTGATACCTAATAGGTACTCAAAGGTATTTTGCTCTAATGGTAGTACCTAATAAGTACCATGAATATCAGGGACGGAACCAGAAAAACTTATTAAGGGTGGCAAAAAGTTAACTCATCTATGAGTTTTTGATTGGTTTGAAGCCATATGGTGAATGTCTATTGAATAAATGGAAAATTACAAGAGTTGGATTAGTAGTGTATGCTGGAGTGCAATGAGTGGTGTTGAAATAAAATTCAATATCATGCTTTTTTTCTAAATCTAATAACAATCAACACAAGTGTCTCACGTTTTAGGGGGCGAGTATGAAATTCAAGTATGCATATTCATAACATTTTGACTAACAGGGGTGACGGCTGCCCCTAATCAAATGCACCTAGTTCCGTCAGTGAAGTATCTAATAGGTACTACCATAGGCGATTATGACGTCGGGCATGGGCTGCCTTTTTTTTGTAATAATAAGAAATAGGAAAAAAAAATAAAAGAAAGAAACGCATCTCGTAAAGGTACCGTACGAGATATATTTAGTCTCTTATATTTATTTTAGGTTTCAATTTGGTCTCTTATCTTTTAAAAGTTTCAAGTTGGTTCCTTATGTTATTGATCTCAACATAAGTTGGTCGTTTTCGTTAAATTTTGAATTAATTTTTTCTAACTTTTTGTTAAATTTTGAGTTAAATTTTCTAAAACATTCATATAGTACTCTCCTAAGAGCATGATTATCAAGGGTTTTTAACTCTGCAACAAACGTTGCTTGTCAGTGCAACCCGACATTCAACAACTTTCAATCATTCCTACAGTTATGATCGTCTTTCTGCCCACACACGTTCTTTAAAGTGCCACATACACATAGTCTTTTTTTTTTTCCTTCTGTAAAAGCATGTGATGGTAGTTTCTCTTTCACATAATATAGATAAATAAAATATATTTGTATTATCAAGTGGGATCCTTATGAGTGTTTAATGGGTTAGACCAAGTGCAATGGTGGTGTTGAAATCACTCTCAACACCAAAAAGAAGCCCAATGATATGTTTAATGAAGTGTTGAAAATGACATGGAGGGGAGAGATGTTGAGAAATCTCAACACATGTTGAACTTGACGCAAATGACACATGTGAACATCTGATTGGCTGGGCGAATTCTTATCACATTAATACTTTGAACTCAATTATTTCATCGCAAAATAATTTTTTATTTTTTTTACCAAAATTCATTATTTTTTTTAATCTATAAATAGACTTGGTTCATTTGATTTGGACAAAGAAAAAAAAAACGGATTTTTTCACTATAATAATCTTATTATTATCTTCTTATTAGTGTTAATCTTTAAGTATTAGTCTTTTTTTAGTAAAATGGATCCCAATAATTACTTCAACAACACCCAAAATTCTTCTAATCATCCCAACAATTATCAAAATCTCAACAAAAATGTATCGCAAATTTAAATTATTTGTATCGTACTAATTATCTTGCTTGTGTGTTGTATTACATTTCAAATTATTTGTATCGTACTAATTACGTTACTTGTGTGTTGTATTTTAAATTAAGTTAAAATGATTTGTATCGTATAAATTATTTAAATAAATTTTGTTTTTATTAAAAAAACTAAAAAATAAATTGTTAAGTGTTTATTATTTAATTTTAATCGATAATTATAATTTTATGTAATCTTATAAACAAAAATATAAATTTAAATAAGAATATGAATTAAAAAGTGGTGGGGTAGAGTATTTAATGAAAAAACCATTGGAGAGGATAAAAGTTGAATGAGTGTTGAATGATTAGGTGGAAGAAAAAGCAAATGATGTGGAGTGTTGGGAAGTGAAAAAGTGGTGTTGAAGTTTTATAATCATTGTACATAGTCTTATAGATTTTTTTCCCAAAATATACCCCTCTCCCTCTCTTATTTCCCGTAATACCCCCCTCTCAATTTTTTTTCCCGTAATGCAACTCTGACAGAAGACAAACTGGGTAGCATCATTTGAAATGGCGCCATGGCCATGTGATAGCGCCATTCTGAATGGCGCTATTGACTGCTTTTCTGCTTTTTCTGTGTCCCCTGTACCAGACTGCTTTTCCCAACATCAAGCCATTTGAAATGGCGCTATCACACAAGCATCAAGCCATTCAGAATGGCGCTATGCTCCTTGTTGTTTTTTCCTGTCTGCTGCGCGCGTGGCTTGCTGCTTGGGAGGAGATTTGAAATTTTTTTGAATGCATGGGAGGGAGAGAAAGAAAAGAGTTTTGTTTGAAATTTTTTTAATTTTTTTTTTATTTGATTTTATTTATTTGATGAACAAATATTCGATGAATAAATAAATTGTTTTTTTTATTTGATGGAAAAAAATTTATTACAAGACAATTATATAAATAAATAATTAATTACAAACAAAACACTAAAATTCCTAATGTCTACGATGTCTACGATGGCCTCCGGTGCCACAAGGTGGAGGACCTGCATTCCTCGGATGTCCTCGTCCATATAATTCCTCTTCCGCATTTGTATCGTCCCTGTTAAGAAAGTTCTCGATTTCATTAAGACTTAACGAGGAACCTTCACCAGCAGCCCACGTTGAGTTTAACATATCGTCCGGTACAGCAGAACCCCAATGTAGGGGGGTATGTTGGGTTTGTTGGGTTTGTTGGGTTTGTTGGGGTTCATCGGGGTGGTAAGCATTTTCATTGAACCGTTGAGTTCCCGGTGATTGAAATGATTGGTCGTCGAAAAAATTTCGGGTGTATGGCAATGGGGTAAAAAAATTGGATTGGCTAGTTGGATATTGGTCGGTAAATGGTTGTTGGGTAAATGGTTGGGATGTATGTTGTTGTTGAGGGGAAAAAGATGGTGGGTCTGGGATATCGGTATGTTGGGTAAATGTATTCTGCTGCACATCAGGACGTGGGCGTGGATCAAATAAATAATGTTCGGAAGAGAGATATGGCATGTTGAACCTTGTATAATCATTCAAGAACTCCGTTGAGTGCATAGGTACACCATCCACCTGATCTCCAACGAGGACACAATTATGACGATTATTCCAGTGTTGGATTTCAACCATAAATTTGGCTGCCCAATCATGAACCGATGATATCATTGTTGTTTTGTGGTAACTCGTCATGACTTGGGGAACGCCCTGAAATCTCGCATGTTGAAATCCAAATTGAAGACGGACCCTGTCGGTCTGATGAATTCTACAACCTCAAAGTTTATGAGAAATGTGGTTGCTGACCAACATGCAACGTCCTCTGGATATAAGCACTGGCTGACGTCATAAGGAGTCCAATTAAACTGATATTTTTAAAAACAAATTAGAGATTTGTTAGTGTATGAATTTAATTAGTTTAAAAAAAACAAATAAATATTAAGAGAATATATATTACCTCGTTGGCCGTTAAACGGTCGAGCACGTTTGTTGCGCCTTGTACGTCGTGGTCCGGACCGCCAGAGTACCTTGTTCCGGATGCAACGTACCTAAAATAATATTTTCACGATACGATTAATATCATAGTAAATATACATATTTATTATTAAATTCTAATAGATAAATTAGCACATACTTACTTTAGAGCCAATGGCCTATCGGACGCTGGATTTCTAGTTCTCTCGTGGTGAAATTCCCTTATTCGGCAACGTGCCCATGCCTGTAAAAGTAAGGCACATCCGGACATGGTTTTGGTTGGTTGGTTTTGATCTGCGAGATCACACATGCCCCTATACAACGTTGCCAAAGCTGCTGAACCCCAACTATATCCTCTTATTGTTTGTGTATCTTCCAACAATTGGAGGTACATAGTATGCACACGGTCGCCAGAGGTGTTGGGCAATAAAAATTTTCCCAAAAAATAAAGAATATATGCCCTTAGGTGCATCAAGAGAATTTCGTAGGTGGGGTTTTCGGGCATTTTGTTAAGATATTCTTCCAGCCATGATAGCTTAACAGAATATCCTGATCGGCCGTTAGATGGAGGAATGGCTCCCAATAGTCGTGGGAAATCTGTCTCCCATATGTTACTGGAAGTTCCGGTAACAGCTTGTCCACAAATTTGTAGATCAAACAACATTGACACGTCTTGGAGAGTTATTGTGGCCTCTCCACACGGTAACAGAAATGTATGTCTTTCCGATCTCCATCTTTTTGCCAAAGCTGTGACTACGGCCCAGTCCAACCTACATTTTTGAAGGAGGACGACGTTACCAAAACCACATTCTGCTAACAGTGGTTCTAACAAAGGGTTTGGTGCTTTAAATCGGCCTCCAGCACGCGGTCTAATAGTTTCCGTTGCCTACACACAACAAATTTATAATTAGTTACCGTAAAAAACAATTAACAAAAAAAAATTAGTTCAAAAATATGGACGTGTAAAAAAGACACTAAAGTAAGAGTAGTATATTGTAAACAAAAAAAAAAGTAGTAGTAAAAGTGACACAGTAATAATAATAACCTTTCAAAAAAATATCATTCATGTAAAAAAAAAAAATCATTAAAAAATAATAATAATAACATTTTCCTATAATTCTATAATGTTTTAACATTTTCTGAAAAATTCATTGTGATGTAATGTGTTTGTGAATTTATCAAAAAAATATGAAAAAATTTACTATAATTTTAATTTTAACGACATAAATGAAAAATGACATAAAAATAACTTATACATTTAGTTTTTGTGACAAATGATTTTCACCGAGCCATAATGGATCCATTTTGTGAAAGAGTGGATGAGAGTATTAGGATGTATGGAAAAAGGAGTAGTGTGAAGAATGAGTGAATGAGTGAAGAATATGTGTAGTGGAGTGGTATATTTATAGTGTAGGTGAGTGAGAGTAGTAGTAAGTGTGTGAGTGAATGAGAGAATTAAGTTGTTTAGAAAATGAAGGTGAGTGAAAGAAGTAGTAATTGAAGGTAGTAGTAAGGGTGTGAATGAGTTGTAGTGTGAAGAATATGTGTAGAGGAGTGGTATATTTATAGTGTAGGTGAGTGAGAGTAGTAGTAAGTGTGTGAGTGAATGAGAGAATTAAGTTGTTTAGAAAATGAAGGTGAGTGAAAGAAGTAGTAATTGAAGGTAGTAGTAAGGGTGTGAATGAGTTGTAGTGTGAAGAATATGTGTAGAGGAGTGGTATATTTATAGTGTAGGTGAGTGAGGGTAGTAGTAAGTGTGTGAGTGAATGTGAGTATTAAGTTGTTTAGAAAATTTAGGTGAGTGAAAAAAGTAGTAATAAGTGTGTGAGTAAATGAGTAAGGTGTGTGGTGAGTATTATTAAGTTTGATGATATGTATGTATGTATACTATATTTGCATATTTATTCAACACTGAAATAAACTTTGTTAACACTTAATCATCAATTCATTTCACTTAACCACCGATTACACAATTAACTAAACATATAAATTAAAGATGTTGCATACAATTATCAGAAGCCGGTGTTTGACAGAGTTCTATAATTCCGTCGACCGATCGAACAAATTGAACATACAACTCAATCGGTCCGATAAATGTTTGAAATTTTGAAATAATTTCAAACATTTGACGTACATTATTATCACTACACAAATATTTTTCTTGATACATAACAACTCCATGTTTGTCTAGAAAAGGACTTCGATAACAAATTTCCAGAATATTTCTTCCATTCATCGTTACTTGTCGAATTTTTTCCTTCAACTCGGACATGCTAATATCTTCACTGATACGACATAAAATTGGATTTCCGCTCGTATAATAAACACCAAATTCAGTCATTGATTTTTTCCCGTACGAGTGAACACATGCAAGATATCCAGCTTCCATCTTTTCTTGAACAGAAGAAATAAGTTCAGAGGTGTGATTTAACAGGTAAAGCTGATCATTTATATAGAGAAAAATGTAGTCAAAAAACGCATGCATAGGTAGCGCCATTTGAATTTACGCCATCAGCTATGAATCACGCCATTTTGAAACACGCTACCGACCAAACTGACAGGTACAGTAGGTAGCGCCATTTTGACTGACGCCATCAGCTATGAATCGCGCCATTTCGTTTTACGCTATCACTGAAAAAGCCTGCGTTCTATGACATATCGCCATTTTGACTGGCGCCTTTGACCACACATAGTGCCATTTTGAATGGCGCTATCAATGTCTGTCTCATTTTTTCCCAGCAAGCTTTGACCACACAGTCACGGGAACACCACACCTCACGGGAAACACATAGTGAAATTTTTTTTTTAAGGGTTTGAGTAGCAAAAATCTGTATATAATAACTACATATTCCTCTATCAGTTACAAACTCAACAATATCACAAAAACACACATACATTCAAAATATCAAAATATCACAAAAACACACATTGATTTATATAATATGGCACCAAATAAAGCTGTAGTGGTGTATTATAATGGACAATGTGGTAGAAATTCTAATGGTATTTTTTTTCAAAGTGATGAAAAAAAATTCTTTAATGTGAGTACTAAGAGAAAATTTACTCCCTTAAAGAAAATAATTGAAGAAAAGTTGAATTTAGGAGACAATCAAGTGGTCTCCGAAATTACTTTTAGGCATCTGTTTGTTGATGTTCGGGGTAATTTAAGATACGAAGATATGAAAATTACAAACGACGACGAGGTTGACTATATGTTCAACTCAGACGAGCTTTCTAACCTAACTCCTATCGAGTTATATGTTACGTTAGAAAGTGTTAATTTATTTAACCCACAATTTACCTCACTGCATAGTCAACCAATGGTGCCATACAATCAATCTCAACAATGGTCGTCCGGAAACACGTCATTACGATGGCCTCAATGCGACCAACAACAATCTCAACAATGGCCGATTGATTTAAATGCAACAATTCCGGATGAACCTTTCCTTGAGTCACAACCACAACAATGGCAATCATGGGCCTCCTCAAATGAACCACTCGCTGAGTCACAACTGCAACAATGGCAACCATGGGCCTCCTTGAATGAACCACTCGCTGAGTCACAACCACAACACTGGCAACCATGGGCCTCCTTGAATGAACCACTCGCTGAGTCGTCACAACCGCAACAATGGCAACCATGGTCCTCCTCAAATGAACCACCCGCTGAGTCACAACCGCAATAAATCCCTCATCGACGTCCCGACGAAGTACCAAACTTTCCAGAGCACTTTCATGAAGACACTGAGGATGAAGAAGAGTATGTGGCACCAACGTCTGATAACGACGACGACAATGATGACAACAACGTTGGCAGAGAACCATACAATCCACCGAGCCAAATGCGAGACGTGGACAACGTTCTTATTCGCGAACCCACTGCAGTTTTACTCCATGAAGATCAACACCTTCCCGTCAATGCAGAGTTAACACAAGGAATGGTATTTCACAATAAAATAGATTGTGTGCAAGCAATCAAAACGTACCACATCAAACGATCAATAGATTTTACACCAAAACAATCTGATCAAGAGAGGTACGTAATTATTTGCAAACAAGCTCCACAATGTCAATTTTCCTTGAGAGCGTCGCATAGTAAGGTAACAGACCGTTGGAAAATTGTCCGCATCAGTAATACCCACACTTGTGTATCTTCTGCGTTGACGCAAGATCACCAAAAACTTGACTCAAAAATGATATGTGAAAACATTCTCTCACTTGTGGAAGGTAACGTTACAATAGAGGTGAAAACTCTTGTTACTCACATTAGAGATATGTTCAATTATACAATCTCGTATAAAAAGGCTTGGATTGCAAAAAACAAGGCAATCGTAAGAATTTATGGAGATTGGGATGAGTCATATCAGCAGCTTCCACAATGGTTGATGGTGATGAAGAGGTGGCTTCCAGGAACAGTTGTCAAAATGGAGACAAGTCCAACAGCGTTAGATGGTCAAGTTTTCTTTGAACGCCTATTTTGGACTTTCAAACAATGCATTCAAGGTTTTGCGTTTTGCAAGCCAATTGTGCAGGTCGATGGAACGTGGTTGTACGGAAAGTATAAGGGGACGTTGTTGCTGGCCGTCGCCCAAGATGGAAACAACCATATTTTTCCGGTCGCTTTCGCAATTGTCGAAGGAGAAACCAAGGAAGCGTGGAACTTTTTCCTGAAAAATTTGAGGAAGTACGTCACTCCACAAGAAGGTATATGCGTCATCTCAGATAGGCATGCATCCATTAAAAGTGCTTATGAAAATCCTTTGAATGGTTGGAATAATCCTCCAACGACGCATGTCTACTGCATCCGACACATCGGCCAGAATTTTGTGAGAGAAATCAAACAGAAAAATCTTCGGCCGTTAGTTACAAATATGGGTAAATATTTCTAAATTTTACTATTATATTTGCCACTAATTATTTGCCTCTAATATATTATTGAAAATAATTTATTTATTTCTAATTTAGGATATGCACCCAGCGAACCTTCATTCAAATACTGGCGGAACGAACTTAGGAAGGAAAGTGTGGAGGCTTTAAATTGGGTTGATAAAATCCCGAAAGAAAAATGGACGCAGGCGTACGATGGAGGTCGTCGGTGGGGTCACATGACGAGCAATCTTGTCGAGGCGATGAACTCAGTCTACAAGGAAATTCGCAGCCTACCAATCACAGCATTGGTCAAAGGAACATACTCTAAGACTGCGACACTTTTTGGAACACGCGGAATGGATGCAATGGCTGTGTTAGCTTCTGGTCAGGTGTATTCTGTGCCATTTCAGAAAAGGCTAACAGATGCAATGACTAAGGCCCACTCACATGTAGTCACTCGTCATGATAGGCAACGTTTCGCAGTGAAGGAAACTGAGGATCCCCGCGAAGGCCGACCAAAGGATACATTTAAAGTACACTTGGAAGAAAAATGGTGTGACTGTGGAAAATTTCAAGCATTACATTTACCTTGTTCACATGTTATTGCTGCTTGTTTTCACGCTCATTTGGACTATCAAGTGTACATTGATGATGTGTTCAAAGTTGCCAATGTATGCCGCGTTTATGAGAATACCTTCCAAGTGGTTCAAGGCCAAATGTATTGGCCGACATACGAAGGCCCGAAACTTTTTCCCCGTCCTGATATGAAAAGGGTCAAGAAAGGTCGTCCAAAAAAGAACCGCATTAGAACCGAAATGGACGAATTCGGCAAAAAAGAGCGCCTATGTGGTTTATGTAGAATGCCGGATCATAACAGAAATAATTGTCCTAATGTTGCGGGACCCTCGTCGTAACTTTTCCTTTTAATTTTATGTAATTTTTTTCCATGTTTATATAATGAATGAATGAATCCATGTTAAGTAATTTCTAATTTTTTTTCTATGTTTATAATTGTCCACATTCATACAAAATAATTAAAATCACATTCATACGAAATAATTAGAATAAAATAAAGACTTACATCATTTTTAAGAAACTAAAGTTCACGTACATAAACAATAAAATGAAGACTTGTGTCATTCTTAATTAACCATAGTACATAAACCATAAAAATAAAAAATAAACCACGTACAACAACAACTTAACCATTTTTCTTTAAGGTCGCGTACAAACGATGTGGTTCATTTTCGTTTTCAACAAAGGAAAACATCAATTGCACTTCCAAATCACCTTTTAATTTGTACCAATATTTTGTTGTTGTAGCTTCGATGGAGTCACTTGTGATGTCCGTGCATGAATTTAAATAAGCCATATGCTGGATTTGTATATGTTCATTGTTTTTTAACAAGAACATTTCTTCAATCTTATTCTTTAAAGCTGCAAGCGAACTCAATTTGCTAATCGGTAACTTAAAATGTTCTTGGCGGCCTTCAAATTTAACAGAAAAATTATGGCAATCATTGGACGAAGATGCCATTATTTATAAAATAAAGAGAGTGAATAAGATAATAAAATGAATAAGATGAAGTTAGTTGAGTGAAAAATGAATGTGTGAGATGTGGTATTTATAGAATGAGATAGTAGAAAAAATTTAAAAAATTTCAAACACAAATATTTTCTTTCTCTCCCTCCCAAGCAGCAAGCCACGCGCGCAGCAGACAGGAAAAAACAACAAGGAGCATAGCGCCATTCTGAATGGCTTGATGCTTGTGTGATAGCGCCATTTCAAATGGCTTGATGTTGGGAAAAGCAGTCTGGTACAGGGGACACAGAAAAAGCAGAAAAGCAGAAAAGCAGTCAATAGCGCCATTCAGAATGACGCTATCACATGGCCATGGCGCCATTTCAAATGGTGCTACCCAGTTTGTCTTCTGTCAGAGGTGCATTACGGGAAAAAAAAATTGAGAGGGGGGTATTACGGGAAATAAGAGAGGGAGAGGGGTATATTTTGGGAAAAAAATCTAGTCTTATATGGATATTTAAAAAATGTAGTTGAATTGTTTAAATTGTTGGGAAGTGTAAAGTAATCTAAAATATCAAGTGGGATCCATTTAAAGAACTTAAATGAGTTAGATGGATGTGGGTGCTCTAAGTGGTCTACGTACGCAAATTCATTAGAAAAGTCGACGATTTAAACTAAAATTTGAGGAAAATGACCAACTTGAAACTTTTAAAAGATAAGGGACCAAATTGAAACATAAAATAAACATAAGAGACCAAATATGCAATTAATTCTAATTTTTAACAACCTAAAATCTTCTCAATCTACAATCTTTGTTTGATGACTTGATGTTGTTTTGAATTTTAAAATTTGTTAAGCTGTTTTGATTGGTAAGTGATTATATAAATAAGTAGTTTAATATAATTATATATGTCGATGTGAATTCAGTTTTCATTGTAGTCTCTTATTTAGTTGAGCCTTAATTATATTGAAAACATGACTATACTATTGCTTGTTGTTTCTTGTTTAAAAATTCCTTCCAAAATTAAATATTAAAAAACAAGGTTTAAATATTTTTATATTCAAAATTTGGATTGATAAAATTTCCTCCAAAAATTTGTCCAGACTCCCTAATAATTCTGGAGTCCACTAGATACTACACCATTGAAAATAGTGTTATTGAACATTTGTGTTGCAAAAAGTATCCTAAATCGTAACTTTCAATAATGATGAGTGGCTTTTCCAACAAACATAACATTGGCAGTTGCTTTTGTTTCAATATGCAGATGATGTGATGGCTATCCCAAACCAAAATTTTCAGCCATACTTGACGCCATATTTTTTTGTTCGGTGTGGTTCCAATTCCAATAGAAAAGAAACGTTAATTGTACGGCTTGTTCGGAAATGATTGTCTGGTATAGTTTTTTTTTAATACAATAATAATTTTAAGGAAAATGCTAACTAGTGTTCCAGGGCACTAGTTAAGGAATGTAATTTTAGTAAAATTACATTGAAACTAGTGTAATCAATGTTTGTAAAGTATAAAAAATGTCATTTTCAATACAAAAATTGCTTTTTTTATATCCTTAACTAGTGCCCGGGGGCACTAGTTAGCATACTCTAATTTTAATATAGTGAATTTTAGGTTGGCACAAATGGCTTAATTTGATCATAATAGGGAAATGTGATTCTGACATGGATTGTCAGTTTCATCTAGTTTCTACGCATCTACTTGGTTTTGCGTTGAAATAAAAAAAACGTGCGTTTAGAAGGTAAAACGTGAGTTTCCTAGGTTGCCATGATGTTTGGATCTCTCATGAGAAAATTGATTCCGAATGGTGTTGTAAAAATTGGACCTAATCACAATATTCAGCCATATATTAATTTAAGTAACTCAACAAATATCATAGAGAATAAATTAAATTAGAGTTAGCAGAACTTATCTTATGATCGTTGTAATTGATGTTGACACTAAACAACCACCGAGTCACAAATGAGATGATCTGAGAATAGTTAACCATGAAACAATACCTGAGGCGTGCTGATCGCACTGTCCTTAAGGATTTATCCGCCTCATAAGCGCAAATCCCCCAGGATTCAATAGGTCCTTCACGGATATGAATTATATTCGAGGTGACATAATTAGCAAGACATTATAAGATACCGGTGATGTACTCCAGGAAAATAACACTCAATTTTATATGAAAAGGTAATATTGATTTTATTTTGGAAACTCTATGTGCCCTTAAAATGAATCATGTATATGCTCCTCACACTACTTAAGCCACATCCGTATATATGTATATACTCAGGAGCAAAAACTTTCTTTCATTAACCATAATGGCTATTAACTAGGAATGAATGGCTATTGATACCAATTGAAAATAAAACGTGTACTTGACCAAGTAAACACATATTTAACAATCATTAATAATAATATTAATTCATTTAAACAATATATAAAATTATTTTAAATAACTTTAAAATAAATTATAAGATCAAAATATCCAACAATCCCCAAAATTTATTTTAAAGTATAAAAGAATACTGAAAAGAACATTTCCTGGATTAACATCATTGATGTAATGTATCAAACTGGTGTAACAAGCTATATGAACCAGTGCTAGACTGGTAGTACTTAACACACAGTAACATTGGTGTAGCAAGCTATATGAACCAATGATACTTAGCGTATGTTAGCGGTCTACCAATCGCATTACACCCCACATTTCTTGCTGTTGCCGCTGTGTTGCGCTGATAGGCCGTGCGCGTGCCTGGATTCTTTCATGAGTGCTCTAGAGATTTTGCCGAGATCTCATACAAGCGGCCCCACTTGACACTCACATAGGTGATTTCATCAAGTGTATGCTGCAAATCATACACCACCCATAAGGGATATGAAAATCATTAAAAGCTTTATTGCTTACCCTCTCAATAATGCAGTGTATAGCACTTTCTCATTCACACCATAGGAAAAGGACTAAGACAAAAATTAATTGATTAATTTTTTTTTTTTTGTGCTAGCAGATCTAACAAGTAACTTGTTCTTACCCATATGAACTTTATTCATGGGATCTCCAATCACAAAGGTTGGGTTCCTATCACTTGTTGATTTCAAGTGGCTAAAGTCCAATTTCTCTCAATGTGTCACAAAAATTATTATTTTAAATAACTTTAAAATAAATTATAAGATCAAAATATCCAACAAATGGTAGAATTGGAAATTTTCTTATCTCACCCACTCATTTTCTCGCCTACTCCCCTAGCTCGCAAAAAAAATTTCGGTTTTCATGTGTGCAGAACATCACTTTGGTTAAAGAAATGGAAAACAAAGTGTAGCTAACGATTTTTTTTTTGAAATGTGTAACAAAATTAAATGTTTAAGTAATCTTTATATAGTCTTCAAAAAAAAAAGTAATCTTTATATTTATTTTGGAATTAAGGATAAGGTACAGTAACGATTGCGCATGCAATCAGCTGCAGGTAATACCTTGGGAGATCTAATTCTTGTAATACCTTGGGAGATCTAATTCTTTCCTTATTCTCTCGGCCGTTATTTCTTCTTCTTCTTTTGGTTGATCAATTAATTTTGATCCAAAATCACCCCATCTTGATCGTTTTAATTTCTTTTTATTTAAATAAGTGATAATATTCACATATTATTAGGTTTCATTCGAGTTTTCTTCGAGATTTTCTCATCTGGTGTTGTTTTAATCCGTTTTTGTGCGGTGTTTTGTCCCGTCTTAGTACGGTGTTTTGTTTGTCCCGTCTTTGTACGCTGTTTGTTTTTGTTCAGATTTGTAGGTTTGCCTCGATCAAAATTCAGTGCAGATTCAATGACTTTAGCGTCGTCAACATTGCAGATCCGGATGTATCACTATTCCGGACATTTGAATTTTGTCATATCAACCGTAGGCTTTGTCATAGACATTGGGTCATTTTATGCTATTAACTCGGATGTTATGAGCATGTTCGCAGATTCATCCTTATTAGTTTTTAGCGAAATTGAATATGTAAAATGATTCTGATTGATGTATTTTCTATGAATTTGAATGAATGAATGAACATTATTGTTTTTGAGTAGAAAAAAAAAAAGTAATCTTTATATATATTTTGTACAGGAGTCTTTAAGGCAACATATTTTCATGTTAAAAAAAATAATGCACCATATTTTTTAATAATAACTATTTAAATGGAATCCTTCAAAAAACTATTTAAATGGAAATTCAAAATTTTAAATTAAAACCCATTTTTGTAATTAATTATGCCAAAAGCAATTTTGATTTAAACTATCTAAACAATATAAATTGGTGAAAATCACTTTTACTAAATGTATTCAACATAAATCAATTCTGTTCAACTTACTTTTTACCAAAATCAATTCTCTTAAACTCAATTTTCATCACCGCTAAACCAAACACACTAGATAACATTGAAATTTTTTCCTATCTCATGAAAATCACATCATTGGTACGAAATATCATCAAATTATTGGTTCTGAATATTCATCAAATTTGCATATGACTAACTTCTGCGGTGGAACCTAACTGAACATCTTTTGTGGATCTGCCCTCTCAATTACAGCTTTTTTTTCATCTACAAGGGTGAAATCTAATACGTTGCTTAAGAGACTGTGTGTGACTCATTTCCTAAAAGCAAGCTCGAATCATGGATAATCTAGCAAGAGAGACCATAGTATTTAATAGGCTTAACTACATATTTGGTCCCTTACGTTTATTTTATGTTTCAATTTGATTCCTTACGTTTAAAAAGTATTCATTTGGCCCCTAACGTTTATTTTAGGTTTCAAGTTAGTCCTTTCCGTCAATTTTGTCACATGTGGCAGCCAATTTGCATATGTGGACTGACACGTGGCACTTGACACACTGACACGTGTACTGTTCAAACGGTGTTAGTGACAAAACTAACGGAAAAGACTAACTTGAAACCTAAAATAAACGTAAGGGACCAAATTGATACTATTTAAACGTAATGGACCAAATTGAAACCTAAAATAAACGTAAGGAACCAAATGTGTAATTAAGTCTATTTAATACAAGTTGTACTAATGTCTTCCTAATCTAGATTCATAGACATCACCACAGCTGCCCTACTCGGTGAAAGAAATCTCTTGTGCCTTCGTCATATTTCTTGTACCAATATGTTTTGAATCACCAAGTACTTAATATCTAGAACACATTTCTTCCAATTACATTAGTGTTATATTTGATTTGATTTGATATTGCAAAGATGACAATTTCTTAAACTAACAAATTCACTGAATCATTTATTTACTTAGATCTGAATTTATTTTTATATTAATAAGAGCATTTTAATTATTTCCTTGTGACCCTTGCTTGAGTTGCACTATTTTAATTATTTCCTTGTGATCCTTGCTTGAGTTGCACTTCCAATTATATCCCAAAACAAATTTTGAATAGCTAATGTCTCCTCAAACTTGGGAATATGATACATTGGACCATTGGTGATTGGTGCATAATATTTTATGGTAATTATATATTATCAAAATCTCAAATTAAATAACATGCAAATATTGCCAAATATGATTAATAACACGAATCTATAGCTTTACAACAATAATATGGAAACCTTAATATAACTTGATAAATTTAAGAATTTGTCGTGCTAAGATGTTAAAAATGGAGTAAACCGTGTTGGGAAAGATAACACAAAACACACCTAATACAAGGTCGGTAGATGATTGATTATTCTTGGATCAAAAAAATTTCACTATAATAGTAATAACAATAACAATGGAATAATAAGGATTTCTTCTGTTTAAATGAATAATAATACAAACTAATTATTACAAGTCTCACCAACACAAATGGTGGTTTACACTCTCTTTTGGCTTTTATCTCTCGAAAGGATTTCTTCACACTCCGATGATAGAAATGAAAACATGAAAATGAATTTATAGCCAGAGCATTCCAACAATAGGTGGCTATGAGAAGTTTCCTCATTTTCATTCACTACAAATTCTCTCGTGCGTTTAATTTCATTTTCTATAATTGATAGTGATTACTCATTCTTTCTCTCTTCACATAATGAGGAAATACGATCAAACCGTATATTTTTCTTTTAATTTTCTTCATAAAAAAGAATAAAAACTATAACTGATAGAAAGCTAAAGCTAAACTAAGCAAAACATAAAGATAAATAAATGCAATAAAGAAAGATAAATAAAATAAAAGATAAATTAATTCATTTTCATTCATTACTTTGATTTGTGTTCAACACACTACATTTATACTACTTTTAAATGAATAAAAACTTAGATGGGCCTTTAGGCCCAATTAATTAATAATTCGAGCAAAATTCAACTAATAATATAAATACTATTAATACATAAATTATTTAATAAAATACTACCTAATAATTACTATTTAATTAAATACTATTAATCTTTTTTCATTGCCGCCGAGTTCACTTGAACCTTGTTTACGAGTTGGACGAGTGCCAGGGGGTCAATTAAATTAGGAAAATTTTTTTCTACCCCAACATTAATTTTGAATGGACGAATTTGTCCTCATTTATAAACTAAAACCCTGAAGAAAAAAATTTAGTTACCGGAACTCTTTGAAAAAAGTGTTCTGATATATAAATTACTTTTTTTTACCTGAACACTTTGAAAAAAAGTGTGTAGGTATGTAAATTTTTTCCAAATTTATTTTGTTACCTACACACTTTGGAAAAAAGTATTCAGGTATATAAAATTTTTTTAATTTTTTTTTATTACCTGAACACTTTGAAAAAAAGTGTGTAGGTATGTAAAAAATTTTCAAATTTATTTTGTTACCTACACACTTTGGAAAAAAGTGTTCAGGTATGTAAAAATTTTCTAATTTTTTTTTGTTACCTGAACACTTTGAAAAAAAGTGTGTAGGTATGAAAAATTTCCGAAAATAGCCTATTTTTTTACATAGCTACACACTTTTTTTCAAAGTGTTCAGGTAACAAAAAAAAATTAGAAAAATTTTACATACCTGAACACTTTTTTCCAAAGTGTGTAGGTAACAAAATAAATTTGGAAAAATTTTACATACCTACACACTTTTTTTCAAAGTGTTCAGGTAACAAAAAAAATTAGAAAAATTTTACATACCTGAACACTTTTTTCCAAAGTGCGTAGGTAACAAAATAAATTTGGAAAAATTTTACATACCTACACACTTTTTTTCAAAGTGTTCAGGTAAAAAAAAATTTACATATCAGAACACTTTTTTCCAAAGTGTTCCGGTAACCAAATTTTTTTATATATGAGGGCAAATTCGTCCATTCAAAATTAATGTTGGGATAGATTGACAATTGTTAGGGTAAAAAAAAAAAATTTTCGTTAAATTAGAATTGTGTTGTGATGAGACTTGGGACCATAGCAAACATAAATGGCCCATTAGTCTTAAGCCCAAACGAGGAAGTCCATTAAATAAAAACTTGGTCCAATGCACATATGATGCTGTGAAGGGGTTAGTAATTGGTACATTGGATGCTAACTTTGAAGATATTTTCTCTCCCCACCCCATGAATCTTTTATCCCCTGAATTTTCAATTTTGTCCTTGAAAAAACTTCGGTTCGTAGAAACCGAAGTTTTTTTTTGCCTTGAAAACAAATTTCGGTTTCTAAAAACCGAAATTTACTCTGAATTTGCACTAGAAAAAATTCGGTTTATGCGAACCGAATTTTTCTGCAAGGGCAAAATTGGAATATTGGGGGTATAAAAGATTCATGGGAGGGGGAAGAGAAAACATCAACTTTGAATTCTTGAAATTGGACAATAGCTGGCACATGGGTCGTACGGTTGTGGTTGTTGGGAGTCTTCGGTACACTTGCAAACGCATAGTATTAGTGGGTGATAGGTGGCATAAGGAGGGATGTAGTTTGTCCCTTAGTGAATTGATAGTACCAATTACTAGGTTAGTACGCAAACCCCGTGAAAACGTTTGCAGCAAGTGACGAAAAATTATGTCAGGTGGTTTTCCTGGTGGAGGAGGCGGCGGTGACGCCGGAATTAGAGATGAGAGATTTTCCGGTGGCCGCGGTAGTGAGAGTTGATGAGCAGTGAGCCAGTGACTTTGAGAAGCACGGTGGTGTTCGAAGATGAGACTGAGATATGAGAAAGCTCGATGGCGGTTGACTTGCCGGAGGTGGAACTGAGAAGGTTTCTGACGGAAAATTTTGATCTGGTGGTTCTGGCAGATTAGACGGCGGTGGTTTTGACAACAGAACTGGTGGCACCGGTGATGGGAATGAAGCAGAGATTTTATCAGGCGGCTTTAGCAAAGGTGGCGGTGGCGGAGTTGATGGTGGAGACTGAGATATGAACAAATCCGGTGGTTTCGGCAGCGGCGGTGGCACCGAAGTTGTAGAAGTGTTCAAAATCAACAATTTTCACTGCAATTTTGGTTCATACCTAGGGTTGTGGTTTTGATATAATTGTTTCGTGTGTGTAATTTGTTTGTCACGATGAGAATATGGGGCAGGTGATATGTCCAATATTTGTTGCATCATGACGATGAGTGTTGCTTTACAGATGCTAAAGGGAAAACATAAAAGCGGCGGTGGTTCAGCATATCCAAATTTGCGTTACAGTTTGCTCTGCAAAGTGCAAATTTGTCCATTATTTTCTTTCACATGTCTGATATTTGTTAGCATGACAAATTCTAATATGGACTAGTTCCCCAAATGGTCCATAATGGACAAGGAACATTCACCTTTAAATTAATCTCTAATAGCATGCACCTTCCCCACTTGATTATTACAACACGTTCTCTCTCCTCCTCTCCATCACTCTACTTTTTCCCTCTTTTGGATTTTTCTAAACCAAAATTTTACAATTAATTTAATTTATTAAATAAACTGTGATATTTTTTTTAATTGAAAAAAAATTGTTACATAATATAAACGTATTTTTTTTACACTGTGTAAACGTGTTTTAGTTTGAAAATTTTATTTATTCTTTAAAATTATTTTGGATAAAAAAATATTTTTGGATATAAATCTCTATTATGTAACAACTAGACCCTTACCCGTGCGATGCACGGGTGTTATTTGTTGTTTATAATATAACGTCAATTAAAAAATTTAAATAATTGAAGAAGAAATGACCTATAGTTGAAACTTGAAATTAAAAAAAAAAAATGAACAATACTTTTTTTTTAGGCAAGGACATACATAGTTCATAAGTTGTTTTTTTGGTACAAACATAGTTCTTCAAGTTCTTCCAACTCTGTAACCAAAAATCAAACAAACAAATCAATTATTAAGCATAAACAATGTCAATTGCTTGGAGAAACACAATTATAATATAAATCTCGTATACATATAGATCAAGTATATCAATCTCTAAATTAAAATCAAAATATATATAATGCAAACATAAAAAAGTATAAATAAATAAAAAAAATACACTATTTAATATATATTCCCGTAATAGAAACCCAAAATAAATTGTAGCATATATAAAGGCAATTGCATAATAGTAGTATTACATTATAAATATATAAGCAATCACACTAAATCCTACTTCCATGATAATAGCAACATCTACCTGGACAAAAATTAAAATAAAGTATTTGTTAGATCAACCAATGTAAATTAGTATATCTACAAAACAAAAGATTTTATAGATATTCAAAGCATATGAATTAAACCTACTGCTGCAAATATGTTGAATGCAAGTAATTAAGGGAGGAAACAAAAATAGTTAAAATGATGAACTATTACCTAATACCATGTGCAAACACGTTAAAAAGGAACAAAATGAAAAAATAAGAAGGATGAAGAAGTGAATGTGAATGGAAGATAAAAAAAAAACATAGGTAAAGAAGAAAATGAACTCTTTCCAAATGACTCGGGTGATGGAAAGAATTGAAAAAGAAACAAAGAAATAGAAAAATATTTATAATGTCCACCGGAAAGATATGAAATTAAATTTGTACAACTTTTCATTGCTTCAAAAAAAACTTTTTATTGGAAACCATTAGATTTCTTGGTAATTAAATTGGGCATATGAAAAGGATAATGGTGTATGAATAGAAATGAAATGAAAAGACATATGAATGCTTGAGATTAGATGTGACATGTGAAAAATCATTAGAAGTAATGTGGCATGTGGCTAAATAAATAAAAATTAATTACAAATTTACAATTGTTAATTTTTTTTTAAAGAAAATGATTTAAAAGCTATGATTGGTTAATACAATTAGGGTTAGGATTAATGGTAGGAGAACTATTTAGGATTTATATATATAGATTATGTAAATTTATGTCGAAGAAAATAAAAAAATATGTTTTATGTTATGATGAGATTGTTAATAAAAGATTTTTACTACTAAAAAAAGACATACCATATGTTATTGTAAGTTTGTTAATAAATGATTTTTGCCGCTAAAAAAATTATGGATATTGTTGATATTATAAAAAATTCATGCCAAATTTTTTTATATCTCTTTATATATAGTATAGAAGATTACGAGATTTTCACGGAGCTCTATCGTGCATTCTCAATAAAAATTGTTTAGGTGACATTCAATTAAAGAGTTTGTGATGCTTACGTCGTATTCAATTGAATCTTCTGTGACCCATTATTTTTTTAAAAATCAAATAGAGAATTTGCTTATGTGGTATTCAATTGAATCTTCTCTAACCCAATATTAAAAAAAAGTTCAATTAGAGAATTTCCTTAGGTGACATTCAATTGAAACTTCTCTAACCCATTATTAAAAAAAAAAAGTTACACCGGAGATCTTTATTTTATTTTTTTTTGTAATAATTTGGTCTTTTATTTTTATTTTTTTATAACATTTAGGTTTTCATCTTATTTATTTATAACACTTTAGTCATTTATTTATTTTTTTTTTCATTTAGATTCTTTATCTTTTATAATACACACACATAAATCTTTTTTTAAAAAAAAATAGTAAAAAAATGAATAATTTAATTTTTTATGAATATTTTTTTATTAAAATTAAACAAGCCCAGAATTTGATGAACAATGTTCATCTTCTTCATCGATATGTTCTGTAAACTACAAATTTGAAATTTCAATTCTCATTAAACACAAAAATTTCCAAAATCCCCAAAATTTATTGAAATAAAATCAACCCAAAAATAAATTTTGGATTTTTTGTTGAATCTAAGAGCAAGATCCAAATGCATCTAGATCTTATATTTCTGCAATCATTGTAAAAGAATCAATCCCAGAATGCATAGCAGGTACAAGGAATTAGTGAGTTGAGGCGTGAGTACAAAACGTATAGATTTATTTTAACCCAGCTCCGAACAAAACACTATCGCCAACATTTTAGCTTAGAGAAATTTTAACCCACAACAAAACAGAACATATGCAGAGCCTCACCAAACAAATTCTGGATTTAACCCATAATTAGTTTTTGAGTTGATATTATTTTATGAATTTTGGGAATTTTAATTTTATAGTTCAAGATTGATGAACAAGATGATGAAGATATGAATTTTGGGAATTATTTTTAAGGAAGAAGATGAAGGGATGAAAAAATTGATGAAGATGATGAATAAAGTTCATCAATATATGAATTTGTTGAATTTTAATAATTTTTTTTACACGAATAAAAAAATATTTTAAAAAATAAAATTTCAGCATTTTTAATTAAAAAAAAAAGGTTTATGTGTAACAGTTTATCTTTTATCTTTTATAATACGTACACATAAACCCTTTTTTTTAATTAAAAATGCTGAAATTTTATTTATTACAAATAAATAAAATAAAAGACCTCTGATATCATTTTGCCAAAAAAACATCAATCAAAAAGCTCATTTACGTGGTATTCAATTGAATTTTCTGTAACTCATTATTAGAAAATAAAATAAAAAACTTCAATTAAAAGGTTTGTTTATATGGTATTCAATTGAATGTTCTTTAACCTATTATAAAAAAAATAGTGTTTGTTTACTTATGTGGCAATCAATTAAATCTTCTCTAACTCATTATTAAAAAAAAAACCTTCAATTTGGAGTTTGTTTACGACTTTACGTGACATTCAATTGAATCTTCTCTAACCTGTTATAAAAAAAATAATAAAAAATTCAATCAGAGAATAATAATTGTTGTTGTTTATCCTAATTAGAGAATAAATTTTATTTTATTTTTGTAGAAAGTCTATTTTTTTTAGAAACTATAATATTATATTTTTATATTATTGCTTATGTGACATTCAATTAGAATTTCTTTATGGACACCAATATTTCTACTCATATATTAATATATGAGCCTATTTTTTTTCTATGTAATTTATACTAAAACCTTTATTCGCTGGTCTATTTTATTTTAAATTTCTACAAGAAGCTATATTTCTGCGCATTTATTAATATGAGAGCCTTCTTTTTTATTAATTTATGGAGGATACTCATATATTAATACAAGGTTTATTTTTTGTAATTTATATTAGATCTTATATCTATGCTCATATATTAGTACGCATGGGAATCAATATTTTAATATTCTCAATTATTTAGTTTTAATACGTGGGCCTATATACTTATTGATACGACTATACGAGGGTGTATTTTTGTTTTGTTAAATATATTTAAATAATAAATTATATAAATTCAACAAAATAAAATCAAATTAAACAAAAAAGTCCTATAACATTATTTGGATTCTAAAAGTTTGCCCAATTGAAATAAAAGAATTGAAATAGGCTAATCCTTCAACCTAATTCCCAAATCCTTTCTATTTTTTTTCTTATTTCTTTTAATATATTTTGTTTGTCTTATTTCTTTTAATTTAATCCCATAAAAAAGAATCTCAAAAGGCTAATTGTTTAATTTAATGATTATTAATTGAATAATTTTATTAATTAATACCGTGTACTGCATCCGTTCATTTTTAAGTGTCTTTTGACATTAGATTTAACGTGCATATTGAAATTAACTGTTATTTTAGTATTTTAAGGGTACAATTTGTCAATTATTCACATTGTCGGTTACTCTTATCTTTTTCAATAAAACTAATTAATGTAATATATTTGGAAAACTAAAGTTTATTTTTTTTATTTTTTTTTTGTATATAACATATTAATTTTATTTATTTATATATAATATATTGAATTTAGGGTAAATGATCATTTACCTCCCCGCAAAATAAGCAAATTTTCGTTTACCCCCCTATGCAGATTTGTTTTCTGTTTACCCCCTGCAAAAAATAGATTCACTCATTTTGCCCCCTGTGTGTATAGCAGGACATGTGATTGTGCAAATTTGCTGACGTGGCTTGTACACGTGGAAAAAAACATTTATATTTATTTTTAAATTCCGCGTCAGATAATATTTTTTTCAAAAAAAAACTTTTCCTACAAAATTAATAAAATGAATTTTTTTTCCAAAATTAAAAGAAAATCCTACAAATAAAATTTTTTTCCCTACAAAATTTTAAAAAATTCCTACAAATAGTTTTTTTTCGTACAAAGTTATTATTTTTTTCTAAAATAAAAAAACGAATTTTCATATTTTTCTCCCAAATAAAGTATATTTTCAAAATAAAGATTTTAAAAATTTATTTTCAAATCTTTTTGGTTTAAAAAAAACAGAATCTTCGCCGGTTTCCACCGTCGTGATCATATTCGTCGTCGTCTTCTTCTACTTCGTTATTGTCTTCTGCATCTTCTATTTTTCTAGTTCTAGGGCAAATGATTTTGGTATAAGAGGAAAACACGAATAAAACTTCTTTTTCTATTTCAAAGAGATTAACAAAAAAATAATGTTTTGTTTTTAAAAAATAAAGATCATGTTTTTTTTAATTCAAAAAGATTTGAAAATAAATCTTTAAAATTTTTATTTTGAAAATAAACTTTATTTTGGAGTAAATATTTATTTTGGGAGCAAAATAAGAAAATTCATTTTTTTTTTGTTGGAAATTTTTTTAAATTCTTTGTAGGAATTTTTTTTTTTTTTTTGCAGGAAATTTTTTAAAAAATTTTGTAGGAAAAAAAATTTATTTGTAGGATTTTTTTGGGAAAAAAAAAAAAGAAAATCCATTTTTTTATTTTGAAGGATTTTTTTTTTAAAAAAATATTATCTAACGTGGAATTTAAAAAATAAATATTTATTATTTTTTCCACGTGTACAAGCCATGTCAGCAGATTTGCACATTCACATGTCCTACTGTACACACGGGGGGCAAAATGAGTGAATCTATTTTTTGCAAGGGGGTAAACAGAAAAAAAATCTGCATAGGGGGGTAAACGAAAAGTTACTTATTTTGCAGGGGGTTAAATGATCATTTACCCTTGAATTTATTGAAAATATAAAGTATATGCAAAAAAAAAAAGAATTTAATTGGGGATTAAAATACGGATACAATAGAAAGATAAAGTGCAAAATACATTTCGTTAATTTGATTTTACTAAAAGACTCTTAAAAAAGAACAAATAAAGTATTATAAAAGTCAAACTCATCGACAATAAACTATTTCAAGTGATAAAGATTTTGAGCCCTTTAAATACGTTGTAAGAGTTTGACTCCTCATTCCGTGTCTCGAAAGAATTCAGTTGAGAGGGAGTGAACCCAATTTGTATGTTCCACAAACTTCTCGACAGCGATTAGTCAATAAAATTTAGTAATGGTTAAAGAACTGATGCCCTTAAGACACTTATTAAAGAACTAAATATAGTAAATAAATCTTAGAATATAAATATGTTTGTTTTAATATAAAAGTTACTTATTTTAAGGTTTTGTTTGGTAAAATTGAGTCATAAGCTAGCTAATAGCTGAAAAGTTAGCATATAATTGAAAAGATAGTAAAATAAAATTAAAGTGTTTAACAAATTTAGTTGTTGTAACTATAACACCCCATGTCATTTTATCTAGAATATCGACAAGAGTGTACATAACTGAATCGGGAAACATTAAATTTTCATTGCATATCGGCCGAATACACAAATAGGATTACCAAAATCCAAGAGATTAATACTAAATTGAGCTAACAACTGAAAACATAAAGAAACTAAATCTTATACAAAATATAAGATAACATGACGTCAGCTCAACTAGCATAATCCAAGTATCTGAACTCCATGCTTGTAGACCATGATATCTCCATCAACTTGTTTATCTGAAATCAAATAAGTTGGGGATGAGAACAGTCACTTCGTCTCAGTGGATTCCTACTACCCAGTTACTATTGGTGTTTACACCGGGGCAACTAATGAACTAAAAGTTCCTTGATCCTGATTGTCAGTCCCTAACATAATTTCATAACATGATTTCATAAACATAATAATATAAAGGTGTAACACAGATTAATTATCTTGTTCATTTTAACATAACTAAGACACTCTGAGGTGAGCCGATCTCAGAGGCCTGACATATCCGTCGTCGATGATTATACGCATCGACACGGCATGAAGCTCACAATCGTAACATGATTGGATTCCTCGAATCCCATAACGTGGTACATAAGTAACCACCATGATTGACTGACTTTCTTAACTTAACTTAATTATCCTGATTGTTATCCTACCCATGAATTCCTTCCCTGGGAAAACTAAATTGTCCTGATTTCCTGATTATCATAACTTATCGTGTAATTAACATTTTAATTACGTATTATACTTACAATATTCACAGAAAACATCTAGGAAGATTGAGGATCCAAAAAGAGTGACATTGTCAATGTTTTTAAAAATTATGCAGGATTCTCATCTAATACTCCCATTTAGCGAGAATGTCATATAAGTACCCTGTTTCCATATTTTCACCATTTTGCAGAAAATCTCACCACCAATCCTTTCTCATCCTAGCCATGAATAATGCAATATATATTACATGATTAAAATGGAGAGAAGCTTTGGGATTAAGCTACTCTCATACACTAATTGATCCTAACTTATGTTATCATGCAATAATTCATAATTGGGGATACTAACATAATATCTAATCTATTGTTATCATACATAATTTAATTGGGCAACTAAAGTGCTAGGCTATGCTAAAGGTTGAGTTTCTAAAGGAACCCACCTGAAATTGCTAGCAATAACCAGCCATCTCGCCCGCTTAGAACCATCCGATGGTGCTGCTCACATATGCAAACTCGTGACAGATTTCTGCATAAAACTGCTACTGACTTCCAACCTCTAATTTTTTCATTTCAACTTCAAACCAAGCTCTTACTCAGCCAATTAAGCATACATATTCAGTTCTGGAATCATTCACCCAACTTAAACACACATTTTAGCTTATTCTGCAAAATCCATGCCAAAACCCGTATGCAGTTTCCAACATCAATATTCAAACTTCAAACGCGTTTTCCGAATCCATTTCTAATCCAAAACATATCAAACGTATATCCAAACTGAAGGGAATTAAGTGTAGAATCCGAAAATCCAACAATTACACAAGTCTGGGCTACACAGCAACAGCTATGACTCGATTAGTACCTGTACTGTCATACGAATTTTTCACTAAAATTCCATAGAATTAAGCCATAACCATTCTAATCATACCAATCAGTTTTAACAACAACATCAGACCACAGTACAGCAACAACAATAGTTCATTAAGGTTGCTAAATCACTTTTCCATAATAATTTCTTAAATCCCAAGTCCTTTCCAACTTCTGCAAGTTTTTAGCTTCCTTAATCTTTGATCTCTCAACTACTTCTACTCAAATACCCATGATCTTCTCTCCTTGGAATCTTACATGCAAGTACCAAAATGGAACTAATTAAATCCTATAAATCATCTTTAACACCACCTAGAATGGACTTGTGAGAATAAGGAATTTGAAGAATTAACTCTATTACTTATTCTTCCTTTATCATGCTGCTGATTGAGAATTTGTTCCAGAATTTGCACATGCAATCAACACCATAAACACCTCTGATTTTCTTCAATTTAATGGAAAGGGTTTTGAAGATCTTGTGGAGATGGATTTGGGATTAATTTCCCGTAATAGAGAAAGAATGAATGATTTGGAGTCTCAAATCCTTTGTTATAGCTCAATGACTAAGAGTTAACTAGAAAAGAGTACATGCAACCTTTTGGTTAGAAGAATGAAACATGGGTTATGGAGGAGGGGCGTGAGGTTGAAGAACGAGGGAGAGAAAGAAATGAAACAAGATGTTGTTCTGATTCTTCACAAATGAGGGAAATGTTTAGTATTGGCTTAATTATCATATGGAGTAATGGGTCCCACTTGGTAAAGGGTTCTCTTTCTCTCAAATGGTCATAGTTAACTTATTCTTGAGTTCTTTAATTATCCCTTATACTTGTTCACTTATTTTCAATTAGTCTCCAATAATCAACTCTAATTAATATTTCTCTATTAATTAACGTTGGGATGTTACGGTAACTATAAAACGACATAAAAATACATGGTCAATAAGGTAGTTATTATATTTTTAAAAATAAAAAAATAAGATTAAAATTAAAATAAAACGTAAAAAAATATAAGCTATAAACTCCAATGCTATTTAAAATAACAATTGATAAAATGCTATACGCACCACAAAAAATATAAATTTCTTTCTTCCTTAGCATGACAAAAAAATAAAATAAAGGAAGAAATGAGTTTAAAATTACAAATTGTTCAGAGGTTCAACCAGTACTTCTCACCAGTTAGTGGACAAGATCAAACTATTTTCATATAGGTGGTTGAAGACGAAGAATGTTACTTTGGCTTTAAACTACCATAGTTGATGGTCTATTACTTGGTTATGTTTGGGCCTTGTATGATTTTGATCTTTATATTTGAAATTCTGGCACAGTCGTGTTTCGATGTTGAACTCAATGCTTCACCACTGTAATACAGTTTCAATTCTTGATTCAATGATTCAACATCTCACAGCGCATACGAAATGAACAATAAACTTAACAACTAAAAATAACACAGTTATTTGTTAACTCAGTTCAGCATAAGCCAACTCTGGGGGATACCAATCCAGGAGTTAATCCACTATGATAGTATTAGTTTGAAGCCCTCAATAAACAACCCGTTTAAGACTTCTCACCTAATCACTACCCGTGCTAATTCTACCTAAGACACACCTAGGTATGAGAACCTCCGCTCACCTCCTCTTGACCACAACCACTGTGATCGTACACTTTAACATTCAACAGGTGAAGACACACTTCATAAAACACACACCACTTCCGTACTTCAAAGCTTTGGAATGGTATACACACACTATCTCCTTGCTTAGAAGCTCCAGAGATATTACAACACAAAGACACACAGTCCTTAATCTTGCATCAAATCAACACAAGACTCAGAACACAATGACACAATACTAAAACCTAAACTCACGCTTTGTAAAACTCAAATCTGGTTTCAGTGCTTTGGACAATGGTGTCAGCTTCCTTAAATAGCCTGCGCTAGCATGGGCTAGGTCTTGAATTGGGCTTCGAAAACTTAGCAGGACCAAAGGTTCCTTCAAGGAATATTCTTCGTACAGTTGTTTTGTTTCCTTAATTGGATGATCTGATTAGCAAACAAAACTAGGTCATGGTTGCTTCCTGAACCATGAGATACGGCGCTACTTGGCGCACAGGTAGAATTAGCGTGGATTCCATAATTAGAAAAAGGCGCGAGATCACAATGTAACAGGCCCGGCCCACTAGATGTGGTATCCAATGTTGAAGCATTGTACCCAACATCTTGCTTGTACTGGATGGTGGAAGCATGTAGTTCCACATCTAGATAGATCACATGTTTTAGCAAAATGAGGCCAATCATAAAATGCCAACAATCTCCCCCTTTGACAATATTTGGCTAAAGCATCCTAAGATTATTTCAACCGTTCTAGAGAGATACACAGTCTACCTTTCTTCAACTCAACATAGGCACACAGTCATGAAGTAAAGTAGAACAATATAACATGCTTCTTTCAACCGCTTCTCAGACGAAAATAGCATATTAGAATAGACGTATCAAAATAGAGCTTCAGAGGCATGCAACAGCGGAAGGATAAGCACAACTAGCCTCACAGGAATTTTGCCAATAGAGAGTATAAGATTCTCATAAAAAGAAACACTGGGGAAAAATAAATTCCCTCACAGCTGAGAAAAATAAATTCGCAGGAACAGATGATGCTTCAACATACAGTAGCACATTATGTGCTGTGTAACGACCCGATTTTTAGTAAATCGATATTTTATATATTTGCATATATTTTGGGTTAGTGTTAAATATTTATTTACGCGACGTATAATTATTTATCGCGAACATAAGTTTGTGAGCGAAACCTTTGTCGTGTTAGTGGGCTTGGGGCGTGTGATAGAAGCTTAATGGGCCTAAGCCATTTGGGCTTGGTTCATGACAATAGAGAGTGGTATAAGTAACCAAGTCAAACCAATGAATAGTCTCATAATTTGTTTTTCATGAGGAGTTAGAGTTTGTAAGCTTAGAAGCAAGAGCAAACCCTAGGAGAGCAAGAAGAAGAACACGAGCAAGGAGAAGAGATTTAGAGGCCAAGAATCATCATTCAATCTAAGGTGAGAGTGGTTAAGCATAAGCTTGGGTGATCCAAGAGAGGGGAGGTGTCTAGCCTCCATTCCTAAACTCTCTCATCCAATTTCTTTGGGGTTTGGGTGAAATTTCTTTATCATAAACATGTCCTTTTCATCTTAGTATGCTTAATGAACATCTAGGAGGGAATATGTATATGTTTGATGATGGTTTTGCATGTTTATGCAACTTTGCTTATTTTGCAAGAAATTGGCATGATTTTGTATGTGTGATGTGTTTTGGTGTTTGTGAATGTTAATACATGTATATATGTATGGTATATACGTGATTGATCACTTGTTATGCATTTATAACATGTTATAATGTATTTTGGATGGATTTGAGTGTTAAACCGCCTTATTGAAACTCAAGAACAGATATTTTTCTGGTGTAGTTCGCTAAGCGACCAAGAGTTCGCTGTAGCGAACATGTTCGCTGAAGCTCGCCAATGCTCGCCATGAGCAGGTGACTTCCTGGTGAGGTTCGCCATGTCTCGCTAAGCCCTCGCTTAGCGAAGGCCTCAGTGACAGCAATTTTTGTTAATGTTTGTAAGTGTAATTAGACACTTGTATCATGGTTTAAGGGTATCCTTACATGATGGTTGATACATGTTTAATAATTGTGTTGTGTGATGGCATTTATATAAAATGTCAAAGAAGTATATGTATTTTTGTATATCAGGTTGTCCGATAAAGAAGAATATCAGTTTGTCTGATAAAGAAGTTTAATGGATTATGTTAACCATGTAGTGAGCAGTAGCTTCGTGCTAAGTGATTATCATATGTTTGGTAAATGCATGACATTCATAAACTCATGCATTATTTAGGGATATCAGACTTGTCTGATAAAGAAGGATATTGGACTTGTCCAATAAAGAAGGATATCAATGGTAAGTTCCTTGATAAAGAAGATGGTACCACATGCATTAGTCGTGTCTAGGTTGGCATGACATTGAATGTTTGGCATTAGTCGCATTTGAGTAAATGTGCAATTATGTGTTATGTGTTATGTGAGTTCTTTGTGTTGTCCGAAACGACGCGAAACTATCTGGTTGTGTACTTGTGAGTATGTGTTATTTGGTGTATTGCTTATTGAGGCATGTGTGTGAGTTAGTAATACGTGATAGGTTGAATATAGGTGCGTTTCTATATTCGTATGTATGTGATTATGTTTACTAACTCTCTACCTAATTGTTATGTGCTGGACCTTTGGGGGTTCAGGTATTCAGGTCGAGGTCTCGACGAGTTTTAGCTGCAGATCGTTTTGGTGTGGAGCACTTTTGGTGAGGAGCTAGTGTAGGCTACCTTTATATAGTTTTGTTAAGTTTAGTTGGGTTGTGATGTATATTAGTGCTCTGGTATGTTGTAACATCGAGTCGGGGATCGTTTGTATTCCGTCGTATATCGATGTGAACATCTTAACTTATGTTTTATGTAAATGATTTATCTTTTGAACTATTTTGTTCATTGCTTTGAAAATCCTTTATGTTATGTTTTTCCGCTGCGACGTTTCATGTCGTGTGCACGATCGTGTTAAAAAATGTTTTTCCGTAGCGCTCCGGCTACTTATCTTTAAAAAGTTTTTAAGATCACGTTTTTAAGGGTAGTTAGTTCGGGGTGTTACAATAGTGGTATCAGAGCAGGTCGGTTCATGTGAGCCATTAGGATTTTCTTTCTCTTGTATGAAGCATGTGTTGGGTACACTGTTAATACATTCTAACGTCGAGTTGTGATTCGTTCAGGAATCATGGCTGCTGCTAGGACCAACGCTCAGATTGCACAAGCTTTGACTGCTTTGACTACATTGGTGGTAAGGGATAATGACCCGGGAAGGGATAGTGAGAAAAGATTGGAAAGGTTTATGTCGCATAAACCAACTCTGTTTACCGGAGGCTATAACCCGGAGGGGGCTATCAAGTGGTTAGATGAGGTTGAGATCATCTTTGAAGCAATGGGTTGTTCTGAGGAGAACAAGACTACTTTGGGAACTTATGCCCTTAGAGAGGAGGCAATCGTTTGGTGGAGGAATGTGAGACTCAGGATTGGAGTGGACGGTGTTTCTATCGTTTGGGAAACTTTCAAAAGGGAATTTTTAAGGAAGTACTTTCCGGCTGATGTGAAGAATAAGAAAGTGATCGAGTTCATGGAGCTCAAGCAAGGAAATTTATCAGTCGCCGAGTATTCGGCTAAGTTTGAAGCTTTGTGTGTGTTTAGTCCACACTACAACACGGTGGAAGCCGAAGAGGATAAGTGTGTCAAGTTCGAGAGTGGACTTCGTCCGGATATCAAGCTTTTGATTGGATTTTCTGAAATCAGGGATTTTCCGACCCTTATGACCAAGGCAAGGATTTGTGATGAAGATAGCAAAGCCAAGACCAACTACTATAAGGTTCTGAATGATAGGAAAGGAAAAGGTTTGGATCGCGGTAAGCCGTATGAGAACAAGGGTAATGGAAGTGGAAAGAAGAAGCAAGGAAGTGGAAGTTGTTACAAATGTGGAGAGCGGGGTCATATGTCATATGATTGCCCGAGGAAAAGCGACAAGTGTTTCAATTGTGGACAGTTTGGGCACAAGGCCGATGCTTGTCGGGTGAAAGTGTTTTGTTTCAATTGTGGCGAGGAAGGTCACAAGAGTCCGGTATGCAAGAAACCGAAGATGCCGCGTTGAGGGTTCGTTCTCTGTTTTATCTCTTAGGTAATTTCGAGGGCGAAATTCTTTTAAGGGGGGTAGAGTTGTAACGACTCGATTTTTAGTAAATCGATATTTTATATATTTGCATATATTTTGGGTTAGTGTTAAATATTTATTTACGCGACGTATAATTATTTATCGCGAACATAAGTTTGTGAGTGAAACCTTTGTCGTGTTAGTGGGCTTGGGGCGTGTGATAGAAGCTTAATGGGCCTAAGCCATTTGGGCTTGGTTCATGACAATAGAGAGTGGTATAAGTAACCAAGTCAAACCAATGAATAGTCTCATAATTTGTTTTTCATGAGGAGTTAGAGTTTGTAAGCTTAGAAGCAAGAGCAAACCCTAGGAGAGCAAGAAGAAGAACACGAGCAAGGTGAAGAGATTTAGAGGCCAAGAATCATCATTCAATCAAAGGTGAGAGTGGTTAAGCATAAGCTTGGGTGATCCAAGAGAGGGGAGGTGTCTAGCCTCCATTCCTAAACTCTCTCATCCAATTTCTTTGGGGTTTGGGTGAAATTTCTTTATCAGAAACATGTCCTTTTCATCTTAGTATGCTTAATGAACATCTAGGAGGGAATATGTATATGTTTGATGATGGTTTTGCATGTTTATGCAACTTTGCTTATTTTGCAAGAAATTGGCATGATTTTGTATGTGTGATGTGTTTTGGTGTTTGTGAATGTTAATACATGTATATATGTATGGTATATACATGATTGATCACTTGTTATGCATTTATAACATGTTATAATGTATTTTGGATGGATTTGAGTGTTAAACCGCCTTATTGAAACTCAAGAACAGATATTTTTCTGGTGTAGTTCGCTAAGCGACCAGGAGTTCGCTGTAGCGAACATGTTCGCTGAAGCTCGCCAATGCTCGCCATGAGCAGGTGACTTCCTGGTGAGGTTCGCCATGTCTCGCTAAGCCCTCGCTTAGCGAAGGCCTCAGTGACAGCAATTTTTGTTAATGTTTGTAAGTGTAATTAGACACTTGTATCATGGTTTAAGGGTATCCTTACATGATGGTTGATACATGTTTAATAATTGTGTTGTGTGATGGCATTTATATAAAATGTCAAAGAAGTATATGTATTTTTGTATATCGGGTTGTCCGATAAAGAAGAATATCAGTTTGTCTGATAAAGAAGTTTAATGGATTATGTTAACCATGTAGTGAGCAGTAGCTTCGTGCTAAGTGATTATCATATGTTTGGTAAATGCATGACATTCATAAACTCATGCATTATTTAGGGATATCAGACTTGTCTGATAAAGAAGGATATTGGACTTGTCCAATAAAGAAGGATATCAATGGTAAGTTCCTTGATAAAGAAGATGGTACCACATGCATTAGTCGTGTCTAGGTTGGCATGACATTGAATGTTTGGCATTAGTCGCATTTGAGTAAATGTGCAATTATGTGTTATGTGTTATGTGAGTTCTTTGTGTTGTCCGAAACGACGCGAAACTATCTGGTTGTGTACTTGTGAGTATGTGTTATTTGGTGTATTGCTTATTGAGGCATGTGTGTGAGTTAGTAATACGTGATAGGTTGAATATAGGTGCGTTTCTATATTCGTATGTATGTGATTATGTTTACTAACTCTCTACCTAATTGTTATGTGCTGGACCTTTGGGGGTTCAGGTATTCAGGTCGAGGTCTCGACGAGTTTTAGCTGCAGATCGTTTTGGTGTGGAGCACTTTTGGTGAGGAGCTAGTGTAGGCTACCTTTATATAGTTTTGTTAAGTTTAGTTGGGTTGTGATGTACATTAGTGCTCTGGTATGTTGTAACATCGAGTCGGGGATCGTTTGTATTCCGTCGTATATCGATGTGAACATCTTAACTTATGTTTTATGTAAATGATTTATCTTTTGAACTATTTTGTTCATTGCTTTGAAAATCCTTTATGTTATGTTTTTCCGCTGCGACGTTTCGTGTCGTGTGCACGATCGTGTTAAAAAATGTTTTTCCGTAGCGCTCCGGCTACTTATCTTTAAAAAGTTTTTAAGATCACGTTTTTAAGGGTAGTTAGTTCGGGGTGTTACATGCTGAGCAAAAAAATTTGCCCCCCCTCAATATTAGAGGCGAGTAAGTCATAATACTCCTTTGCTCCCCCTCAGTTCGTGCATAATAGCTAAGGTAAAATCAAAATAGATCAAAATAGTTATTACTCCCCCTCACACATTTGCACAAAAGAAATAGCTGCTTATGTGCAGATGATCCAACATCTGTTAGCACCTCAGAGATTATATAGATGACCCAGCATCTGGCAGCACATCAGGGCAGGGACTATTACTCCCCCTTTTTAGCCACAAAATAGACAAATAGAGTCTTCATAAAATAAAATCCAAAAGCAGTGCAGATAGTAGCAGAACATAAAGTGCAGAAAAATATTACAGACCATGCACACTAGGTGCTAAATTTAGGGCTCAGCCCACATACTTGAAAATAAATCCATAACACAAAGAAGAAAATTACACAGAGGAACTTTCTGAGGAGTCACTTCCTTCCTCTTCAGCATCTGACTCGGCTTCTTCTTCAGCACTCGTACCATCATCATCTGCATCAGCTGCTTGAGCTGCAGCCTCTTCAACCCTGAGAGCATGAATCATCCTTTCAAATTGCAGCTTCTTTTCATCCAGCTCCTTGCAGTTTGCTTCCAGCATAGCTATAATCTCCTTCCTTGTCATGGGAGTGTCAGCAGCAGCATTGGATGATCCAACAATATCTGGAGCATGCTGTTTACTGTACAACTTCTGATGAATGGCTAGAGGAGTTGCCCTTTTCTTAGCAGACTCACCCTCATGCCTTATGCTAGGATGTTGAGAAAATATGATATCACAGAGCAACGTTGGAAAAGCAATAGGTTGCTTGGTGACTGAGGTCTTAGCATGCTGCACAACTTGATTAAAGATATACTGACCAACATTAATTTTAGTACCAGTACCAATCATATAAATGAGCTTACCCAAGCTTGTTGCAATATCAGAGGCGTGCGTTGTGGGAACCCAGTTCACAGAGGCAATGCGATTCAGGATGGCATACTTTTGGGTTAGCTTCACAGCAGGTACCTTCTCCTTCTTTGGCCAAGTCTTCACCTTGTTGGTTGTGATGGTCTTGCAGACAACATTGTCAGACACCTCAAAGTCAGGATGAGGTTCATCAGAATTACCCAAGGCTTTATTGATTATGCTTGGAGAGAATTCCACACATTTTCCTTGGACAAACACCTTCTGAAATTCTTTGTCTAAGGGATTGTCACAGCCTATTGGAATGTTGACTATAAACTCCCTTACCAGCTTCTCATAACAAGAGCCTAAACCCCACACAGTCTTGATCAACCCAGCATCGTTGATCAAGTTGACAACCTCTTCACATTCTAGGATGTCCTTGCCTAATTCCCTTTCCAAGGCCAATCTTCTCTTGCAGACGATGCCCCACCTTTGAGCATAGGAGGGAAGATAAAAGGAGACATTGTCACAGGGAAAGTCTTCCATGACAGGGATAGCAGCTTGAGGCATTGCCTTCTTAGCAGACATAGCCTTCTTTGCAGGAGGCTTGATGCTTGAGTCATCCCTTTCAGCTTCAAAATCAGAGTCACTTGATGGTGCACTCTTCCTTTTCAGCACACTTTTCTTCTTCTCAGGAGGAGGCACAGGCTTGCTCCATCCTTTCTTAGGACCAAAGTTGACAGGCTTCAATGCAGTGTCCTTGGTTTTCTTGGTAACAACAGGGGTAGTAACAGCAGCATGTGCAGGTGTTGTTGTCCTGCTTCTAAGTCTTCTACCAATACCTTTCTGAGTAGGTGGAGGTTGCAGATCTTCTTCCGAGGGAACTTCATCTAGATCCACCATGGTCTGTTCTTCATTGGTGGTCTTCTTAGAGTTCTCAACAACTTCATTCTCTGGCTCAGAATTAGCCACATTTTTAGGAGTACCTTCATCTTTATTTACTTCCTCTTCAGTGGAAGCCTCAGTATCAGAACCACTGCCAAACGACTCAGTGGCAGTGTCAGTATTTGGACTGGAACCTTCTTTGGATGCTTCAACATCCTTTGCAGCATCAGTCAAAACTGTGGGTGGCTCAACATCTTTTGGAGCATCAGGATTACAGTCTGTTTTCTCCTTAGATTTATCAGCAACATCAGTTGTGGCATCAGTGGGTATTGCCATATTCTCAAAGACACTAGGTTTACTAACTTCAACAAACTTCTCAGCAATAGTTTTGGATTTTCCTGGGGTTTCACCAGAAATAGGGTTATCGTGTTCAGAGGGGGTTTCCTTATCAACCTTTTCAGATTCAAACTTAGAACTCTCCTTGGTAGCCTTACCAGACGACTCAACATTCGCAGTTTTGCCGGAGGCAGCATCATGTGATTCCACATTCGCAGTTTCAAACGGGTTTTTGCTCAAATATAAATCAGACATGTTCAAACCCTTTTTAACGGGAGACTGAGGTTTCTTCTTCTTAGATTTACCAGACTTAATAGAAACAGAAGGAGACGATTCACTTACTTTTGCAGTTGATTTGGTCGATTTCTTCTTCTTTGAGACGGTTGCTGGGATGCTTAATGTGAGTGTTGCATCTATCACAACAGTTGCTTCTTCTTTCTTCGATTTGGATCTAGTTTTCACAGCATCAGCAGCTTTGTTTTTTATCTGAGCAGAACCGGAAGATTGAGACATTATCACAGACAAATTTTTGAAGTTTTTAATGGTGAGAGATGATGATTCGAGAATGCAAATCGCAGCAAGTAGGTTAGAGGAAGTTGAAGGTTTGATGAAAGGATTATGATGATATGAGAGGAGATTGCGTGTGAGTGGGAAGTTATGGAAAGTATTTTTTGTCTTTCCTTGATTTACATGTGCTAATAGTTGAAAGTGGGAGAACACAACGGTTGTGCGCACACAATTCCTTAACTGCTATAACTCCTCATGCAGGAAAATTCCCAATTTGCCCCTTAGTCTTTCAAATTGATTAGCATTCAATGCCTTAGTAAAGATGTCAACCACCTGTTCTTTAGTTGCCACATGTTCCAATTTCACAACATTTTCTTCTACCAAATCCCTTATGAAATGATGACGAATATCAATATGTTTTGTTCTACTGTGTTGAATTGGATTTTTTGAAATGTTTATGGCGCTCAAGTTATCACAGTACAATGTTAGCACATCCTGTTCAACATTGTATTCTTTAAGCATCTGCTTCATCCACAAGAGTTGAGAGCAACTACTCCCAGCTGCAATGTACTTAGCCTCTGCAGTGGATAGAGAAACACAGTTTTGTTTCTTGCTAAACCATGAGATAAGATTTTCTCCTAGATAAAAGCATCCACCAGAGGTGCTTTTTCTTTCATCAGCACATCCAGCCCAGTCTGCATCACAGTACCCCATCAACCTAGAATTGTTGTTGTGAGAGTACATTATGCCATAATCAGAGGTGCCATTAACATATTTCAAAATTCTTTTCACTTGTATGAGATGACTCATTTTTGGCTCAACTTGGTATCTTGCACATACACCAACAACAAAGGTGATGTCAGATCTGCTTGCTGTGAGGTATAGTAAACTCCCTATCATGCTTCTGTACAAGCTTTGATCTACATTCACACCTTTCTCATCCTTGGTTAACTTTAAGTGTGTGGCCGCAGGTGTTCTTTTGTGAGCAGCATTTTCCATACCAAATTTCTTTATGATATTCTTAGCATACTTGCTTTGAGACACAAATATTGTGTCTTCCATCTGTTTAACCTGTAATCCAAGAAAATAGGTTAGTTCACCTACCAAGCTCATCTCAAATTCAGACTGCATTTGTCTCACGAAATGTTGGACCATCGGTTCCGCCATCCCTCCAAAGACTATGTCATCAACATATATCTGTGCTATCAACAAGTTTCCATCCATTTCTTTGACAAATAAGGTCTTGTCATTTCCTCCTTTCCTGTATCCTTGGTTGATCAGAAATTCAGTTAGTCTCTCATACCAAGCCCTTGGAGCTTGTTTTAGACCATACAATGCCTTTTTTAACTTATACACATGATCAGGATGATTTGGGTCTATGAATCCTTTTGGTTGTTCAACAAAGACTTCTTCATGAAGATAACCATTGAGAAAGGCGCTTTTGACATCCATTTGGTATAGTTTGAGTTTGAGGATGCAAGCTACACCAAGAAGTAGTCTTATGGACTCCAATCTTGCTACTGGAGCAAAGGTCTCATCAAAATCAATTCATTCTACCTGAGTGTAGCCTTGAGCTACCAGCCTGGCTTTATTCCTTGTTACCGTGCCCTTTTCATCAGATTTATTTTTGTATATCCATTTTGTTCCTATGACATTTACTCCATGTGGTCTTGGGACCAGATCCCAGACTTCATTTCTCTTGAATTGATTCAATTCCTCCTGCATTGCCTCAATCCAGAACTCATCAGTGAGAGCCTCTTTCACATTTTTGGGTTCAAATTTTGACACAAAACATGAGTTTGAAATGGCATCAATTTTCCTTCTAGTAGCACTACCCTGATCTGGATCTCCTATGATTTGATCTTTAGGATGATTTTTCTGTGTCCTGATGGATGGGACTTTTGCTGGAACAGGCACAGATTCATGATTAGATTCCTCATCATTCAGCTCAGTCTTCTCTATTTCGATTACATCATCAGTAGACTCAAATGATGGTTCAACATCCGATCCAGCATCCTTTGTTTGAGAGGATGGCACATCATCAATTACCACATTGACAGTCTCCATGATAACTTTGGTTCTTGAGTTGTAGACTCTGTATGCTCTGCTATTCAGGGAGTATCCCAGAAATATACCTTCTTCACTCTTGGGGTCAAGTTTTCTTCTTGGTTCTCTGTCAGCAAGAATGTAGCATTTACTCCCAAAAATATGGAAGTGCTTCACAGTTGGCTTTCTTCCCTTCCATAGTTCATATAAAGTTACAGTTGTTCCCTTTCTAAGTGTTACACGGTTATGTATGTAACATGCTGTACTCATGGCTTCTGCCCAGAATTGATATGGAAGACTTTTGGCATGTAGCATTACCCTAGCAGATTCTTGAAGTGTTCTATTCTTTCTCTCTACCACACCATTTTGTTGTGGTGTAATGGGAGCAGAGAACTCGTGTTGAATACCTTCTGATGCACAAAAATCATAGAATCTTGCATTCTCAAATTCCTTCTCATGATCACTCCTGACCCTTATGATAACAGACTCCTTTTCTCTTTGAAGTTGTAAGCACAGGTTTCTAAATGTTTCAAAACTGTCTGATTTTTCCTTAAGAAAATCTATCCAAGTGAATCTGGAAAAATCATCTACCATAACAAATGCATACCTTTTTCCACCAAGGCTTTCAGTCTGCATTGGTCCCATTAAGTCCATATGCAGTAGTTTAAGAGTTCTGGTGGTAGTCTGATGTTAGAGCCTTGGGTGCGCCACCTTGGTCTGCTTCCCTATCTGACATTCTCCACATATTGTTCCTTCTTCTATCTTGAGCTTAGGGAGTCCTCTGATTTCTTTTTCTGATATGGCCTTCTTCATTCCTCTCAGATGGAGATTGTCGCGGCGCGAAAAATAACCTCGAGCGTGAACACTCGAAAAGAAACAGAGTCGCCACCGAATTTTATTTATCCCAAAGAAGGGAAAGGAAAATATCGAGAAAACCTTGAGGGGTAGAGAAATGGGTTCGGGAGTTGGTTATGCGAGGGGAAGGTATTAGCACCCCTCACATCCGTTGTACTCAACGAGAACCTTTTAGAGGGAAATGTTTGTTTGCTTTAATGGGTTTTTTAATTTGCTTGATTACTCGTTTCTTGCTTCATCGATGGAAAAAGTTTTTTTATTTATTACTATTATTACGGATATGGGGAAAAATGTTTTGTTTTTTATTATTGTGCCCGACAAGATGTTGAATCCTGCTCCTACGTATTCCCAGGTGCAATGGGAAAATCAGGGTTTCGTAGTTCAGGGTAAAAAATGTTTGTGGGTTGGTTGCTTTTAGACGCATGACGTCTAAGTCGCATTCTCGTAGTTAAACGCTGCTTGTATGCTCGCACTTCGGAGGCTTAAGCGTGGTTTGTATTACGGAGAATGTCGCATTCTCGTATTTAAACGCTGCTTGTATGCTCGCACGGCGGAGGCTTAAGCGTTGTTTGTGTTACGGAGAAAGGACAAAAACGTCACCCGTTTTGTGAAAAGGGTTTTACTTTTACTGCGCGCGTGGGCAGAGAAAAGGTTTGAGTGTGTTGTGTTGATTTTAGGAGTTTTAATGAAAACGTCCGAGAATGAGGATAATCCGAGTCACGAGCCATACGTCAGGGCCTCGAATTATCCGGGGAAGAAAGCCATACGTCAGACTAACCCCTTTTCACTCTAATTATGCTTAAGTTCTTTTATTTGATTTAAGAAAATCAAAAGGAAAGATAAAGCGGCTGATGAAGTGTTTTAATGTTTTTTAGCGTTGGGGAATGAGAATGATTCAAGTCACGAGCCATACGTTAGGGTCTCGAATCATTCGGAGGAAGAAAGCCATACGTCAGACTAACCCTTTTTCATTCCATTTATGATTTAGTTTGATATGTTTAAGCAAGATTACCAAGAAACAAAGCAAACAGATATAATATAACAATAAATATATGCATGACTGAAACTTTTATCAACCGATCAATTTTGCTTAATCATGATTATTTAGAGAGAAAAATAAGAATGAGAATAATTCGAGTCACGAGCCATACGTCAGGGTCTCGAATTATTCGGGGAAGAAAGCCATACGTCAGACTAACCCTTTTTCATTCCGTTTATTTTAATTATGGGGTTTTTCAAGTAAAGAAGTGTTTTTGAGAAACAACCTTGAGATAAAAGTATTAAATCAAGTAAATAATCCAAGCATGAACTTATTCAAATAAGCTTGAAAGTTTTTGATTAATTAATCATTTAACTAATAATCACTTATTTAAGTATTTAACCATTTAAGCACTTAGTAACTTAAGCACTTTTAATCAAACAACTTAAATGGTTACTCACTTAATCATGTGTTTAATTAATTGACTAATTAATCAACAACTCAAATAATCATTTCCAAATGATAAGCACTTATCTAAATAAGCATTTATGTGAATAAGCTCTTATTTGAATAAGCACTTATATAAATAGGCACTTAAAAATGGACAAAAACGCCACTGGGGTGCAAAACTGGGTTCTGGGGGTGAGGCAACAGCACTCCAACACCAAGCCCAGGCCCAATTCGTCCAAAAAAATGAACAGAAAAAAAAACAATCTAGCGCAGCGTCAGAACTAAAGTGTACGGTAGGATATCACGGATCTGGGCCTTCTGATTCAATCAAGTGGCTTGGATTTAATGAAATCCTAGAACAGATCTCGGTCCTTGGATTAATCTAACGGACGCGTTTTAAAATGGAGGGAGCCAATGACGTGTCGCCACGTCATCGTCTTCAACCTCCTTCACGATGAAGAACAACAAAAGGGAAGCCATGAAAAAGCTTTGAAGCTCACGGCCAACAACAACAACTTGGCCAAAACTTCATCAAAAATTACAAACTTATATACCTTTTCGCTCGAAATATTGCGTAGATCATGATTACAAACTTAGATTTTTGAAAAGGTGTTTGTATCTCAAAAAAAGTTCGAAACTTTAAAACCCAAAAAAACTTTAAATTTCACATTTGTACGATTTAAGCAAAATAAAGGGTTGGAAAAGCTTCAGATGATGTTCAGGAGTAAAAAGCGCTTAGAATCTTACTGGTTTCGAGCTCTGTTTTGGTGGGTTAACACCTACTCTTTTCTTTGCTATTTTGAACTTTGAGTAAGCTTCTCTCAACGGTTTTCCTTCGTTTTTTCTGGTGTGTTTCGCTACTGGTATGTGTTAGAAGGGATTAGTGAAATAAAATTGAAGTTTTATGTGTGTATTTGTGGATTTCGAATTTTGAGTGAAAATGGTGAAAAAGATGAGTTTTGGTTTTTTCTCTCACTGTTCTTCCTCTAACTATCGCCCCCCAATTTGTCCTCCTCTTGTTCTGATTCGTTTGGATCAATTTATAGGATCAATTGATCAATGCCTATGACCATTGGATAATTTTGAGTGTTGATTAAAGTGTGCTTTGGCTGAAAATTTGGTTTTACAAAGATAAAAGAAGAAATGAAGTGATTGGTCTTTCATGCTTGAGTGTAAAACTTGAGAAACTTTTGCTTAATTTGAGATTGAGTGAAGAGTTGAAAAGGGTGAAGAAATCTGAAAACAGGGGAAGGAGGCGTGCCCTGCTTCTACTGTTGCTACTACAGAGAAAAAGGAAGGGAAAGTGGCGTGCAGCAGTGCAAGCGGCACTGTTGCTGCTGTTGTTTCTTTTTTTTTTGATTTTTGATTATAATAATAATAATAATAATAATAAAAAATAAGTGAAAAATAAAAAAATAATTGTAAAAAGAGGGTAGGACAAAATTAGGGTATGACAGAGATGACCTAGTTTTTGATGCCAGAGTTTGACTTCATCTTCTTTGCTTAAGAGACATGTGGACAAATAATTTTCTTCTTCAGATACCCATAAGTAACAATTATCTTTGGACCTTACTCCCTTCATTACAAGTCTTCCTTCTTCATTTGTAACAAGACATTCTGATTTTGTAAAGTTCACTTTCATGCCTTGGTCACACAACTGACTAATACTAATCAGGTTTGCTGTAAGTCCTTTCACCAGTAGAACATTGTCTAAGTTTGGTAACCCATTGTCAATTAGGTTTCCAATTCCTTTTATCTCTCCCTTAGCTCCATCTCCAAAGGTTACATAACTTGTGGCATAGGATTTTAGATTGGCAAGATATCCTTCCACTCCAGTCATGTGTCTTGAACATCCACTGTCAAAGTACCAATCTTGTCTAGATCATGCCCGCAGTGATGTATGAGCTATCAGACTTACACCATTTTCCTTTTCCTTCCACTCTTTCTTGACATTCACATTTTCAGGCTTGGGTGCAAATGGTCGTGAATCCTTTGGATAGCCATACAGCTTATATCAGTAAGGTCTAATGTGCCCTTTCCTACCACAGTAATGACATCTCCAATTCCTTCTTTTGGATCTAGATGTTGACCTGTTATACCGATGTGGAGGAGGATGTTGAGGCATTGATTCAGTCTGGACAGAGTGCTTAGGTTTGGGTTTTAACCATGTGTCAGTTCCCTGATGTGTGGGAGGATGTGGTGGCAGTAGACCAGCACTAACAGGGAATTTTTTATCAATGGGAGTAGTAATTGTAGCTTTGTTGTATCCCATTTGTTGATCCACAATCTCATAATCAAAACCAATAGGTTTCTTACCTGCACTTTGTTTCAACAGCATGGCTTGAAATTTTTCTTCTCCTGATCCAAAAACTCTGACTTGTCTTCTAGCATGCTCTAAGTCATTATTCGGTTTTTCAATCTCTTTGTTGAGAGTCTTAATTTTATCCAGACATTCATTCTTCTCAGCCTGTAGTTGACAGTTTGCCTTCTTCTGTTTCTCCAATGCTTTGCAGACTTCATTGCTCCTGATGAATAAATCTTTATAGGTAGCCAGCAGTTCTTCATAGGATGTTTCATCACATGACTCAGCATCAGACTCACACACACTTGTCAACGCATTGACAAGTTTAGCAGATTCACTGTCATTTTCTTCTTCTGAATCATCCTCATCTGACCAAGTAACAGCAAGACTCTTCTTTTGCTTCTTCAGGAAGGTAGGACATTCAGCTTTGATATGACCAAATCCTTCACATTCATGACACTGAACACCTCTAGGTAGAGCAATTTTGTCATCACTTCTGGTTCTCCTTTGATTAGGCACAGGTTTGCTGATGTCAGATTTGGTGCTTGACCCATTGAATTTATTTCTTTTGTCCATTCTCTTCATGATTCGGTTAAATTGTCTTCCAAGTAACACCATGGCTTCAGACAGACTTTCATCACTCTCCAGGTCTGAACCTTCATCTTCTACAGTATTGGAAGCAAAAGCCAAACTTTTGTTTTTCTGTTCTTTTCTCTGGTTCATGCCCAGCTCAAAGGTTTGAAGTGAACCTATTAGCTCATCCACTTAAATGTTGGCTGATCGCTGTCGTTTCGCGATCAAAATAAGTTTAAATTAAGAAAAGTAGTAACAAGGGAGTTAACCTTGGTCGTCTCACAAGGACCTCTAATTTAATAATTAGTAAAAATAAGAACAATGAATAACACAATTAAATATGGGGTTTTGGGTTTGTTTAGATCGAAAGAGTATTAGAAATTCAATTGATAAAAAGACGATCAATCCATTGGTTTTAGGAAAACTTCGTTATGATTCTATCCTCGGTTCACATAAAATATTGTTTATATATTCATGCCTTGGTTGGTTTATAAGACCGATTATACAAGCGATAAACAGTTTATACGAATTCATTCGATTAAGCAAAGAATGTGTTCAACTAACCATGAGTAGTGAACAAGCGTCACTTAGAACACGGTTTGTATCATGACAGATTTCGACCAACCCTTTTTTTGCTAAGCGCGAAAAAACCTATATCAATTCCTATTCGAACTAGTCATACAAGCGATGAATCAATCCGAAAAGTCTCACAATATATAACTCAAAATAGAGATTAAGCATCACTATATTCGAGTTTCATAAATAAATAAAGAGCATGAATTGATAAGAGAAGACAATAAATAAATAAACTGAATTACTATTAAGAATTGAACCTCAAGAAGTCATGAACGATGTTCCCGTATACCAATGGATCAACCTAGGGTTGCTAGTTCTCCATGAGAATGTAGCAGCCTTTCTTTTCTATTTTTTGCGTGAAATCAGAATTATCAAACCCTAGCTGTGTTTTTGCTTAAGTACTCATAGAGATCTGAGAATTTTGCTCACAAGCTTTTCATCTGATATGGGTTCTCCTAAGGCATCAAATGAGTTTGCAAATTCTAAAATATTCATGTGAAAATCATGAATGGTCTCTTCTTCCTTCATACTTAGATTTTCAAAGTTTGTGCGAAGCATCTGAAGTTTAGACAATTTTACCTTGCCGGTTCCTTCATGTGCTTTCCTAAGTATTTCCCACGCATGTTTGGCCACAGTACATCGTTTGACAAGTCTGAACATGTTGATGTCCACTCCATTGAAGATGGCATTTAGAGCTTTTGAGTTTCCCAGAGTTAAGTCATCCTCGTCTTTAGAATAGTCTTTTACAGCCTTGATTTCATCGGTTTTCTTTCCATCCTTATCTATGACAATTGGGGGTTCCCAACCATTTTCTACAGCTTTCCATGTTCTGCTGTCAATGGATTTAAGAAAAGCCATCATCCTAGCTTTCCAGTAGTCATAGTTCTCAGGCCCAGTCAGCAATGGTGGTTTAGAAACCGTTCCTCCTTCCTTGTCCATCTCACCAGAAATTTCCTTCCCTGGAGCTCACCCTGAATTTCAAGCAGGGTGCCTGCTCTGATGCCAATTGAAATTCTGGCACAGTCGTGTTTTGATGTTGAACTCAATGCTTCACCACTATAATACAGTTTCAATTCTTGATTCAATGATTCAACATCTCACAGCGCATACGAAATGAACAATAAACTTAACAACTAAAAATAACACAGTAATTTGTTAACCCAGTTCAGCATAAGCCTACTCTGGGGGATACCAATCCAGGAGTGAATCCACTATGATAGTATTAGTTTGAAGCCCTCAATAAACAACTCGTTTAAGACTTCTCACATAATCACTACCCGTGCTAATTCTACCTAAGACACACCTAGGTATGAGAACCTCCGCTCACCTCCTCTTGACCACAACCACTGTGATTGTACACTTTAACATTCAACAGGTGAAGACACACTTCATAAAACACACACCACTTCCGTACTTCAAAGCTTTGGAATGGTATACACACACTATCTCCTTGCTTAGAAGCTCCAGAGATATTACAACACAAAGACACACAGTCTTTAATCTTGCATCAAATCAACACAAGACTCAGAACACAATGACACAATACTAAAACCTAAACTCACGCTTTGTAAAACTCAAATCTGGTTTCAGTGCTTTGGACAATGGTGTCAGCTTCCTTAAATAGCCTGCGCTAGCATGGGCTAGGTCTTGAATTGGGCTTCGAAAACTTAGCAGGACCAAAGGTTCCTTCATGGAATATTCTTCGTGCAGTTGTTTTGTTTCCTTAATTGGATGATCTGATTAGCAAACAAAACTAGGTCATGGTTGCTTCCTGAACCATGAGAGACGACGCTACTTGGCGCACAGGTAGAATTAGCGTGGATTCCATAATTAGAAAAAGGCGCGAGATCACAATGTAACAGGTCCGGCCCACTGGATGTGGTATCCAATGTTGAAGCATTGTACCCAACATCTTGCTTGTACTGGATGGTGGAAGCATGTAGTTCCACATCTAGATAGATCACATGTTTTAGCAAAATGAGGCCAATCATAAAACGCCAACAATATTTTCTTTTCTGTCTCTTGGTAAACTTTGGTAGTCTACCTCGGCACACCTTGTGCTGAGGAGGCTGTTTTCAGTTAATATATATATATATATATATATATATATATATATATATATATATATATATATATATATATATATATATATATATATATATATATAGCTACTTAATAAAAAAAAGAATTTAAAATTAATTAGATGTGTTGGTAAGGAAAGAAAGAGAAAATAATATGGCGTGAGAGGTTGCATAATAACATTGGTAAACTTGTATTATTTAATTGTTTTAATTCAATGTTTCGTGATGGACCATTTGATGTCATGGTCCATGATAGCACTCGTCTTGTTAGCATCTGATATTTTATTCCTTCTTCTTCTCCATTTTTTTTGTAATATTATTACATTTTGTTTTTGTTAAAATTGATTCATTGATTTTATTTGTTTATATTGATTTCTTGATCTTTTTAAGAAATTATTGATTGATTCATTATATTTTTAGAAGAAGTTTGTATCGAATTTATTGAATCATTAAATTTTAAAAATCAATAAAGTATTTTGAAATCTCAAAAGTCTATGTTTTTACCCTTTGGTTCCTAGGGGAAGGAGGCCCTACAAATTCTCGTGTTAAAAATCTTGATTATAAAAAGTCATTCAATTTTTTTTTTTCAAATCTCACAAAATTAATATAATCTCGCAAAATCTTCAAGATTTTTATTGCCAAAATAGTCTTTCGAAATCTCAATACAATACATCCCCCCTTATATTACTTCTAAATGGATAAAACATAAATGGGCCTAAAGGCCCAATTACCTAACAACAATTCAAGCAAAGTCCAACTAATAATATAAATACTATTAATACCTAAATTATTTAATAAACTACTACCTAACAATTATTTAATTAAAGGTGAATTCTTTGGTACACATCTTATGTGGATGTGGTTTAATAAGTGGCAACTATTAAATGCATGTTTTGTTTTTTTATTTATTTTTAGACTAAGATTTTATTTCTTTATTAAGTTTTTTATATTAAACATTAAAGACTACTTTATAATATTTGCAAATATATCTTTCACACAAATATAATAATCAATCATGTACACAGATAAATCAAGCCTCATCAAATCTTTCAATTTATGATTTTAACTTGTTTTTTTAAGCAAACATGTTTTTTAAAGAAGATTCAAGTATTTTAATATTATTATAATATTCTATAAAATAATATGATCTTAGTTTTTTAGCAACATAGGACCTTTTTTTTAAAGCGTGTGGTTTCAACAACTTATAATAATAATATTATTATTATTATTATTATTATTATTATTATTGTTATTATTATACAGTATTTAATATTATTATTTTATAAAGTTTAACACAGTATTTATTTTTTTGACTAATACAGTATTTATTTAGTTACCGATTAATCATTAATACATATAACTATCAAATTACATTTATTTTTATTTTTTTTTGTTTTTTCGATTATCAAAAAAAAAAATTGCATTTATTTTTTTCCTACAAAAAGAAAAAAAAAACTTATAATTTTTTACATGTGTATATATTTTAGTGTAATATTGTTAATTTTTAGAGATTCGCAATATTTTATAGGGTTAAATATTTTTTTTGTTTCTGAAAAATTACTAAATTTATTTTTTCGTCTTCATAAAATAAATGTCATGTTTTCGTCCATACAAAATTTTTATGCATGCAATTTTACTCAATTGTTAATTATGATTTTGCAAATATGTATAGAGCATTATAAAAAGTTCGTGCAAAAATAAGGAGCTCAAAATTTGATTTTTAGGTCAAAATATTTGTTACTTTTATCTTGATATTTTGAATTTAGAAAATTTATATTTAATTCATCTCGTTTTAAAAAATACTAAAGTTTTGTAAAGGAATTTTTTATATTGTTCTAGACATGCCTGAAAAGTTTAAGGAAAATTAAATTATTATAATTTTTTTTAAAAAATCAACAAGGACTAAAATTTTGCAAGTAATAACATTTTTATGAGGTTGAAAAATGGAATTTGAATTAATTATACATAATCTGTAAAAGTAGTTGGATATTTTCATATGAACTATGTTTCTCAACCACAATTAGTCTAACTATGTGATATTGAAATGTTTGATTGTCGAAATTTAAATTCATAACTAGACTTATTAAAGCAAGGTATTTTCCACGATCCTAGTTTTGCATGGCGTAGTATTTGGAAAGCTAGACAAGTTCTTTTACTTGGGTGTAGGTGGAGGATTGGTGGTGGTGACAAGATACACGTCATGTCTGGTCCTTGGTTACGTGGGAATGGAGAACGCTGAATTCATTCGCCTCAACCTGAAGGAATATATAACTTATTTGTTAGAGACCTGATGATAGATAATTATAAAGCTTGGAATGTGCCTAAAATTTGCATGTTATTCCCAGTCCAAGTGGCAGAGAGGATTATTGCGACACCTCTCATTGGGTCGGTTTATGTGGATAAATTGGTTTGGGCGGAGGAACGAAATGGTTATTACTCTGTCAAATCCGGGTACAAGCTTGCTATGAAGTGTATTTTTCGTAATGATAAATACCATGTGGAAGGTAATTGGAAAGAAATATGGAAAGCGCATGCTCCGCATAAAGCGCGTCATCTTCTTTGGAGATTATGTAGGATATGTATTCCAACGAGGCGTCGGTTATTAGAACGTCATGTTGATTGTGATGTTCATTGTCCATTATGTGAAGATGAGGTAGAAGATGATATACACACTTTTTTCACCTGCGTTTCTACTCAATACAGTTGGCAAGCAGCTGGACTATCATCTGTCCTGGGTTCCGCAGCTTGTCAGCAAGGTAGTGCGGTAGATAGAGTGTTTGCCTTGTGTCGGAATGAGGATTACACTACTATAGGTAGAGTGGCCACACTGTTATGGAGTATATGGCATAACCAGAATGATAAAATTTGGAATGATAATGTTAGAAGTCCAATCCAAATTGGTCGAGCTGCGTTTGATCATTGGAACGAGTGGTTTGCAGTCCATAAGTTGCGAAGTAACGATGATCATGATGTTCCGCTTGTCAGCACCAATTGGTGGGAAAAGCCTCATATAGGATGGTTAAAGTGCAATGTAGATGCAACATTTTTTGTCGGTGCAGGTAGGACCGCAATAGGTGCTTGTTTTCGTAATAATTCTGGTGAGTTTATGGCTGAAATTACGCAGTGGCAGCAACTGACTTTATCAACAGAGGAGGGTGAAGCATGAACATTATTGCAAGCTATGAATGAAGCTAAGAGTAAAGGATTTGAAAACGTCCAATTTGAAAGTGACTCTCAAGTGTTGGTTGATGCTATTCGTACCAAACGGCGAGACAACTCAGAGTTTCTTTCAATCGTTAATGAAATTATCCTTGTTATGCTATCATGTGTGAACTTTGAAGTTAAGTTTATTATGAGACAAGTGAATTCGGTTGCTCATACTTTAGCTAGGGCGGCCAATTCTTGGACTAGTTTTCATAGATTTGAGATTATTCCTTCATGTATTGAACTTTTGATAATTAATGAAATGCAGTAAGTTTGTTTGGTTAAAAAAAAATTCATAAGTTACTGTTAATTAGTCCATTTAGGTGATATTGAACTAATTGATTGAACAAAAAAAATTGAATTCCTTATTGAAATTAAGCATAATTACTTAGGTTTGCATATGAACTATGTTTCAAGTTGAAGAGTTTAATCTATAAATTTTGATTTCGTTAATCACAAACAACATAATTAGTTGAGACTTAATAGTCATTATTTCATACTAGTCCCACACCCGTGCGATGCACGGGTGTTATGCGATATTTTATATTATAACGTTGAAAAATCATTCGTATAAATTGAAACAATAAGTATTATGAAAATTATAATAATAACATCAACAACAACAAAATAATAATAATAATAATAATAATAAAAGTGATGTAAATATAAGATAGATATTAAAGATGTGTTTATACATTTCGAAAAGATTACAATGGATCCTATTGCATCTACCAAAATAAGTTGGTAATCCATAAATTGTCATGCATGTCACTATGAAAACGGTTTGTGATCATAATCATACACTGTGGTTAGATTAGTGGTTGCACAACTATCTAGGAATTATATATATAGATGTTTATACATTTAAAAACTTATTTATACATCACATTTGAAGTTACTTTGATATCTTCTTCATTAACATTGATTAGCAATATTTTTAACTCATTCTTCAAAATAACTATGGAAATGATAACATATAATTGACCATGAAAAACAATCGATGTTGAAACATAAGTTTTTATTTATATTATAAATCTCTTTGAAGGATTCTGAGTTGGATAAACTACTTCATTATCTCTTACCAAAAAACTAACTACTATATTATCGAATTTGACATTTATATTAATTTGAAACTTATTGGAGCAAAGATAAACCAACTTAACTCATACTCAAATATCGAATATGATAAAAATCATACAGGACATAACAACCATTAGTAAATTTTATTTTATCTATTTTTTTTACTAACATTAGAAAGTAGTCCTCACAATCGACCAACTCCTTATATTTACAAAGATTAGACAAAAGATTATTAGCAAAAACATTAACTTTTTTGAAAAAAAAAACAATAAAATACACAAAATAATAAAATGAACAAAAAATTTTAAAATGAATAATAACCCAAAACAATAATAATAATAATAATAATAATAATAATAATAATAATAATAATAATAATTACAATTAGTACCCCACATTAAATGGATGTAAGTGGATGATGTGGCTAAATGAAAGGTTTTCATTGGTTTATGGATTAGGGTTTAGATAGACAATTCCACAATTCCAACTATCTAGTCCCACACCCGTGCGATGCACGGGTATTATGCAGTATTTTATATTGTAATGTTGAAAAATCATTCGTTTAAATTGAATCAATAAGTATTATGAAAATTATAATAATAACATTAACAACAACAAAATAATAATAATAATAATAAAATGATGTAAATATAAGATAGATATTAAAGATGTGTTTATACATTTCGAAAAGATTATAATGAATCTTATTGCATCTACCAAAATAAGTTGGCAATCCATAAATTGTCATGTCGCTATGAAAACGGTTTGTGGTCATACTCATACACTGTGCATTTGATCGCAATATCTTTAACTCATTCTTCAAAATAACTATGGAAATGATAACATATAATTGACCCGGGAAAACAATCGATGTTGAAACATAAGTTTTTATTTATATTAACAATCGGTCATACTCTCAAGTATCTATATACCATCTATTTTATTCCATAAGTTTTCATTAGTAAAATTTATTTTATCTATTTTTTTTTTACTAACATTAGAAAGTAGTCCTGACAATCGACCAACTCCTTATATTTATAAAGATTGGGCAAAAGATTATTAGCAAAAACATTAACTTTTTTGAAAAAAAAGACAATAAAATACACAAAATAATAAAATGAACAAAAAAATTTAAAATGAATAACAACCCAAAATAATAATAATAATAATAATAATAATAACAATTAATACCCCACATTAAATAGATGTAAGTGGATGATGTGGCTAAATGAAAGGTTTTCATTGGTTTGTGGATTAGGGTTTAGATAGGCAATTCCACAACTATCTAGGATTTATATATATAGATGAGCTAGATTTCATATTCACAATCTGAGTAGTTGAGTTATCCGATTGTCGAAATTTGAATTCTTGTGTATTTTCTATTCCAATTTGGTCAAGTTCAACGGACTGATTGAGAATATTTGATCTCTTTAGCCCCTTTCAGTCAAGTTGGTTGAGACTTCAAAATCCTTTCATAATAACTAGGTTTATTGAGTAACAGTTAGTCCAATAATATGAGATTAATTTAATCGTTAGATTGTTGAAATTCAACTTTTTAAGTGTTTATCATTCCAATTAGGTCAAGTGAGATTAATTTAACTTGTTTAAAAAAAAAAAAGAAGATTAATTTAACAATATTACATTAAAATATATATACATATTAAAAATTAAAAGTGTTTTGAAAAAAAAGTATTTTAATAATTATATGTATTAATGGTCAAACCGTAAATAAATATTAAAGTATTTAAACTAATAATATTAAAAAAATGAATGGTAATAATATTGAAATATTAAAAATTTAAAATCATTGTTAAATTCGATGATAATAATAATTTGCTAAGATCATTAGTTATTTTTTGGCTAAAATGCATTTTTGGCCCTCTAACTTTCAGAACTTGCGATTTTAGTCCCTTAACTTTAAAAATAGCAGTTTTGGTCCCTTAACTTTAATCCCTTTTGCAAAATCTCAATTTTTACCAAATTAACACTTAGGTGACAACTCACTTAGCTGAGTAAGACCCCATGTGTGTAATTTTTTAATTTTAAAATAAATAAAAAAGCGCATGGTTAAAAATGAAATAAAACAATAAGAAAAGGCAATAAGCTTCTTATTTTTTGGTTTATCCGTCACTGTTCATATAGCACCAACCCCATCATTTATCCCCACTTTTTCCACCATATTTGCCATCGTAAGGCACATAAAATTGATCCCCACTCCACCATTCTCATTCTTGGCTCTACGTCTACGTTTCTTTCATTCAGTTGTTATATTCCATAGCAATAACTCCATCCACTCTCAATTACATCAGGTTGAATATAAAAAACATAAGTTGTTAAAACATAATACTATGGATTACCTTCCATGATTGGAAGAAGTAAAAGAGCAATTTTTTCCTACATCAACGATCGTATCTGGAAGAAAATGAATTCTTGGAGAGGGCGTGCGTTGTCAAAGGCCGGTAAGGAAGTAATGATCAAATCGGTTCTTCAAGTGATTCCCTCCTACATTATGAGTATGTTTATTCTTCCTTCCTCACTTATTGATGATATTGAAAAAATGCTAAATGCGTTTTGGTGGAGTGGCGACAATAATAATAATAACAATAATAATAAAAGTATTCATTGGTTAGCATGGGAAAGACTTGCTTGTCCGAAGGCTCACGGAGGCTTGGGATTTCGTAATTTTGAAGCCTTTAATAAGGCTATGGTAGCGAAACAAGCTTGGAATATTGTTCAAAATCCAAACTCACTGGTAGCAAGGTTAGTTAAAGCAAGGTATTTTCCGTGCTCCTCTTTATTTGAAGCTCCTTTGGGATATAATCCTAGCTTTGCCTGGCATAGTATTTGGCATTCCCGGCAAGTTCTCCTTCTTGGGTGTAGATGGCGGATTGGGAGTGGTGATAATATTCGGGTTATGTATGACCCCTGGCTGCGTGGGAGTGATAACAGATGGGTGTCCTCGCCTCAACCAGCAGAAGTATATCAGTTGTGTGTTAAAGATTTGTTACACGAAAATTATAAAGAGTGGAATATAGCTAGAGTACGTAACCTATTTTCAGGGGATGCAGTGGACAAAATCCTTGCAACACCACTTGTTGACTCGGTCGGAGAGGATAAAGTGGTTTGGGAGGAGGAGAGGAATGGGAGTTATTCGGTGAAGTCTGGTTATAAGCTAGTTATGCGTTATATTATACGTAGCGACAAGTATCATGTGGCAGGTAATTGGACTGATATATGGCAAGCTCAAGCACCGCACAAAGCACGCCATTTACTTTGGCGTTTATGTAGAGGATGTCTCCCAACTCGTTGTCGGTTGTTACAAAGGAGAGTGGAGTGTACTCCCAATTGTCCCGTGTGTGACGAGGAGCTTGAGGATGAGTTGCACGTGTTCTTTAACTGTACAGTAGCTCGGGCCAGTTGGTGTGCAGCTGGTCTCTCTTCGGTCTTACATAATAACGCGTACCAGCAAACTACTGCTATGGATCGTATATTCGCTATGTGCAACGACGAGAATAGTGATACTGTTGGAAGAGTGGCTATGCTACTTTGGAGCATTTGGCACAATCGTAATGATAAGGTTTGGAATAACAATGTCCAGATGTCGAGCCAAATCGGAAGGCATGCCTTTGATGCTTGGAATGATTGGTACTCCGTTCATAAACTACAGGGTAACGATGTGAGTGTGACTTCAGATCCTGATCTATTACGGTGGGTAAAACCAAGTCCAAGTTGGGTAAAATGTAACGTTGATGTTGCTTTTGTTACTGGCTCTGGGAAAACCTCGATGGGATTGTGTTTTCGTAATAGCAATGGACAGTTCATGGCTGGTATGACACAATGACAACAGTATGTGATCTCAACTTTAGAGGGAGAAGCTTGGCCATTACTTTTAGCTATGAAAGAAGCTAAGCATAGAGGATTCGACCGAGTTCAATTTGAAAGCGACTCGAAGGTGTTGGTTGATGCTATCCACATGAGGCGTAGAGGCAATTCTGAGTTTTTTTCAATAGTTCATGATATTGTTATTTTTATGTCGTCTTTTCTAAACTTTGAGGTTAAGTTTATTAGGAGGCAAGCGAATTTGGTTGCTCATACCCTGTCTAGGGCGGCCAATTCTTGGGCTAGCTTCCATAGATTTGAGATTATTCCCTTATGTATTAAACATTTAATAGTTAATGAAATGCAATAAGCCTGTTTGACTCAAAAAAAAAACATAATACTATGTTGTTTTTTGACGGAACATAATAATATCATATTAATTTATAGGATATAATAATAATAATAATAATAATAATAATAATAATAATAATAATAATAATAATAATATTAATAATAATAATAATATTAATAGTAATAATAATATAATATTTGAATCTTGTTAAAACAAATATTAAACTCATAAGTTAGAAAGATTTGATGCATATTTGATTTATTATGCAACATGATTGAAGATTATATTTGTGTTAAAGATACATTTGTAAATATTAAAAAGTAGTGTTTAATTTGTAAAAAAAAATGTAGTGTTTAATATAAAAAACTTAATAAAGAAAAAACATCTGATTTAAATGAGTGCCACTTGTTAACCACATCAGCGGTGTACCAGTACACATCCACATAAGATGTGTACCAAAGTGCTCACCTTAATTAAATACTATTAATCTTCTATCAATAATCTTTACTAAATCCTCGCCATAAAATTCAATCAATATAGGCTTAATTAGTAAAATGATCCCTTAAAGACATTTTTGGTTTCTTATTGGTCCCTTAAAGAAAAAAAGGTTTAAATTAGTCCCTTAAAGACTTCTCCGTTAAACATTTTGGTCCTTTCCGTCCATTTTTACCATAAACCGTTAAATTGTGTACAGGTGACACTATTGCCGTGTATGGTGAGTCAATATACTTAGTGGTACACCATAAACCTTAATAATATTTTAGTTTTATCCATTTGATATTTTTGACAAAACTAAAACCATTAGATCTTATTGGTCTATTATATCTAATAGTGAATCACCAACATATGATATTTTTTCCTTTTATTCATCTTCTTCCTCAAACCCAGATCTTGCATCTTTCTTTTTCTTTTTTTTTTCCATCGATTAAAGGAAAAAAAGGTATTGTCAGTTTCATATGTTCCTTTGCCAATTTCTTCCCATCTTCTGCCGTCAATTCATACTTAGGCAATTTCTCAGAAAGCATAAATTTTTTATTGCTGTTCCAGGAAGCTCGATTTGCGTTCCAGGAAGCTCGTGATCATGTTTGTGTTTTTGTGTTTTGTTTTGTAGGGATGGCGAATCTGGGATCTGTGGTGGTGGTGGTGTTGAAGAATATGAAATTGGGTGTTGATTTTGAGATTTATTTTTTCTGGGTTTGTTTTGAAATTTTAGGGTTGAATTAATGATAAAGTTATGAAGAACATGAAGAAGGAATGAAGGAAGAAGATGAAGGAATGATGAAGGATGAAGAACACGATGGTGCACTGTTATATCCGGTGGACATTCAAAATCTAATGGTTTATTTTTCTTCAAAAATATCTGATTGTTAAGATTAAAAAATGTATTGAGGTATACGGTGGACCACCTACAATGTTGGTACACCTAATATATTTAGTATTAATAAATTAACGATAGAGACCAATGTGACAAATGATAATATTAATAAGGGACCAATCTGGACCATATTTTCTATTAGGGACCATTATGAAACTTAAAATGTCTTTTAATTAAGCCATCAATATAACATAAGGGTAAGAAATTACAATTTGTGCACCGTACTCCATGACCAGCACTCCAAATCTGGCATTCATCCCCACAGGGAAAAGGGAAGACAAAAAATAATATAACATAAGGGTAAGAAATGAAACAACAAAAGCCCACCAAAAAATTTCATGCACGCAATGTACAAAATACACAACAATGAATGAATATATTCAAAACCCACAAATGTACTTCCCAATGAACCTGCTAATCGTTAGCAGCAGCATCAATTGATTTTCCTGTCCTTGCATGTGAGATTCGGTTTGCGTAAATGGTAACCAACTTCAACTGTGTGCTGTTAAGCCCTTCCAAATATGGTAAGAATGCTTTCCCAAGCATGATATAAATATCCACTAGACAGAAAACAACAGTCTGTTCCATCCACCATTAACATTAAAATTAGAATTGCTTGTAAAAAAAAAAAAAAAAAAATTAGAATAATAAAGAGGCCAATAACAAATGGAGAAAGAAACAATATATGCAATAAACATTCCAACAATTATACAGATAGAAAGTAGAAACAATACCAAACTTCTCATTCAAAGATACTATTTCAGACAAAGCCAGTCACATGTATCATCCTTGTGACAAAATTGATGTTAAAATATTTGAACCTATTAGTGGAACAATTGTTCCCAGCATCATGTCAACTATCCATATATTTCGCATGCTAAATTAGGCAACATTGCCAGAATAAACCAAGGTGGTAGAGACAATGTTTTAAAAACTGGACCGGTTATCGAACCGGTGAGGGTAATGGGTCACCGGTTCATCGGTCAAACCACCGGGTCACTGGTCGAACCACATCACTAAACCGGATAAACCGGTGGAATGAACCGGTCTCTATAATAAAATTATATAGTTATTAAAGAGGTCGAACCAATGACTCGGTCTCTTAAAAAGTTCATGACACCTAAAAAAGTTGAAAATTTGAAAATGTCATAATGTCACAACTCACATGTTTTTAAATTCAAATCCTAAACATTGTCATCACGCGCAATAAAAAGTTTTAGTTTAGTTTTTTCTATTTCCTTTTTAAAAAAAACGACATCATTTTGATTGGAAAAAAAAAGTGCAATCAAACTGGCGGTTTGGGGAACCGCCGGTTTTTAGCGGTTCGCTCCTTTCTAACTACATGTCCGATCTAACATTTGAACCAGACCGGCGACCCCTCCAGTTCGCGGTTCGACCGGTCCAGTTTTTAAAACATCGGGTAGAAAGGTACCTATCGGTTGGGGCAAAAGGGCAATGGGTTGGTTGGGGGCTTGGGGCAAGTGGCAATTGCAGTGATGGATGGGTGGAAGGGATGGTGAACTGTAGTGACAGCGAGAAGTGGGTAGGTACTGGTGGCAATGGGGAACTGGGGAGTAGACATTATTTTTTTAATAAGAAAAAAGGTCAAGACATTTCCAGGGAAGTGAGTGTGTTAAGTTTGGCATTTGAAATTCCTACTATAACTAACTTTTGCTCAAACCAAATCATGGTTGCAAAGCCATACTCCCCTAATCTCCAGTTGGATGAATTTTTCAGAATTAGAAACAAAATACCACTTCACAATGTTCTCGCACTACAGAAATATTTTACCACGTAATCTTTTTTAAATGTGTCAAGTGGACCATTAAGTAATGGATGCAAGCAAAAGACCTCAAGTACCTTACGGATATCCGCACTCTGGTTTCCAAAAGCTTCAAACAATGCAGGCAGAAATGAGGGTAACTGAGCCATCAGTTCTTCCTGAGAGAGCCGCCCCACAATCTGAAGGGAATAATATTCAGTTAAACATGAATATGTATAAGCAAATTTATATATGCACAAAAACGTATCTTTGTATGGTATGGATACAACATGATACAAATTAGTTGATGCGGAAGTGTTGGAAATATGCACATGTAAAATGCAAAATAGTTGTTGTTGATTGTGATTCTGTTAGGATATAGAATATAGGATAATTAGAATAGTTAAGAGTTAGTTAATAGAAGTTAGTTGATTGTTAAAAGTTGTTATTTTGGTTATTGACAAGTCTTTAAATAGCCCTCAATTGGTGGAGAGGAAGGATAGCTATTGGAATAATTGAGTTTTGGGACTGGTTAATTCAGTATGAAAGGAGAGTGCTCCTTTGTAAACCTTTTGTATCTTCTCTTTCAATCTCTCTACATAAATAAGAAATCCTTCATTTGTTTGTAATCTTTATTCATTTGAACATGTTTTTACACTGTTATTCTAGGAATTCTTTCTTCCTCAAAGAAAGGATCCTAACAGATTCATTCCTAGTTGTTAGCCCTTATAGATTTAGCATCACAATGCAACAGCATTTGATTAGTGATTACTGTGCAGATAATAAATATACACATGTAGACTGATTAGTCACACAATTTACCTAAATTACATAGAAGCAAAACATAAACATTTGTGCAATTTACCTTGGTCAAGCAATTTATGCAAGTGACTAAAGTTTTCTCGTCCTCGGTAACCAGTAGAGGGATAATAACCTGAAAATTTTCAAGTTAATAATACAAACTTCTACTCCTTTTTTCAAAGAAACAAAAAGGGCCAAAAGGTAGAAAGCTTAAGAAATGCATACACTTAAACATCTGAATGGATCATTCTGAGATAAAACAATTGTCAGGCAGTGCTCCGCTTCATTTGAGACCTGACAAAAGATGAAAACTCAGACTTACAAAGAAAAATAACATGCACAAGACAAACTAGAAGAACAGGATTAAGTTAAATCAGTTACCTTGGGAACAATATCCTTTGTAACGTTAAGCAGCTTTTCAATTACAACCTCAACAGAATTTTCCATGGCATCTTTCTGGAAACAACAAACACAAAGATAAAACATTTTTTTAGCATATCCGGATATGCACAGAAAAGGAAATATATCTGCAATTGCAAGTACAGAAATGAGGAAGAGAATAATCTAAGACATAAATGGCTCAAAAGGAGTATGAACCTGGTTTTTAAGCATTTCAAGTATCAATGAAAGAGCAAGCTCTCTGGTTGAGGAATCTGAATCATCCAGAACCTCAAGCACAACAGTCAAAATCTGATTGAAATACTGCAATTACACCATGAAACAAACGTCAAACTAAAAAGAGAAACCCAAATATATTGGTCAATTTTGTTTTAACATGATGCGTGCAGAACTTCTCTATTTATTGATCAGACAACTCACAGAAATATAAAAATCAGAAAAACCCACTATTATATGCCACTAGAAATTCCTTTTTGGATAAGGTGTCTGAAAACTGAAGATAAATAGCATTATATAATTTTAATATTAATAATTATCAACTCAAAAACATCAGTTTGACAATATAAAACGACATTTGTGGGACAAAAAGGAGAGAGGCACTCATCAAATCAAATCAAACATACCTGGATCCAAACAGAATGATCATTTGCTACAGAAGCTTCAACTAACTGTAGAAGTGCAGTCCGCTTGCTTGAAATAGTGTTTCCATCACCCCCACTGCATATCTACACAAACGAATGCTATATATTTAGTCATGAGAAAATCCAAAATAAAACTCTATTAAAGTAAACTTAAACAATGACTGTTTATAAAGCATATAGATCAAATAAAGTCATATCTGCTGAAAGGGTTGAAATTAAAGTGGGGCTACATTCTATATATTTCTGCTGTTTATTTATGTTCTTAGAGGATACTTCACCCTCCTGCATAATCTAACTATCTCTTTTTGTAAGGGAATTTTTGTAATTCCAAAAATAACAAATGAAAGATCTAATTCATGCTCTAGTATTTGCACAACTCACCATATGAAGAATTTGAGGAATGCCGAGTCCTGTGTTTGTCAGGTGGTTGACCGTCACATCTTCAGCTGAGTGATGATTATGGTTCAATTCAGAGAGATGTTCAAAGCCTTCGGCAATGTTTAAATGTTCTAATGACAGGAGACCATTAGCATCCACATCAGATGATAGACCTTCGAAGTTCATGCTACTATCCACATATCCAAGTTGGCCAGTTTGAAAGCCAAAGTTTTGATCCATTGAATTGACTGTGTAAGAATGATCTTTGGCTTTTGAACTAACAATACCACTATCACAATCAGTCTGATACAGATGTTCCTCAGTTTCATCAGAAGCTGATTGGCCAAGACTGGCTTTAACCAGGTTTGAATCTTGGGAATTCCATTTCCTGCCACCATCACTATCGAGAGAACCGCCAGAATACCTCCCAATGTAATGAGCTTTCCTAGACAAACCAGCATATCCCTCTTCAGAGGATGTTCCTACATTATCAGATGGATCATATGAAGACTTATTACGCCGCTCTTTCTTGTTCTGCAGATAGTTCATTAAGTCTACTTCAATGCGAGGGGTGCGTTGTTTAAGGGCTCGTCTCAAAGAATTTTGGTCATCAACTGACAAACTAAGAATAAAATTCAAAACTGCAGATGAATCAAAGTGAGAGTATACTGATATAATGCATGTAATAGCTGCTTCTTTAAGTTTTGTGTTTTTATCGTGAACTAATGGGGCTAACTTGGCAAGCCATAGTTTTAGGATGCCAATATTAGCAGCACCTTCTGGATTCATTGCATGCTTGTTAAAGGAACCGATTGCAAACTCAATAACAGCATATTTAGCCTTTGGAGACCTTTGTTCATCGAGAGAGCGTAGCAATGCGGGCAAGAGGGAATCTATACTGTATGTTTTAGCATTAGCCTCCAAAGTCATAGAGCATGCTTGCCTAACAAGCTCTTTGGGGTCAATTAAACGAGAAAAAACATGGGGTAACATTCGTTCCATGTAACCCTCAAAGGGCTTTCGGCATGTACGAATAATATCTGCAAGTGTGGAGAGAGCCGCCTGTGCGACTTTATGATGGGGGTCATCCAAGTGCTGAAAAAATAACTTCATTACCTTCTCAAAATTCTGGACAACTTCTTGAATACCCTTTTGACCTTGCTCCAATAACAAGTGAAGGTAATTAAAGGCAGAAACCCTGGCAGACCAGTCAGAACCTGAGCTAAGTCCTTCAGTAAGAGCTTCATGAAGAGATGCCGGTCCATCTGCATAATTTGACATCTCTCCAACAGATAATTGACTATCATCAAGACTCCTTCTCCTGCCAGCTGACACACGTGCAGTTACGTTCTTTCTCAATAGTGGCCTCTGAAAATTGGGGACATAACCATTCTGTGAATCCCTATAGTTCCCATCTCTATAAGAGGCATCCATATACTGCCTATCCACATTGGGGTTCATATATCGCCTAGTCTCCCGGGTGTAACTATTTTCATCAACAGAACTTCCTTGTAACTTTTCAGTAGCCCGTTTACTTGTGTATGATAACAAATCTGATGAAGGCTCAATACCAACATTGCTAATATATGATAACTTGCTAGAATCTTTGGAAGCTTGAATTTGGGTGATTATATCAGATAAACCCAAACCACCGTTCCGGCTACTACCTCTATTGACACCCAAACCAGATGATTCTGTTGTTGAAGGGGTAGTCAGATGATTTGAGGCTGAAACAGCAGCAGGGAATGGGGGATCTCGAGATGAGGGAGGGTCAACTCCTGCACTAGGGGAAATAAGAGATAAATTTAGCCGCTCACAAAAAGTTTTAAAACAATAACACTGACATCATCAATCATTGAACTGCAACAAGCATTAATAGTGAGGTAGAAATAAAATATCTAACAGGTTAACTTATTTGGTACCTAGATCCAAACTTGAAGATCGCAGAGCAGATGAATTATGCTTATTTGACAAATCCAAACCTCTAAGCATGCTCTCAATAGCACTGACCTTCTGTTTGCTTGCATGCAGTACACTTTCTAAACTACGTTCTGTACCTTTACCAAGTGGCTTAGCTTGTGAAAGAAGAACACCAGAGGACATAGATGTCCCTGATGATAAACTAGAACTTCTGTCCATTGCAATAATAGCTGAAGTTCCATAACCAGTTAGATTAGGAGTTGATGACATCGGTGCACTTCTATCACGAATGGAAGGCGATGCATGTCGCCTATGTTTGCCTCCATCCTCTTCATTTATTAACTGTGAATCGTAGTCACTTCAAAAGATGACTTATGCAACAAAATAAAAGAAGAATGACAGCTTCAAATAAACACATACCCTTTGAATAGAAGGGTCAAAGGATGAAAATAGGCGACGGGAACGCTCTGGCCAAGTTTTTGCAAACATTCTATAGCACATCCTTGCAGTCGACCGCACCTATCAAGTTTCATATTGCAATCAATTTCATGCACACATTCCTTGGAACTTAAAAAATGGCAAAATATGAAAAATGCCATGTCAACATCCCAACAAATATGAAAAATGCTTCTGTTTTGAACCAAAAAAAACCTTATATAGATGAAAAGAATAAGGTTTGCTAGGAAAAAGTTAAAGATCACATTAAAATATAAAACAAACTGCATAATGCAAGAGAACTTTTAGCACATCTAACCGAGAACTTTCCTCATAGATGAATAATTAATAGAGTTTGCATATGAAATGATGAATAATAGACGTAGTCAAGTCAGATGATTTAAGTTACTAATCCTGAATCCATAATAAACAGGATGGCAGAGGAGTGGTGATTTAATTTTAAGTCACTTGAGTCCATAAGGAATTTGATGGCAAAGGAGCGGTAAGTTTTTCACAACACAACTCCTTGGAGAACCAATAAGTTTTTCCCTTTCAATACAGTACAAAGGTAATAAAAACTGACAATAGCAATTTAGGAAAGTTGAGCTCGACAACACTTCAATGAGTCAAATTCATCCATAACAAACTTTGTGCCAAACAGACTAGCAACACTATTTGCAAGAAACTCATCGCCTATTTTGTATCTGAGTCTTGTCTTGACAATTTTCATTGCTAACAAAGCTCTATAGTTGCTATAGAGACCAGAAGTATCACAACAAAAGAATAAATTTACCAATCAAGTGATAACTTTTTGACTTTTCTGCTTCGACTAGTTTTTTACAAATATAATTGTTTGAGGTAGTCGAATATATATTAGGGTAGCTAAATATAAAATTTACTTAGTTATACAAAATTAATTAATTTTCTGGGTAGCCAAGGCTCTTCTACAGGAGTTTTCTCATGCAGAGTTTCAGAATTTTAATTATTCCTTACCACACACGCATGCAAAATAAGACACGGAAAACCAATAAATAACTTTGATTATGGCTTTTCACAATTTCAGCATAAATATTGCCTGTCCTGACATTATACCTTTCATGGAAACAAAAATGTAAAAATAAGGAATCGCTTTTGTTTCGTACAACTTCAGCTACAATGCAACTGCATTGTGTGATGGAAAAAGAACAAAGCAATGAAGACTTAGTCAACATTTAAATATGATAATGATGCACAATCTACATGTATCAAACATCAAATAGCCTGCATAAGCTACCTCGCTCATTGCGTCTGAAACACAACACCTTATCATATCCTCGTATAAATCTGCTGACCGCTGTATTTCTGGTGCATCAGGCCAATGTTCTAGTATTAAAAGAGCATAATCACAGCACCTGCAATACAAATGGTTTTAGTTAAAACAAAAACTTTGGCATATCTATCCCCAAAATTGGATAAATCGTACCTTGCACGAAGTATTGCACTGCGATCATTTTTTGCACAATCAACTATTCGAGGAAGCACACGAGCAACTTTGCAGTTGCGTAGCATCTGGAAAATAGAGGACAGAGATGAAAATACAATGTTGCAACGATATAAAATAACATAGAAACTAAAAAAGCATATTTCATTACCGTTTTTATGCAGTTATCTGCAGACTCTGCAATTACAAGCACAGTAATCACAACCAGCTTCAAAAGGACCTGATTATCAGGTCAGGTATTAATTTCGATTATAAAACTTTCAATAAATGATATACATAGATAAAAAGTTGAACTTACTGGTATGAACATTTCAGCACATGCTTCAAAATCACCCAAGAGGTCTTTCGACAAAAAGCATAATAGATGGCATGCCTAGAACAAACAAAGTGAATACCAAACAGAAAACATTCATGGATTAGTAATGATATTCCAATGTAAGCTAAACTAAAAATTAGTCAAACAACAGAGTAAAAAAACAAACATTGCCCCTCCATGAAATAGAACTTTGGGCTTGAAGCTTGCATAAGTTACAAGCTCATTTCGCTTGTGTTTAGTTTCAATTGTTATTTGTTAACAAGATTATAGGGATGACAAGGGCTTGAAGCTTGCATAAGTTACAAGCTTATACAATGTTGTAACTCAACAAACTAGGCCTAAGCTTTCTCAAAGGAGGAATGCCAAGTCATTATTACATGGCTAAACAATGAATATTCGCAAATTGCCTAAAACAGGGTCGCAGAACAGAAGGCTATACCTGCAATTCAACAAAGTAATATGTTTACAAGTACAAAATCTTAAACAGAAGAGATTGTCAGGGCACCTGCTTCACAATGGTAGACCTACGATCTGACAGTTGTGTGCTTAAAGGTCCAATAAGCTGTTTTAGGATTCCAAAAAAACATGGATAATCAGCAGCTCCTGAAAAGCAGCAAACTCAAAAGATGTTTATCATCCATGCCACAAAAAACAAATGAAGTTGTATTTAATTTTGACATCTCCGTGAAAATTACAAAGAATTTAAAAAATTAAAACAATTAAAGTAGACTTTCAAAAAACATGTTGGTCTTTGATCACTTACTAATTAAAAATGCAACTAACATAGAGGTCACATATTTATACAAATAGAATCCAAAAATCCCACCTCTATAAATGAACTCACATTTAGTTTAACAACAGACCTACGGTTTATGGCCCCAACCAGCATTCTTTACCTCTTTTATTTTTTAACAAAGGCATATTCATTTTCATAACTCTTTGATTCAATACTTCAGTCAACAAAGACTTACATATCGAGTCAATAGCCACAAGTAAAAACAAAAAACTAAAACCGAATACATCTAAGATAACCACGAGCATCCTTCACATCAACCTCATGTTAAAGACATCCTTACAGTGACACATGTTCTTGCCCATTTAAACTAAAAAACGGAGGGCTTAAGATTGGATTTGAGCATACAACATATACTCCTTAAAGGTAAAAGGAAGATGGGAAACACCAACCTCCCAAAACAAGACCTTCGATTCTCTGCAGGGCAGCAATTCGTACTGACCAGTCCTTTTCTGGTACAAGGGTAGATGAAATCTTCTCGATTTCCCTGATAAATTCCTTCTCCGAATACACCTTGATAGGTTCTATGCCTTTCTCAGTGACATCACCTTCTCCTGCTCATGTTTAACAAGTAACGAAATACATATTAGTAAAGCACCAAAATACATAGAAAAGGTGGCTAACAAGGGAACCATAAGTGTAGGTAACATATTTGTCTAACCAGACACAGAATCACAACAATATATAATGTGGAAAAAATTTGTATGACTTTGGATGTTACTTATTATACCTTTTTAATTATATAACTTTATCCTCATTGAATCATTTTACTTCTACGACTCCCCTTGAAAAGGGAGGGACAAATTGAAAGTGACATTCATTTTGGGACTCTTTTTTTTTTGTTTTTGTAAATGTGACTATTACTATGGGACGGAGAGTAATAATTAAAAACAAATAATAAGACTAGTGGGCAATCACAGTGACAGACAGCAGAAAGAAAGGGATGGAAAATATATGAATTAGAATAGAAACATTTGGAATCGATAAATTGCAAATATTCTAACCTCCAAAACGAGATGTCTCCTTTGATGAACTTTTAGCCTTTGGACTACTTTTCTTGGAATTAATTTCTCCAGGGATATTATAACCACTAGAAATACCATTTGAAGACTGAACTTTTGGTTGAATCCCCTCTAGCCTAGCATTAATATATTTCACCTGAAACCATTGGAATGCAATGCATAATGAACTAAAAACGCACAGTAGTAGATGTGAATATTTAAAAGAACCTTCAAATGTCCAAACTACAGTGAAATGCATATGATAATGAATAAAATATTACTAAACAATAATGAAATCATTTTTATGCTTAATGTTTACCAAAGAAGAAGTGAGATTGTGGCGCTGAAGTTCATCGCGAAATTGAGACCCAGCTTGCGCAAACATTTCCTGTAAAAAGAGGAAATTAAAATATTCATCTGAATTTTAAATCTTCCAAACACTGTCCTCAACTATGCATATATCATTATTCAATCAGCCTATGCCTATTGCATTATGATATCAATTATTAAAGCATTTAATAAACCTTAGGGAAAAAAAAGGTCGACCCAATTAAACATAAACATGCATTACTGAATACGTTGCATTAAAACATAACTTAGATTTTCCAAGAACTACATTACATCAATTCTTAAATTTAGAGCCATGCCAAGTTTACAAGACAAGTTTCTAACATCAGCTTTGTCTGTAAAATAGTCTAGAATCTACACATAGTGTGAATCGGACCTCAAATCACAGTGTCTAGGCCTTAACTAGAGTCTAGAGCCGCTTACATTTTCCCATTCCTCAATATTCATGATTTTGGATCCTCTCCATTACCATAGGAAATGGAGATCTCTATTTCTATGTGTAAAAAAACAGACGGTTGAGATTCATTAATAAATAATTAAAAAAACACAAGTATCATTTGCGTAAAGAGAATTCAAGAACAATAGCTCATCTCGCCGCCGTTTTGCACTGCCCTCCATGGTGCTAATAAGTTTTGTTTGATTGTCAATTCCATTGGTTAGGCGAGGGCATTTAACTTTGCTGTCAAAGTTTGGATTCAGTTTGTATGTTATGTTGCTTAACATTGGTTCAATAGCTTTGTTCTATTTTACCTTGGATTTGTTGTCACCAATTCAACATGGAACACATGGATATCAGTATAACTTGTGTTGTTTAAAGCAAATAAAATTATGAGGAAAAATCAAGACTGAAGCTTTTCAAAACCCAACACATGATTTAGCAAAAATCAGAACAGAAACTTTTCAAAACCAAAACATAAACTTGCATGTGTCTGTGGACTTCACTTCAAAATACTGACGGACAAAGACATGATATAGCAAAGTAACCCAATAGTTAAGAGTGAGAAAGCGACGCAAGGTACAATAATGGTGGGGCGGTATTTGGGTGGAGTTTGGAGAAGACGGATTTTTTTGAGATGATACCTGGAGAAATGAGATTTGGGGAAGATCAAGTTTCAAAACACATTTTTATTAATTTTTAATGGACAAATATTTAATTTTTCTATCACAGCCGTTGATTCTTTTCTTAGCCACATAGCAGTCATACATGAACCAAAATGGAGATGTCAATTTCCATTCCAAATGGAGAGGATCTGGACTCCAATATTCATATATGTGTGTTTTGTGATATTATCCGACACATCAGCATAATGTGTTTATATAACTATAACATTAAGCTAAAATCTACACAGAATTTTAGCAATCCATTCTTCTTTACTTGGCTATGAAAATTATTGACATGGCATTAATCCTTTTTGGGGCAACTGGTATAAACATAACAATGTATGTAGTAATTAGCCTGTTCAAATTTCAATTATATGATGAGATAAGCTATGCTTACCTCAATGCACAAAATAGCTGCTTCCTTGACAGCAGGATTTGGATCACTCAACAATTGCAAAGTCTGTTATGGATCAATTTCTGACGAGTTAGATCACGTTCAAAAAATATAAATAAATAAAAATATATACACTGTTTGTTTGTAGAAGTCAACAAACATACTGGAGGAAGAATAGCCCGTTGAAGGGGCAGTTCAGTAGATGAAAATAGACCAATTGCAGATGTCACAGTTCGCGCAAACTCCTCTCTGACTCTCCAGTTTTTGCATGTCCAAGCAAAAGACCCAGCTCTTTCAACAATTATTGTAGGAGATGAAACCTGCAATAATAATAATAATAATAATAATAATAATAATAATAATAATAGAATTTAAAAATGAAAGGAAGTTGAAGGGTACATAGAAAGTGTTTTAAAACTGCAAAAAAATCAGGCCCAAGGGGACCTCACACAGGGATGAGGAATGCCACTGTAAAGAGCTTCAGACATTTATGATGATTCTATTCTATGTGTGCTGGATGGATTCATGGATGCCAAAACCACACACAGAATCATCATAAGTGAATTGAAGCATTTTGCTGTTAGGAAATGCAGAGAATGGTATTCCAAATGAATCTTTCAACATTGAATAAGGTGTTGCTAATCAAATTCAGAATTTACAAACATCTGCCACAAAACACTCCATTTATTTTGTGCTATATCACATCCTAATGCCAACACCAAAAAATGCAAACAAACCAAGAACAGCCAAATAAATAGCTTACAGCATAACTTGTATAAAGTATAAACCTATCCTGTACATAATATATAGAGTGCACAACCATTAGTATTCTTGATTTATATCACCACTTCACTCACTCAGCTCCTAATTCCCATTTTCCCACTTATATATATTAACTACAATAGATGCAATTTATATCCCTACATTTTTTCACCCATCTTCAAATTTCCATCACTATATTTTGTGGATATATATATCCTAAATTTATTTATCGTATACCCTATATTTTTCAAGGAATGATGCACCACATAGGCTCATCATAGATTCTAACCAAGTAACTGCCAGCAGGCTTGAGAATGATTTGGCATGGCTCTAAAAAACAAAAGGATCAAGTATTCTGGATTTCATTTTAAGACCTTTGGTCAATCCAATCTACTAGAATCTCATGATGAAGCTTTAAATAGCACAGCATTACACTTAAATGACACTAAAGCAGAATGCTATGGACAATAGCCTATGGCTGCATGGCAAAGCCCAGATAGGCCTTAAGGTTGGACAGAATTCTTTTCAAAGATATTGTGATATGATTTAGAACTAGAAAGCCTTTTAAGAGTTGATAAACCACTGCCAACCATGTATATCATCAATGATCACTCATGAGATTTTTCATTCGCCGGAAATAATATGACATCTTAACTGGCACCGGTTAAAACTCAAAATGTCCATGAGAAAAGCAAAAGATACCACCAATCCTAGAAAAATGAAAGATTCGCTTAGTAATTGCTATGATATAAATAACACCAAGCTTTCTCTTCGTACACTCAAAGTTATATTCCTGATCTAACTTTTCCAAATTCCAACCAACAACTACCTTTATCAGTTTTTCGTACTCATCACTCAAACACTTGGTACTTTTTTCACTTTCCAAAGCAGATTCCAAGATTCTCTACATCACAAGAAGCTATTCCGAATCTAACATTCACCTAATTTCTCTCTCTACAACACTGATAATAACTAACAATTCACTAAATCGCAACAGGATTGATACAAATTACAATGAAAAGGAACATACCTCCATGAGAGTGAGCAAGAGCCTTCTAGCAGCATCACGAACAGGCTGTTTAGCATCACCTAACCGATCAACGACAGCAGGAACAAGCGCGTTGAAGTGAAGTTTGAAATGATCGCCGGAGAGAACAGAGGCAGAAGCCAGAGCTTGAAGAGCGCCTTGTGCGACCCTAAAACTACTATCCTTCAAGAGATCCAAGCAACAATCGACGAGAGAAGTAACTTCAGTTGAACTTAGACTCTTTCTAGAAGCTTCTAGAACTTGATGGAGACGCTCTACACCAGCCATTCGTTCCTTTGCGTCCTTGGCACGTGCCAGTTCCAGTGCTTCCTCCATTGTAGCGAGGTTGGATCTGGTGCGCGTTGGTTCAGATCTGGTTCAATTGTTTCCCGATTCAGCACCGCATGGAATTGGAAACCGTTGCGAAACTGTGAAATCGCAAATGCAAATGCAATTGAGGAAATGCACGCGAACGAGTTAGGGTGCTAAATTTAGAGAGTGAAGTGAAGTGAAAGAGGAGGGTAGAGAGAGAAAGAGACGATGAATTTAGCAGAGGCGTGAAATTTACTATTGCTCGGAGGAGAGGTTGTGGTAGGGTAGAGAGAGAGAGAGAGAGAGAGAGAGATGGACTGTGTGGGGACTGTGATAGAATGTAGAGAGAATCGAGTGGGAGAGATGAAGGACGCGGAGGAGAAAGGAAAATGATTTGAAAACAATGTTTATGAGGTGGCGGTGGTTGGAAAATTAACCATCCATGTGCTTCTAGTATTCTACAATTATATTCTTATTTAAATTTAAATTGTTAACTGTACATAGTTTAATGAGTGATTAATGGAGAGTACTAGTATTTTGATTTTAACACTTATTAACAATGGTTTTCAATTAATGTACCAAAAAAAAAAAACCATGCTTTTCAATTGAAACTTTTATAAAATATTTATTTATAATTTTTTTTACATAAAATTATTTAACACTATAAAATTCATTTAAACCAAAAAAAAAAATCAAACCGGAACATTTTTATTCACTCGAATTTGACTCGTTCAAACTTGTAAAAAAGTGATTTGCCCAAAAATCACTGGAATAATGTCATGAGATCAGAGATTTATAAATTCAACTATAATTCAAATTTAAATGAGCTAATAATAGCTCAATAACTTTTAACTATTTTAAACAGTCTTAAATAGGTTAAATTTTAAACTTAAAACACAGCCATCCTTGAGTTCACTTTGATGGAATCCGCACTATGCTTTTATAGATAGTTTTTCTATATGTAGTAGAAAAAACTTCCGATGTGGGACTTCTATATTTTCACTATTGTTTCAAATGCATTTGGGCTACTATTTTTTATGTATATGATGCATTTTTCCTGCGTACTCACACATATCGATGTATGCATGTGTTTGTATATACATAAAATAAAATTATCGAGTTTACTCATGAATCAAACAGGTTGAACTATATGTAGTTAAAGTTCAACTCATTTATTTAACGGGCTTAATTTTCAACTCAAGTTTGACTCGTTTCGTTCACAAACTAAGTTCAACGAATTAATTACCGAATTGAGTCTCGAACTATTTTCGAGTTGGTTCGGTTCATTGTCAACCCTAAGAATAAGGATGAAGATTCAATCGTTGAATATGAATCAAATGGTTTAAATGTAAGTTGAATAAACTATATACATATTCAATCTTGTATGTCTAGGTGTCTATGAAAGCCACAAGATGAATCACAAAAAACACTCTGTATAAAACAATTGACAAAGCTTTTTTTTTCACACAAAATGTTGTGAATAAAAGAACAACAAATATAGACACTAGAAAGACTGATGCTTCTGTGACTCAGAATATCACAATTAACATTGAAAACGTAATTATATATTTGTACTGCATTGCTAACAATTATTATTTTGAATTGAAATGTTATGAGTTATTTTGAATTGAAATGGATATGATGTTAATCGCACCATCAAACACGAAAGCCGGAGCATTGGATAGAACCATGGTGTTGGGTATGTTGGTAACTATTTTTTTATGTACAATGGAATTCCAAATTTCGGTGGATCAAATTTTCCACAATTCCCTCCGAGGGGCATCCTCCCATCACATTCTAACAACACTATTTTGCATTATGGAACACATAGTGTATGTCATACTAATTTTATAATTTTTTTTAATTCGTTGTATTTTTATTTTCATCTAATTGTTTCATTTATGTGCTGCAATTTATGATCGTGGTGAACGATGTAGAGCATTAAGCAAAACATCAAAATAGATATCAGAATTAATAAACATCAAAATACTGAGAAATAGTTCGTACTTAAAAGAGTTCATTTCTCTTTACTTTGCTTCTGTTGATTGGTTTCTTCCTTAGAGAATTCCTATGAAACCCTGTCGATAGGCTAATCAATCACAAGGAAGCACTTCTTTTTGCATATGCAAATTCATTATATTATCCGTGCTTTTATATTATGAACTAGCAGGACACCCGTGCGTCCGCACGGGAGTCGCGGCGTTGCCGCTCCTCACTTGATAAGATAAAATAGTAATTTATTGGGAAGTAGATTAAAAGATTAAAAAAATAGAAAGATATAATATTTGGTAAAAAAATAGAAAAAGAACAATGTTAAAACTATCACAAAAAAACCTTATGTCTTCGTATTAATATTTGAATATAAATGATAATGTAGAAATTAGGCTTAATTAGTCTATTGGTCCCTTAAAGACATTTTAGGTTTCACAATGGTCCCTTAAAGAAAAAAAGGCTCGGATTGGTCCCTTAAAGAAAAAAAGGCCCAGATTGGTCCCTTAAAGACATATATGTTTGCCATATTGGTCCTTTCCGTTAAATTTTAACTCCAAATATAACAAAAAATTCCAATGATTAAAATTTTAAAAATTAATAAGGTTTTTGGTAGACCACTTACACTTAATGGCATCCACAATCCAGTCAACTAAAACTAACGTTTTTTGTAAAAAATTGACGGAAAGGACCAATTGAGAAACATATGTGTCTTTAAAGGACCAATCCAGACCTTTTTTTCTTTAAGGGACCATTGTGAAACCTAAAATGTCTTTAAGGGACCAAAAGACTAATTAAGCCTAGAAATTATGAAAAAATAGGCTACCTTATTAATATATTAGTAAAAACATAGGCCTTGTAAAAACCACCAAAAAATTAGGTCCTTGTATTAAATATATGAGTATAAATATATCCTTTTAAAATTATTAAAAAATAGGTAATCTTTGTTAATATGTTAGTGAAAATATAGGTCTCACAAAAATCATCAAAATAATTAGGTCACCGTATTAAATATGAGTATAACCCGTAAAATTGTAAAACAAAATGGACAATGTAACGACCCGATTTTTTAGTAAATCGATATTTTATATATTTGCATATATTTTGGGTTAGAGTTAAATATTTATTTACGCGACGTATAATTATTTATCGCGAACATAAGTTTGTGAGCGAAACCTTTGCCATGTTAGTGGGCTTGGGCGTGTGATAGGGCTTAATGGGCCTAAGCCATTGGGCTTGGTTCATGACCAATAGGAAGTGGTTTAAGTAGCAAGTCAAACTAAGGAATAGTATCACAATTCATTTTTTCATGAGAAGTTAGAGTTTGTGAGCTTAGAAGCAAGAGCAAACCCTAGGAGAGCAAGAAGAAGAACACGAGCAAGGAGAAGAGATTTAGAGGCCAAGAATCATCATTCAATCCAAGGTGAGAGTGGTTAAGCATAAGCTTGGGTGATCCAAGAGAGGGGAGGTGTCTAGCCTCCATTCCCAAACTCTCTCACCCAATTTCTTTGGGTTTTGGGTGAAGTTTCTTTATCATAAACATGTCTTTTCATCTTAGTATGCTTAATGAACATCTAGGAGGGAATATGTATATGTTTTATGATGGTTTTGCATGTTTATGTAACTTTGCTTATTTTGCAAGAAATTGACATGATTTTGATTGTTTGATGTATTTGGATGTTTGGAAGGGATGATTAATGTTCCTTGATACCATATATGCTTGAATTAGCTGTTTATAAGAATTTATAACATGTCTAGATGTATTTTTGAGTGGATTTAAGGTTAAACCGCCTTATTGAAACTCAAGAACAGATATTTTTCTGGTGTAGTTCGCTAAGCGACCAGGAGTTCGCTGTAGCGAACATGTTCGCTGAAGCTCGCCAATGCTCGCCATGAGCAGGTGAGTTCCTGGTGAGGTTCGCCATGTCTCGCTAAGCCCTCGCTTAGCGAAGGCCTCTGCGACAGCAATTTTTATTGATGTTTGTAAGTGTAATTAGGCACTTGTATCATGGTTTAAGGGTATCCTTACATGATTGTTGATACATGTTTAATAATTGTGTTGTGTGATGGCATTTATATAAAATGTCAAAGAAGTATATGTATTTTGTATATCGGGTTGTCCGATAAAGAAGAATATCAGTTTGTCTGATAAAGAAGTTTAATGGATTATGTTATCCATGTAGTGAGCAGTAGCTTCGTGCTAAGTGAAGGTGTGAAAACACAAGAAGGGGGGGGGTTGAATTGTGTTTTAGCTAAGTTAAAACTTTTTCAAGTTCTTAACTCAACTACGTTCGCAGCGGATAAATAACACAAATAATAACAAGAGAGAGAGAGAAAAACACACAAGCAGTTTATACTGGTTCCTCTCACAAAACGAGAGTAGTCCAGTCCCCTTGCACTTCCAAGGGAGTTCACTATAATCACACAAGATTACACCTGCTCAAGCACACAAGCAAGAGACTTCACAACTATGCTCAAGCACACAAGCTTAAGACTTCACACTTAAACACACAAGTTTAAGTCTCACACTTAAGCACACAAGCTTAAGTTACACACGTAACAATAAAGTATATAAAAATATACAAGTGCTCTTAGATGAACCTAAAGAGAGCAAATACAAATAGTACAGAGTATTTGGCTAAAGTGCAAAAACACTTGAGAAAGGTTCAGAGCTTGTATATCACAGAGTTCAGAGTTTGTTCAGCGCACGTTCAATTCTTGATAATTGTTTTATATATGTATATAGTTGCAGCTGATCCTTCTAGTATATATACCACTAGAAAAGAGTCGTTGCAAAAAGGAGCCGTTGGAGTTGATAACCTTTTGTCTTCAAGCAGTCTGTCTTGATGCAGTTTGGTTGTATCCAAAACTAAGAAAGAGTTTCAGTTACTTTGACTACTGCAGAGAAGACTTTCCTTATTCAGCTAACAAAACTGAAGACCCACGTTCTCAGGTTAGGACAGACAAAACAGAGGTAGCTGAACTGATCAGGCTTGAAAGGTCCTTTTCTCCATTGGTAGAAGAGTTGACTGGTGAAAGGAATCTTTCACAGCTTTCAAAGAGATCTTCAGAGGTTGATGAAGCTTGTAGACAGACAAGAAGTTCTGAAGTCTTCATCCTCTGAATGTTGAATCTTCTGAAGTCCAACATCTTCTGAGCGCTTGTGAACTTCTGAGTTCACATCCTCTGAACTTCACTCAGAGCTTATATGATGCTTATATCTGCGCACTTAAAATAAATTTTTAGTCCTTCCAATTGTTTATTAATACTTTGTTATCATCAAAACCTTTATAGATTTAGGGGCAAACATTTTTAAATCAATTTTGTTCCAACAATCTCCCCCTTTTTGATGATGACAAACATAAGTATTAATTGACAATTGTTGTTAAATTAACTTATCATGTTTCTCTTAGGTTTATGAGGTTTGCAAGCTCCCCCTAAGATTGATACTCCATAAAGTCTGAACTTTATGTTTTATCCATGATATTTTAATTTAGTATAAGATTAAGATGTTTTGAAATAAAACAAATTTCATATCTTTCTTCAGAGTGAGAGGTTTGCAAGCTCTCCCCCTAAGTCTCATAAGGCTAAGTTAAAATTGCACTCTTAACTTATCCTTACTTATAAAATTTATTTCAGTTTCAACTAACTTAGTCTCCTCCTTGAAATACGTAAAACAACTTAAAAGTAACAACTTTTAATATAACAGATAAAAGCGAGATAAAAGGCGTGGTTTCAGTTTTGGAACTTATCAATTAATGCGTAACTACTCCCCCTTTTGTCATTATCAAAAAGTAAAACAAAGTTATATAACCAAGACAGTCAAAGAGAAAGGAGAGTGGTTGTTACAAAGGTGAATTAATTTCAACAGCGAAAACCAACGCGCTCAAGGGTTTATAAAACGGAACAAGTTAACATGCCTGCTTCACATAAAAACAAGAAGAAACAAGTGAAGCAAGAGAAAGTTGGAATAATGAAAAGATTCAGTTTACGCATCGCAGAGTTTAAGAGAAAGAAGAACGAAGAGAAACGCGAAGACGAAGAGAAGGATAAAAAAGACAACAAGAAACCACAAGATGCTGAGATAATAATCATCTCATCAGACTCTGAAGCTGAAGAGAATGAAGATGATGCTGACTATGTTGAGTTCTTGGCTGGCTATGTTCCAGAAGAGGAACAAGAAGAAGAAGAACAAGAGCAAAACCCAGATCCCATTGAAATTTCATCAGAGGATGCTGAGGAGAAATCAGAGATTTCTTCTGAGTTTTATCCATCTGATTAGGATTAGGTTGTCTTTTTCTTTTTCTTTTTACCAATGTACTCTTCATTATCAGATCATTAAAAAAAATTTTCGTTTTTAGAAAGCATCTTGTGTTCTTATGTTCTAATTTAACAAAGAAAATAATCACAAGCAAAACAAGCAAAACATATAACAAACCACATACTAAAAAAGACAGAGCTTAAAGAAAAAAATTGTTCAGAGGATAAACAGAGAATAAAGAAAGAAACACTTAAAAACATGTGCATAGAATCCTAGGGTTTCTTAAGAAGGGCTAAGAGTTGGTCGAATTTGTCATTTAAAGATCCCACATTGGAAACTAAACCATCCACCTTGGTTTCCAATGTCTCTTGAGCAGCTCTTTGACGTTCTAGACCTTCTTGCTGTTCCCTCAGGGCTTCTTGAAATATCTGCAACTGTTCTGCCATAACAGGAGCTTGATCTTCAATCACAGGTTCTGGTTCTTCAATCAAAGGTGCCTTGCCTTTATCAGAGGGTTCACCTTCCTCTGGATAGTCTATCATCAGCACATCCTCTTGATTCTGAGAAGCAAGCACATCTTCTTGGTGCACCTCATTTGCCAACTGGGCAACTCTTGCAGCAGCTTCTTCTAACCTTTCAGACTCAGATCTCTGAGCTTCAAGACTCTGAAAAAGCTTGGAGTCTATCCAGATGACTCCAGACTCTGAACTCTTGAAAGCATTCAGACGGTGTTCAACTGCAGCAATTTCTTCCAGCTTAGCAAGTTCAAATCCAGCATGATTAAACATGGTTAACCTTTTCAATTCAGCCCTAGCCAGACTTTTCTTTAAGAGGTCTATCACATCCAAATCTCTTCTTCCAACTACAGCCTTAACCTTTGCAGCAGCAACATCCAAAGCATTGTAAATCCTTGCCTTAATGCGTGAAACTTCCAAGTCCACATCAGAAGGACAAACTAAGAACCTGTCCTTTATTGAAGATAATCTAAGCAAGTCTTCATGAAATTGAGTGGATAGATTTCTAAAAGTGTTGGATGATGATGGTGAAGGATTGGGAATGGTAGAGAGAGTAGGTATTTCAGGAGTAGGGTTGTCAATTATCACAACTTCTACCTCTGAAGGCTTGGGAGCACAAGTGTGAATACGCTCAGGAGAAGCATGTTCAGCACTTGGGTTAGGATGGGGTTCAGGGGTTGGTTCAGATGATGAGATGTCAGAAGTGGATTCAGGGTGAACATGTTCAGGAGATGGTTCAGGAGATTTATGTTCAGGGGATGGTTCAGGAGCAATTTGTTCAGGGGTTGGTTCAGGAGGTGGAGAGGATTGTTTTGTGGAAGAGGTTGGTTTAGTGACAGGAATATCTGGTTGAGGTTCAGATTGTGGAATGTCAGGTTGAGGTTCAGGTTGAGGTGATGTAGATTTTGGAGGTGAGCTAGATTTGTGTTGAGTTTCATGAGAAAGAGGGTGATTATTAAGAGGGTCAGGGCTCAAATGTTTTTCCAGTTCAGATAGGGGGTTATCAGAGGTTGAAATATCAGAGGTTGGTAAGATAGTTTTGAGAGGTTTGGTGTAACCTAATCCAATCTCATTTTCATTAAAAACATACTTAGAAGACTTACCTTTATCTTTAGAAATAGGAGCAGGTCTTTTCCTCAAACGAGCAGCAAGAGTCTCCTCATCAGATTCAGTTTCATCTTCAGAGTCAGATTCCTCAGATGAACTGTCAACTTCAACAACCATAGGCTTTTTGGAAGCTCCTTCAGCAGCCTTGGTGGCAGTTTCTTCATGCTTCCTCTTAGTTCTTTGCTCAGCCATAGATTGCTCAACCTTAACCTTCTTCTGAGCCAAAAGATCTGGTTTGTCTTGTTCAGCTTTCCGCTTTGGCTTCCTCTTAGGGTTATACATGTTTACAGGAGCTGGAGGAACCATACTTCTATCAACAACCAAACCTTCTTTTCTAAGCACTTCTAAGTAGTCCTGAATCACATGCTCAGCATCAGCTTCAGATATAATTGGGTAGCCTTCTACATACATACGATCTTCAGGTCTAACTCTAAATTCTTGTTTAGGTTGAACCAGCTTGGTGTTGATTAAGTGCATCTTTGTTAAGAAGCTTGCATTCAGAACTTCTGGTAAGAGCTTCTGAGCCATAAGTTCTGGATAGAACTTCTTCAGATTCTGAACAATGTGACCTTGGTACAGAAGATCTGAAAGCAATCTAGGATAAACAATAGTTGTTTTTCTCTGAGACTTGCTTTGGAAGATGGCTTCACAGATCCTCTCAAAAAAATATTTACCCAGATTTACTTTCCTTTCAGTCAGAAGAAAGTAAATCAGATGACGATGAGGCCACGAGATAGTATCAGTACCACCAACTCTTGGACTGATAGTTGACAAGATAATCTTGAATAAGACCCTGCACTCATCTGTCAGACCTTTAACCTTTCCCTTCAACTTCATATCAATGCACATCCTGTGCAGAAGTTCTTCTCTGAATCTTGTATCTTTTTCAAAATCATCCAGCACCAAACCAGAGTTGTCCAGACCCAACAACGCATTGAAGTGTATTGGAGAAAAAGTAAGATTGATACCACAGATGTTAGACCTAATCTGTGTACCAGTGAACTCCAAAAGACCCATCTCCTTCCTAGTTTTTCCTTTCAGACTAGGATTTCTTTCGATTGCGGCAAGTTCCTCTTGCTTAGCTTCATACTTAGAGAAAACTCGCGCTTTCATCCAGAATTTCTTCAAAAGATCTGGATAGATAGGACCATTCAACATGTCGAAGTACTTGTTCCATCCTTGAGCAGAGAAGTACGGTTTCACATCATACCCATTTTCTTTCAAACTGTCAAAGTCGACCATCTTCTCAGGTAGTAACGTTAGTTGCGATTCTGGGAATTCCATTTCATTTCCAACAATCTGAAGATGTCTAAACATGAACGGTGGAATCTTTGATGAAGACGAAGACGAAGCACCAGCCATTGTTGGAGATTAGGGTAAGGTTTGGAAGACTAACGAGAGAGAAAGAAATTGTGTTGGAGGTTTAGAGAGAATATGAAAGTGTAGGTTGTGAAAGTGAATAGTGTGCAAGTGTATTGTGTAAGTTTATTTAAATGAGTACAGTTAACACGAAAATAGCAAATTTGGGAAGTTACGCTAATTGACAAAAAATTGAATACCAAAAATCATCATTAACCACCTACTACCTGACACACGTAGACCACGTGCAGAAAATTTACTCGGTAACTGCTATTTTAATGGACAACTGTTCAGCAGTGAATACTGAACGTTTCCCACTAAAATAATTCAGAGCCTCTGAGTTATTTAAAATTCTCTATCAGAGTCAAGTACTTCAGAGCTTGTGTTTCAGATGTTCTGAATCATAAGTTCTGATATACATAACCTCTTACACTTTAATTGCCAAAAACAATTTTTCATTCAGAGATTGAAAACATGTTCAGATGTTTCTTTATAAAATCAAATCTTTCAACAGATAAGGCTTTAGTAAATATGTCAGCCCATTGATTTTCAGTATCAACAAACTTAATATCTATAATGCCTCTCTGAACATAATCTCTGATAAAATGGTGTTTAATTTCAATATGTTTGGCTCTAGAGTGTAGGATAGGATTTTTAGATAGATGAATGGCTGCAGTATTATCACAATATAAAGGAATATTGTTACTGCTTACCTGGTAATCTTCTAACTGATATTTTAACCAGAGTAGTTGTGTGCAACACTTAGCTGCTGAAATGTATTCTGCTTCTGCTGTAGACAAAGCTATAGTAGTTTGTCTCTTACTAGCCCAGGAGATAAGGTTTTCACCAACAAATTGACAATTGCCACTTGTGGATTTTCTTTCAATTTTATCTCCAGCATAGTCAGCATCACAGAATCCATTTAGCACATAATCATTGGATTTCTTATAGAGAAGTCCAAGATTAGTTGTTCCTTTCAGATACCTAAAGATTCTCTTTACAGCTGTAAGATGAGATTCTCTAGGATCTGACTGGAATCTTGCACATAAGCAAACACTGAATAAAATATCTGGTCTAGAGGCTGTCAGATAGAGTAAAGAACCAATCATACCTCTGTAGATCTTTTGATCTACCTTTCCTTCATCATCTGACTTGCCCATGTTGGTAGTTGGATGCATAGGAGTATTCATTATCTTGCAGTCATCTAAATTGAATTTCTTCAGAAGTTCTTTAGTGTATTTTGATTGATGAACATAAGTTCCTTCCTTCTTCTGATTGATTTGAATTCCAAGAAAGAACTTCAACTCTCCCATCATGCTCATTTCAAATTCATCCTGCATTATCTTAGAAAAACTCTTGCACAAAGCAGCATTAGTTGAACCAAAAATAATATCATCAACATAAATTTGAATGATTAAGATGTCTTCTTTGGTTGTTTTTCTAAAGAGTGTGCAGTCAACCTTTCCTTTCTCAAAACCTTTTTCAAGAAGGAAATTACTGAGTCTGTCATACCAAGCTCTTGGAGCTTGTTTCAGACCATACAGTGATTTCTTCAGTTTAAAAACATGTTCAGGGTTTGAGACATCTTCAAAACCAGGAGGTTGCTTAACATACACTTCTTCAGAAATAAAACCATTTAAGAAGGCACTTTTAACATCCATTTGATATAAGGTTATTCCATGATTAACAGCATAAGATAGAAGTAACCTGATTGCTTCAAGTCTAGCAACTGGTGCAAAGGTTTCAGTATAGTCAATCCCCTCTTGTTGACTATAACCTTGTGCAACCAATCTAGCCTTGTTCCTTACCACTTCACCTTGTTCATTCAGCTTGTTTCTGAATACCCATTTTGTTCCAATAATGTTCTTATGTGAAGGCTTAGGCACTAGAGTCCACACATCATTCCTTTGAAATTGATTCAGCTCTTCTTGCATTGCTACAATCCAAGCATCATCTTTCAGAGCTTCATCAATCTTTGAAGGTTCCATCATTGAGATAAGACCAACTAATGATTCCTCATTTCTCAGTTGAGATCTTGTTTTCCTTGGACTATCCTTGTTGCCTAAGATCAGTTCCTCTGGATGTGATGATTTGTATTTGAAAGTATTTCTTGGGGGATCATTATCTTCAGACTCATCAACATCAGGTTCAGCAGATACTTCAGTACTTGGTTGTTCAGAGTCTGTAGGAACTATTGTGTTCAGAGGTTCTTCAGAGAATGGATGTTCTGAGTAGTTTGGAATATCTGAATATTGATCCTCTGATACCTGAAATCTAGACAAACCTTCCACAAGCTCTGACACTTGGTCAGGCTCTTTGTCATCAAATTTGACATGCATACTTTCTTCCACAGTATGTGTTTCAGAAATATACAGTCTGTATGCTTTTGAGCGTTCAGAGTATCCTATAAAGATACCCTTGTAACCTCTAGCATCAAATTTCTTTAGATGGACTTTGTTATTTAAGATGTAACACGTACATCCAAACTGATGAAAATAAGAAATATCAGGTTTTCTTCCTTTGAACAATTCATAAGCAGTTTTGTTCAACTTAGATCTGATATAGATTCTATTTTGAACATAACATGCTGTGTTTACAGCTTCTGCCCATAAAAACTTTGCTACATTTGTTTCATGCATCATGGTTCTGGCCATTTCTTGCAGAGTTCTATTCTTCCTTTCTACAACCCCATTTTGTTGAGGAGTTCTAGGAGAAGAGAATTCATGCAGAATGCCAAATTTTTCACAAAAGTTTTCAAAAGGTTCATTTTCAAATTCTCCACCATGATCACTTCTAACTTTTAAAATAGTGTAGCCTTTTTCATTTTGAATTTGTTTGCAGAAGATGCTAAACTCATCATAAGCTTCATCTTTTGTTCTTAGGAATTTTACCCAAGTCCATCTACTGTAATCATCAACAATCACTAATCCATACTTCTTTCCATTGATTGAAGCAGTGTTAACTGGTCCAAAAAGATCAATGTGAAGAAGTTCCAATGGTCTTGAGGTAGAGACAATGTTCTTAGGTTTAAAAGATGACTTTGTAATCTTTCCTTTTTGACATGAACCACAAAGTGTGTTTGAGTGATATTTAATTTTAGGTAAACCTCTGACAAGGTCAAGCTTACTAAGCTTAGAGATTAACCTCCAGTTAGCATGGCCTAACCTCTTATGCCAGATCCATTTTTCTTCACTCAAGGTCAAAAGACACATCACTTTTTGTTCATTCAAATCAGAAAGATTAATTTTATAAACATTGTTCTTTCTCAGACCTTTGAATATCATGGAGTTATCAGATTGTTTAGACACAGTACATGATTCCTTATTAAAGACAACTACATAACCATTGTCGCAAAATTGACTTATGCTCAATAGATTATGCTTAAGTCCATCAACTAACCAAACATCATTAATAGATAGGGAGGAATTACCTACTGTACCTGTACCTATTATCTTTCCTTTCTGATTTCCTCCAAAACCAACAGAACCTCCTTCTTTCATAGTCAGCTTAGAAAATAGTTGTTTATCACCAGTCATGTGCCTTGAACACCCACTATCCAGATACCATGAATGATTCATGATACTTCTTTGAGTGACAGGCTGTATGAGAAACAACTTTAATCACTACGGTGGAACTCTTTATCACAGTTAATGATAAAGTCATCCCAATATTCTTCCTCTTCATTGATCAAGTTCTGATTGTTCACTTGAGAACTTGTCAGCCATTGGTCAAGGACATAAGCCCTTCTTCCTTTGCATAGAACTTGTTTCCAAACTCTAGGTAGGACATATCCTTTCCTAGTTGGTAAATCTGAATGATACATAATTTCAGCTTTTGGTACCCATCTTCTGGGTCCACGCTTGTTAGTCCACAAATGCTTACTGTGTTGTTGAGTGTGAGAGAAAGGTTTTGGTTTGGAATAATAACTCTTTTGAAAATGTTTCTTAGTTTGAGTTCTGTTATTATTCCAGGACTTGGATTGTTTATGCTCCCAGAGTTTGTATTTATCACCAGTCCATTGATTTGACTGATTATACTTACTGACTTTAGAATCATAAATAACCTTAGTCCTATGTTGCCTCTGAGGTTTGAGGTTTGACTTTCTTTTAAAAACTTCTGAGCCTTTAGGTTGACTCTTCTCATGAACTGGAGTTCCTCTGGTTCCAGAAGTTGAAGCCTCAGATTTTGAAACTTTCAGAACATCTGAACTAATACTGTCAAGTTCTGAACAGCTTTTATCTTCTGAGCTTTTCTTCCCAGATCCTGAGGAACTTGGTTCCTCTGAGTTGTCATTTCCCAAATCTCTCAGATTATTATCCTCATCTTCCAGAGTACCAAATTTCTTTCCTTCTTCACTCTGAGGTACAACATAGTAAACCCAAGATTTTCCAACCTTTTTGGGATAGGTCTTTAGCTTTGAATATGTTCTACCATATTCATAGCCAAGTCCTTCTCCTCTATGTCTCATGACATTATAAACAAGATTGGCAGCTTTGCTCTTACCAAGGTTGAGATGCACAAACTGTTGAAGAGCCATTTCTTGCTCATCAGTAGGTTTGTGACACACAGCACAACACTTTTCAAGATCATTTACTCTATTCAGAGTTTCTTGATATAGACCTTGAAAATGTTCTGCTTGTTCAGTCAGAGTGTTAAGGTTTTCTTGTAAAACTTTTTGTTTACTTAACACTCTGAGATGTTTCTCAATGACCTTGTTAAGTGCAGTTATGAGTTGAGATTTAGAGCAGTCAGAAAATACCTCATCAGTTACTTCTGAGTCTGATTCTGATTCATCGTCTGAGTCTACATCTGAGTCAGTTGAAGCCATCAGGGCTAGATTTGCTTCTTCTTCTTCCTCAACTTCTTCCTCAGATGATAGCTCTTCAAAGGTAGCCATCAGACTCTTTCTCAATTTACTCTTGAATTGTTGCTTCTTTGAGCTGTATCTTTTGCTTTTGTCTTTAGCAGACATTTCTGGACAATCAGCAATAAAGTGTCCAGGCTTCTTACAGTTGAAGCAATTCTTCTGATCATCCTTTTTGCTGACAAAATTTCTGGAGCTGTTACCTCCTCTGAAATTTCTTTTGTTAAATCTGTTCCATTGCTGAAACTTGGTGAATAAAGCAAACTCATCCTCATTCATCTCATCCTCTTGACCATCAGCAGAAGATTCTTCTTCAATATCAAGAAGCTGAGTCTTAAGAGCCTTAGAAGTAGTCTTAGTTGACTGTAAAGCCACTGACTTAGACTTCTTCTTAGTTTCTGAGTCAGCATCCAGAACCATCTCATGGCTTCTGAGATTGCTTATCAGAGCTTCAAGACTCAGAGTCTTGAGATTTTGAGCTTCCTCTATTGCAGTGACCTTAGGTCTCCAAGCAATAGGAAGACTTCTCAGAATCTTCTGAACATGGTCATAGGTTGAATAACTTCTCTTAAGAGCTTTAAGACCAGATACAAGGATTTGAAACCTTGTAAACATAGTCTCAATGTTTTCATCTTGTTGCATAGTGAAAAGTTCATATTGCCTTATCAAAAGACTAGCTTTAGCCTCTTGAACCTTTTCATTACCATCATAGGTAGCACACATAGAATCAAAGATAGATTTAGCAGTAGACTTGTTCTCTATTCTGACATAATCCTCATGTCTAATAGCACCAACAACAATGTCCTTTACTCTATGATGTTTTGTGTAGATTTTTAGGTTAGCTGGTGTGAGTAACTTTCTATTCTCCATGGACAACCTACCATGTTCATTCAAGTTTTCAAAAGTTACTCCCAACTCAACCAAATCCCACAACTCATGATCAATAGCAGTAATATTGCTATACAGTCTCTCTTTCCACCATTCAAATAATGAAGCATCACCATTGAATATAGGGGCTTTTCTATTGCCACTATGTTCATGTGATTCATTACTTAAGTAGTCATAACCAAAAGCATTTCTAGGACCACCACCAGCACCACTGGCCTCACCTTCACCAGTAGTTCTAGTACTACTATCATCTCCTCCAGACATAGTGTTCTCACAAGATCTTTACTGTCTCACTGTTAAGTGAAAGTAACAGACCAGGTGCTCTGATGCCAATTGAAGGTGTGAAAACACAAGAAGGGGGGGGGTTGAATTGTGTTTTAGCTAAGTTAAAACTTTTTCAAGTTCTTAACTCAACTACGTTCGCAGCGGATAAATAACACAAATAATAACAAGAGAGAGAGAGAAAAACACACAAGCAGTTTATACTGGTTCCTCTCACAAAACGAGAGTAGTCCAGTCCCCTTGCACTTCCAAGGGAGTTCACTATAATCACACAAGATTACACCTGCTCAAGCACACAAGCAAGAGACTTCACAACTATGCTCAAGCACACAAGCTTAAGACTTCACACTTAAACACACAAGTTTAAGTCTCACACTTAAGCACACAAGCTTAAGTTACACACGTAACAATAAAGTATATAAAAATATACAAGTGCTCTTAGATGAACCTAAAGAGAGCAAATACAAATAGTACAGAGTATTTGGCTAAAGTGCAAAAACACTTGAGAAAGGTTCAGAGCTTGTATATCACAGAGTTCAGAGTTTGTTCAGCGCACGTTCAATTCTTGATAATTGTTTTATATATGTATATAGTTGCAGCTGATCCTTCTAGTATATATACCACTAGAAAAGAGTCGTTGCAAAAAGGAGCCGTTGGAGTTGATAACCTTTTGTCTTCAAGCAGTCTGTCTTGATGCAGTTTGGTTGTATCCAAAACTAAGAAAGAGTTTCAGTTACTTTGACTACTGCAGAGAAGACTTTCCTTATTCAGCTAACAAAACTGAAGACCCACGTTCTCAGGTTAGGACAGACAAAACAGAGGTAGCTGAACTGATCAGGCTTGAAAGGTCCTTTTCTCCATTGGTAGAAGAGTTGACTGGTGAAAGGAATCTTTCACAGCTTTCAAAGAGATCTTCAGAGGTTGATGAAGCTTGTAGACAGACAAGAAGTTCTGAAGTCTTCATCCTCTGAATGTTGAATCTTCTGAAGTCCAACATCTTCTGAGCGCTTGTGAACTTCTGAGTTCACATCCTCTGAACTTCACTCAGAGCTTATATGATGCTTATATCTGCGCACTTAAAATAAATTTTTAGTCCTTCCAATTGTTTATTAATACTTTGTTATCATCAAAACCTTTATAGATTTAGGGGCAAACATTTTTAAATCAATTTTGTTCCAACACTAAGTGATTATCATATGTTTGGTAAATGCATGGCATTCATAAATTCATGCATTATTTAGGGATATCAGACTTGTCTGATAAAGAAGGATATTGGACTTGTCCAATAAAGAAGAATATCAATGGTAAGTTCCTTGATAAAGAAGATGGTACCACATGCATTAGTCGTGTCTAGGTTGGCATGACATTGAATGTTTGGCATTAGTCGCATTTGAGTAAATGTGCAATTATGTGTTATGTGTTATGTGAGTTCTTTGTGTTGTCCGAAACGACGTGAAACTATCTGGTTGTGTATTTGTGAGTATGTGTTATCTGGTGTATTACCTATTGAGGCATGTGTGTGAGTTAGTAATACGTGATAGGTTGAATATAGGTGTGTTTCTATATTCGTATGTATGTGATTATGTTTACTAACTCTCTACCTATTTGTTATGTGCTGGACCTTTGGGGGTTCAGGTATTCAGGTCGAGGTTTCGATCGAGCTTTAGCTGTAGATCGTTTTGGTGTGGAGCACTTTTGGTGAGGAGCTAGTGTAGGCTACCTTTGTATAGTTTAGTTTGGTTGTGATGTATATTAGTGCTCTGGTATTTTGTAACATCGAGTCGGGGATCGTTTGTATTCCGTCGTATATCGATGCGAACATCTTAACTTATGTTTTATGCTAATGAATTATCTTTTGAACTATTATGTTCATTGCTTTGAAAATCCTTTATTTAAAATGTTTTCCGCTGCGACGTTTCGTGTCATGTGCACGATCATTTTGAAAATGTTTTTCCGTAGCGCTCCGGCTACTTATCTTTAAAAAGTTTTTAAGATCACGTTTTTGAGGGTAGTTAGTTCGGGGTGTTACAATAGTGGTATCAGAGCAGGTCGGTTCATGTGAGCCATTAGGATTTTCTTTCTCTTGTATGAAGCATGTGTTGGGTACACTGTTAATACATTCTAACGTCGAGTTGTGATTCGTTCAGGAATCATGGCTGCTGCTAGGACCAACGCTCAGATTGCACAAGCTTTGACTGCTTTGACTACATTGGTGGTAAGTGATAATGACCCGGGAAGGGATAGTGAGAAAAGATTGGAAAGGTTTATGTCGCATAAACCGACTCTGTTTACCGGAGGCTATAACCCGGAGGGGGCTATCAAGTGGTTAGATGAGGTTGAGATCATCTTTGAAGCAATGTGTTGTTCTGAGGAGAACAAGACTACTTTGGGAACTTATGCCCTTAGAGAGGAGGCAATCGTTTGGTGGAGGAATGTGAGACTCAGGATTGGAGTGGACGGTGTTGCTATCGTTTGGGAAACTTTCAAAAGGGAATTTTTAAGGAAGTAGTTTCCGGCTGATGTGAAGAATAAGAAAGTGATCGAGTTCATGGAGCTCAAGCAAGGAAATTTATCGGTCGCCGAGTATTCGACTAAGTTTGAAGCTTTGTGTGTGTTTAGTCCACACTACAACACGGTGGAAGCCGAAGAGGATAAGTGTGTCAAGTTCGAGAGTGGACTTCGTCCGGATATCAAGCTTTTGATTGGATTTTCTGAAATCAGGGATTTTCCGACCCTTATGACCAAGGCAAGGATTTGTGATGAAGATAGCAAAGCTAAGACCAACTACTATAAGGTTCTGAATGATAGGAAAGGAAAAGGTTTGGATCGCGGTAAGCCGTATGAGAACAAGGGCAATGGAAGTGGAAAGAAGAAGCAAGGAAGTGGAAGTTGTTACAAATGTGGAGAGCGGGGTCATATGTCATATGATTGCCCGAGGAAAAGCGACAAGTGTTTCAATTGTGGACAGTTTGGGCACAAGGCCAATGCTTGTCGGGTGAAAGTGTTTTGTTTCAATTGTGGCGAGGAAGGTCACAAGAGTCCGGTATGCAAGAAATCGAAGATGCCGCGTTGAGGGTTCGTTCTCTGTTTTACCTCTTAGGTAATTTCGAGGGCGAAATTCTTTTAAGGGGGGTAGAGTTGTAACGACCCGATTTTTTAGTAAATCGATATTTTATATATTTGCATATATTTTGGGTTAGAGTTAAATATTTATTTACGCGACGTATAATTATTTATCGCGAACATAAGTTTGTGAGCGAAACCTTTGCCATGTTAGTGGGCTTGGGCGTGTGATAGGGCTTAATGGGCCTAAGCCATTGGGCTTGGTTCATGACCAATAGGAAGTGGTTTAAGTAGCAAGTCAAACTAAGGAATAGTATCACAATTCATTTTTTCATGAGAAGTTAGAGTTTGTGAGCTTAGAAGCAAGAGCAAACCCTAGGAGAGCAAGAAGAAGAACACGAGCAAGGAGAAGAGATTTAGAGGCCAAGAATCATCATTCAATCCAAGGTGAGAGTGGTTAAGCATAAGCTTGGGTGATCCAAGAGAGGGGAGGTGTCTAGCCTCCATTCCCAAACTCTCTCACCCAATTTCTTTGGGTTTTGGGTGAAGTTTCTTTATCATAAACATGTCTTTTCATCTTAGTATGCTTAATGAACATCTAGGAGGGAATATGTATATGTTTTATGATGGTTTTGCATGTTTATGTAACTTTGCTTATTTTGCAAGAAATTGACATGATTTTGATTGTTTGATGTATTTGGATGTTTGGAAGGGATGATTAATGTTCCTTGATACCATATATGCTTGAATTAGCTGTTTATAAGAATTTATAACATGTCTAGATGTATTTTTGAGTGGATTTAAGGTTAAACCGCCTTATTGAAACTCAAGAACAGATATTTTTCTGGTGTAGTTCGCTAAGCGACCAGGAGTTCGCTGTAGCGAACATGTTCGCTGAAGCTCGCCAATGCTCGCCATGAGCAGGTGACTTCCTGGTGAGGTTCGCCATGTCTCGCTAAGCCCTCGCTTAGCGAAGGCCTCTGCGACAGCAATTTTTATTGATGTTTGTAAGTGTAATTAGGCACTTGTATCATGGTTTAAGGGTATCCTTACATGATTGTTGATACATGTTTAATAATTGTGTTGTGTGATGGCATTTATATAAAATGTCAAAGAAGTATATGTATTTTGTATATCGGGTTGTCCGATAAAGAAGAATATCAGTTTGTCTGATAAAGAAGTTTAATGGATTATGTTATCCATGTAGTGAGCAGTAGCTTCGTGCTAAGTGATTATCATATGTTTGGTAAATGAATGGCATTCATAAATTCATGCATTATTTAGGGATATCAGACTTGTCTGATAAAGAAGGATATTGGACTTGTCCAATAAAGAAGAATATCAATGGTAAGTTCCTTGATAAAGAAGATGGTACCACATGCATTAGTCGTGTCTAGGTTGGCATGACATTGAATGTTTGGCATTAGTCGCATTTGAGTAAATGTGCAATTATGTGTTATGTGTTATGTGAGTTCTTTGTGTTGTCCGAAACGACGTGAAACTATCTGGTTGTGTATTTGTGAGTATGTGTTATCTGGTGTATTACCTATTGAGGCATGTGTGTGAGTTAGTAATACGTGATAGGTTGAATATAGGTGCGTTTCTATATTCGTATGTATGTGATTATGTTTACTAACTCTCTACCTATTTGTTATGTGATGGACCTTTGGGGGTTCAGGTATTCAGGTCGAGGTTTCGATTGAGCTTTAGCTGTAGATCGTTTTGGTGTGGAGCACTTTTGGTGAGGAGCTAGTGTAGGCTACCTTTGTATAGTTTAGTTTGGTTGTGATGTATATTAGTGCTCTGGTATTTTGTAACATCGAGTCGGGGATCGTTTGTATTCCGTCGTATATCGATGCGAACATCTTAACTTATGTTTTATGCTAATGAATTATCTTTTGAACTATTATGTTCATTGCTTTGAAAATCCTTTATTTAAAATGTTTTCCGCTGCGACGTTTCGTGTCATGTGCACGATCGTTTTGAAAATGTTTTTCCGTAGCGCTCCGGCTACTTATCTTTAAAAAGTTTTTAAGATCACGTTTTTGAGGGTAGTTAGTTCGGGGTGTTACAGACAACTTAATTAATATATAAATAAAAGAATAAGCCCCGTAGAAATCACAAAAAAGAAAAGTTTTCATATTAATATATGGGTATTTTATAGGTTCCGTAGATGTTATAAAAGAACGGACAAACGTATTAATATGAGTAAAAAACACAGGTCCCGCATAAACCACACAAAAAATCAGGTTATTGTATATTAATATAAGTTCACAAAAAATAGTTAAAAATTGGAAATTTTATTAAGGCTTAACTACACATTTGGTCCCTTACGTTTATTTTAGGTTTCAATTTAGTCCCTTACGTTTAAAAAGTATCAATTTGGTCCCTTACGTTTATTTTAGGTTTCAAGTTAGTCATTTCCGTTAGTTTTGTCACTAACACTGTTTGAACAGTACACGTGTCAGCGTGTCCAAGTGCCACGTGTCAGTCCACATATGCAAATTGACTGCCACATGTGACAAAATTGACGGAAATGACTAACTTGAAACCTAAAATAAATGTAAGGGACCAAATTGATACTTTTTAAACGTAAGAGACCAAATTGAAACCAAAAATAAACATAAGGGACCAAATGTATAGTTAAGCCTTTTATTAATAAGTGTAAAAACATAGGCCCTGCGTACGTGTATGATATAAACCGTTGTTGTTTTGTTTGGCGCACCTTGTGCCAATGAGGACTCATTATTAATAATAAAATTCATTTTAGTTTGTTCAAAAAAAAAACACAGGCACCGCAGAAATCACACAAAAGATTATATCCTTCTGTTAATGCATGAGTATAAATATATGTCAAGAATAAGCAATCTTATTAATATATTAATAAAAATATATGTCTCGTAAAAATGAACAAAATAATTAGGTCCTTTTGTATTAATATTTGATCTAGTATAATCCGCAAAATTATAAAAAAATAAACAACTTTATTAATACTCCCTCCGGTCCTTTTTATAAGGAACACTTTGGGAAAAAAATTTGGTCCTTTTTATAAGAAACTTTGACCAATTTTCAAATGGTTTAAATGTTCAATTTCACTTATGCCCTTATTTATTATGAGTGAGAATTTAAAAATAAGTAAGTTAGTTGAATAAAAAATAATTAAATAAGGGTATACATGGAATAAATTTAAATTTATAAGAGTATTAAATGAAAATAATCATGTTAAATGTGTTTCCTTGGTATGTGCAATTTTTTCAAAGTGTTTCTTATAAAAAGGACCGGAGGGAGTATATGATTAAAATTATAAGTCTCGTAGAAATGACAAAAAAAAAAGTTTATCTTATTAATTCATGTGTATAAATATATTTAGGTCCTACATAAATTATTAAAGAACATGAAATTATTAATAAGAGAAAAAACATATGCCACACTTTTTGCTTTTTCATAGCCGCCCCACAACAGCAACATAGTAAACCCTACTCTTTGCTTTTTATTCTTGTTCATCTTCCAAAGAGGGGTGATTTTGGATCAATTTTTATCTAAAATCACCCCCTTTTGATTGTTTTATATTTTTTTATTTAAATAAGTGATTTTCACACATTCTTATGTTTTATTTGAGTTTTCTTTTGTTATTCTTGTCTGATGTTGTTTTAATCCCGTCTTAGTGCAGAGTTTTTTGTCTTGAGTTCGCGTCTTGGTACGGTGTTCAGTTTAATTCTGTTGTAGTACGATGTTTGTTTTGTTCAGGTTTGCAGATTTGCTCCGATACAGATTCAGTGCAGATTCACACGTACTCTACTTACTTGAATAAATGAATATTGTTTGTTGTTAGTCTAAAAAAAAAGGAAAAACATAGGTCCCGTAGAATTCACATGAAAGATTATGTCCCCATATTAATATATGACTATAACTCGTAAAATTATAAAAAAAAATAAACAATTTTACTAATATATGAGTAAAAAATAAGACCCGTAGATATATCCAAAAAAATTAGGTTCCCGTATTAATATGAATATAACCCGTAAAATTATTAAAAAAAATAGGCAACATAATATTTTAGTCCTTTTTTTTATCCAATAATTTTCTTCCGCATAGAAAAATCTCATAAGAACGAAAGTCATATCTTTCTTGTTATATCTTTCTTGTGTGATTTGTTTATGGTTTTGTTTCTCTGACTCTTTGTAAACTTTTGTAGTCTACCTCGGTACGTCTTGTGTTGGGGAGGTTGTCTATGTTAATATATCTCATTTTGGTTTGTTAAAAAAAAATATTAGTCCTTATATCAACAACAAAAAATCTTTCAAAAAAAAAACTTCTAAAAAATGTCATTTATTTTTCAACTATTTTCAACTTTGTATTTAATTTTTACTGTTTTTTTTAACTAAATATATCATTCACGCGCAACTGTAGAGAATAATTCTCTTGAGGTAACTGACAATTTTTATTGTTTTTGTCTCACCATTTTTTTTACGGGACTTTTTCAGTTTTTCTCTCATCATATTCTAGTATTAAATTAATTAAATTTATTGAGTTGAACTACAAATTGAAAATTAACTTAATTAAATATTGGATTGAAGTCCATAAATCAAGTTGAGTGAATCTAAAATAACAAAACATAAATAATAAATGATAAAATTACACTAAAGAAAATGTTGGACTCAAATAAAATATCATAAATAAATGGAAACAACACCATATACCTCTATATTGTAAAAAAAAAACCATACATTTGTTCTACTAATTTTTTTCAATAAAGACACAAAATAACCCTAAATTGATTATGTGTCAAAAAATGAAAAAGGGGTAAATTGGAAATTTCATATGTATGTTCTTTTCTTATATAGTAGATAAATGATAAAATTACACTAAAGAAAATGTTGGACTCAAATAAAATATCATAAATAAATGGAAACAACACCATATACCTCTATATTGTAAAAAAAAAAACCATACATTTGTTCTACTAATTTTTTTCAATAAAGACACAAAATAACCCTGAATTGATTATGTGTCAAAAAATGAAAAAGGGGTAAATTGGAAATTTCATATGTATGTTCTTTTCTTATATAGTAGATTATTATGTCTCAAAAAATGAAAAAGGGGCAAATTGGTGATTTTATATGCATCTTCTTTTCATATATTGTAGATATAAAGTGAGGTAATTTAATTTGAATTTGGGTTACATACAAAAAATTGGATTTTTAGATAAAAAGAAAAAAATTGTGGGAGAAGTAACAAATAAAGTGGAGTTTTGTGGTTACAATTGGGCATTTAACTCATATTGGTTCCAAAAATATAACAAATTAATTCATATGGCTTAGTGGTAAATATAATAAGAAATGTAACTAAAAGGTTAAGTGCTCGAATCTTGCTTAGAAATGTTTTAGCATTTTTCTACTAATTTTTTTAATAAAGACACAAAATACCCTTGAAAATGATTATGTGTCAAAAAATGAAATAGGGGCAAATTAGTGATTTCATATGTATCTTCTTTTTATATATTGTAGATATATTGTAGATGAATGAAATTTTATATTAAAATTATATTTAAGGCAACAACTAGCTTCCATATTAAGGCATCATCCAACAATTTTGGGCCACCAATACAATCCCTTACTAAAGTCATGGAACGAAGTATATCTATCATCGAATTTGGAGTTAGTGAGCTCATGTATATCGTACCAATAGTGACAGTTTCACAATTAGAGTCATAAAAAGACAACAAACATCACCCACATTTTGAATAAACTTTCGTATTAAAATTGTTTTGCTTTGAAAGCATCATCCAACTTTCCCATCATGATAAAGAATTCATAATGCATTTTCCTCAAAGGCAATTGAGACATTCATTCCTTACAAAACTTATGAAACATTAGGGACAAGGGTCATTAAGTTCATAATGCAAAATCATTTTTAATTGCAGTTGCAAAATTGAATTCAGAGACTAAGGGTCATCAAAGCAAAATATATATCCATTCATGCATTATTATGAATAAAAATTCATAATATTTTTTAATACAAAAGAGGACAGCGATAGAAACGATTTCTTAAGTAGCAATTAAGGCAACAACTAGATTTCGCATTCAGGAAAAAACATAGATCCGATGAAGGGAGCCGGAGAAGGGTCGACAAAGAGATCAGGGAAATCGAACACGCACAAGTTGCAGGGTGATGAATACATAATATAGTAAAAAAAATGTACTCTTGTTAAGCTAATTATAGAGTTGTAGTTATATAGCAACATCGTAAATTGCACGACGTGTAGGTAATTGACAGCAAGTGTTAATCGCATAAAGAAAAACACATTGGTACAATCATTATACCAAATGAGAAACATACAAAATGGTTGAATCACTTGATTTTTCTTCATTCTGAAGCACACTTGCATATAGGGAAAAGGCAGTTAAAATCATAGAATTACCATATTAAGAAAACGTGTTCTCGCATTAACTTCCGACACAAAAACCCTTCCCGTTTAACAAATCAACCTTGAAAGCTGGGATTAAATAGAAGGTTCCCAGCATCTGTTATTGTTCCCTAGTTTTTATCATCTCTCTAGAGTCTCTCCACATTGAAGTTTTCTCTCCCGACCCCCCTCATTTCTTTTCTACCCCTTGAATTTCCGTTTTTACCCTTGGGGGGTACTGCGGTTTATAAAAACCGAAGTCGTTTGACATGTTGAAATATTTCGGTAACTGCAAACCGAACGTGGTGTTGAAATCGTTCGGTAGCTGCGAACCGAATGTATGATTGCTGCGGTTTATATTAACCGAAGTCCTCTTACATATGAACAATTTCAGTAAGTTCGTTTTATTTTGAAAAACAAACCACAAAACTCATCTCTTCCTTTCTTGCACACATTTGCGGCCAACTTCAACATCCAACTTCAAATCACATTTCATCAAGTAAGTTTCTTTCCTTTTTTGTCATTCTATGCATTCCTCATCACCATGACATTTCAAATTCATTTTTTGTTCTTCCCTATAAAAGTTCCAAAATTTCAATCTCTGATTATTGAGTTAAATTGTTGATTATGTTGTTTGAATTGTTGATTATTGGTTAGTTGTTAGATTGGTTACATACTAGCATGAATGAATGTTGCTAATTGAGTTAAATGTGAATATGAAGCTAATTGAGTTATATTGTACTCTAAGTGTTTGTCAAAATGTATGAGTGAATATGAATGCATGTTTCCATTGTTGCAAGAATCATGTGTTCGATTGAATTATAAGTGTGAATTTATCATAGATTAATTGTTTGTATTGATTGTGAATTTATTTATCTATGTATGATGTATAGATATGGAAGAAAATCTACCTAGGGGTAGGCATGGAAAGGCAATCAATGCAAATGCTTCCGCTCGTAGAGAGCTTGCTGCAAATCATCCGTCCAAATGAGGTCGTCGCAAAGGACCAACTCTGGGGCAAGGTACACATGATGCCGAGGCGGGTGAGTCGCATACACGTGGACGGACACGTCTAGGACAATCATTGGTGGTGCAAGATGAATTTGATGCCGACCAATTTTTAAATGCTTGTTTTGATTATGATGATCTTGGATCACCACAAGTCTCACCACAAGTCTCACCGCAAGATGAACCGCAAGACCCACCGCAACAACAACCTTGACAACAACGGCGCAAACCAGTACGTCGACCACCACCAAAGTGTTCACGTAATGATGATGAAGTAGGTTTCGGAGGAGGACCGACGGATTTGTCCTTGTTAACAGAGTACGATAAGCATATGGCTCTTCCGATATGGTATGCAGACCCAAATGACAAAGAGGTAAACAAATTTAGAATACGACGATTATTTTATTAAAAATATTGTGATTATGTTAGCTCGATAATTTTTTGTGTTATTGGAATTTTTCAGATTTTAGCGGTAAATTTACGTTGCATCGCCAGCGAAAAAAAAGTTATTAATATACAAAAACCGTCCCGCCGCACGGACAGGTGGTTTTGGGATGTAGTTGAAGCATCGGGTTTGGAGCCGCTTATCCGGACTAATTTTAGCGTGCTTGACTACGGGCTCCTCTGGGCATTTGTTGAAAGATGGCATTCGGAGACGAGTTCATTCCACATTCCATTGGGTGAGCTGGCCATCACATTGGACGATGTCCAATGTCTATTGCATATTCCGATCGAGGGAAAGTTTTTGAACCATGGCAAAATGTCGAGGGATGAAGCGGCTGACATGGTTAATTCATTTCTAGGAGTTGATCGGGATGTTGTTATGGGTCATTTTGCCAAAATGAACGGGCTCCATCTGAAGCATTCTGACGTGGAGGATATTTATAGTGTTAACCATGGATTAGCTAATAAAGCTGTTGCTGAAGGTAAGTCGGCGCATGAGATTAAGCTGTATAGGGACAGGTCCATACGGGCTTTCTTGCTATTTTTGGTCTGTTGTACCATATTTAGCAACAAAAGCAGTTACTACGTGGACGTAGTATACCTGCAGTATTTTCAGGATTTGTCGGCTGTCCGTGAATGGAATTGGGGTGCTGCTGCTCTGGTTCATTTGCAACATTATCTGGATGATGCGTGTTTGGTGACAGTGAATCAGATGGCTGGGTACATGTCTTTACTTCAGGTAACATAAACGTGCGCTTACGAAAATTGTTCAAAATGTATGATATGTAATGTCTGTCAATATAATGAAACTTGTTTGTCATGCTTTCAGGGCTGGATAATTTCTCATTTTCCGAGACTTAGTGTGTGGGCGCAGGATCCTATCTATTCTGAGGGCATGCCGCGAAATGCAAAGTTTGTTCCCGGAGCTGGACATGGGGAACCAAGTGGCTATAGAAACAGTTTGGATAATATTCAAACGTACGACTGCGTATTCAGTCCATATGATGATCACCGACACATCCGCCCTTTAATAAATTCATGCTGGTTTTTTGGATGGTTGAGATGTGGTAATTTGAAAGCAAAGCACTTGCCTGAACGCGTGCTTAGACAATTTAAACATGTCCAAGGCATTCCAAGAAAACCAGATTTGTCTGCGACTCCGGGGATGAGCTTATGTGAGATTGATCGCGTTTTTATGGTGGAGTTGGATTTGAGGATGATTGTTGAAGAGATAAGGGGTCAGGCTGTGGTTAGCGCATGAGACCATGAACCTGGATACATGACATGGTTTTACAAAGTGTCGCATCCAGTTATGCGACCCGTACAAGCTCCCGCGTCACCACCAAGGCCACCTAACTTAGAGGTGTTGATAGAGGCCGCAAAAGCAAGGAATGACCCTAATATGCTTCAGGTATGCCGTGGTGTTAGGGATGAGGTGGAGAGGTCACTTCGCGAAGGTGAGGCGGTGGAAGGAACTCCTGTTCATGGTACTTTGCGGAGGATTTTGAATTTGCTTAACCCTGTTTTGACGTGTCGGCGACTTAAGCGGGGTAGAGGGAGACGATACAACACTCGAGAGTAGGCTTAGCTAATATTGTAACTCAGTTGTTGTTTAATGTAATTTTATTATTTAAATTTGTCGAATTTGGATGTAGTTTGATTTCAACAATTTGGTGTATTTGACTACGTTTAATTATCCGTTACCTTTTTTTAATTTCCGTTAATATGATGTGTCCAATACTCAGCTATGTTATGATATTTTATGACGTTACATAAATGTGCAAGACCCAAAAAAAAAGAAAATTATGCAATTCATTTCGGTATCCATTTACCGATATCTGGGTAGATTTCGGTACCTGGTAACCGAATATACATTTCGGTAGTTTTCTGCCGAATCAGCCTAATTCCAGTGAACCAATGAAAATTTTGGTATCCATGTACCGATATCTGGGTAGATTTCGGTACCTGGTAACCGAATATACATTTCGGTAGTTTTCTGCCGAATCAGCCTAATTCCAGTGAACCAATGAAAATTTCGGTATCCACGTACCGATATCTGGGTAGATTTCGGTACCTGGTAACCGAATATATATTTCGGTAAAGTTCTGCCGAACAGATCATATTCCAGTGAACCAATGAAAATTTCGGTATCCACGTACCAATATCTGGGTAAATTTCGGTACCTAGTAACCGAATATACCTTTCGGTATATTTCTGCCGAATATATCCTATCCAGCGAACCAATGAAATTTCCGGGGACTATTTACCGAAATCTGGGTGAATTTCGGTAAACAACTGACGAAAATGCTGTAGTTCGGTTCGCAGTTACCGAAACTAACTAATATATTAGAAAAAACTTAAAACCTTCGCCATTTGCGCGAAAACGGTTTGTAACAGAGGCTAGGGCGATTTTGGAGGTTTCAATCGCAAATTGAAGGTTTCACCAGTAGAGCGACAATTTCTATCTTCTAATCATTCAATTTCTCTCTGATAGTCACCAAACTCATCTCTACAAGTAAGATTTCAAACTCAACTCTCTCATTTTCAAACTTAAAACCTTCTTTTTATTTTTATTTTTATTTTGATTTGATAATGCTCGTGATTATTGTTTTGATTCCACTAAATTTGGGGTTGTATTTTAATTTAGGGTATATGATTGGACTTGTATAGGGTAATTTATTTTAGGGCATATGAATTGGATTTGTATTCTTGTTAATGTGCACCAAGTGTTTGACAAAATGCTTGTATGAGTAGTGTTTGACAAAATGCTTGTATGAGTATTGATTTATGTATAAAAATTGTTTGAATGAGTAACTGATGAGTATTGATTTCGTAGATACTTATAGTGAATGTTTTCTTGTAGGAATCATGACAGACGACAAAGTTGGCCGAACAAGACGTGGCGGTGCAAGCAAAGCACATAGCTCTGCACATAGAGAGGCTGCGATCAATGTAGATAAAATTCCAAGTCGAGCTAAAGGGAAATCAGTTTCAACCACGACGGATGAGCCTCGACCTGAGGATGCAGAATCGCAAGAGGAGAATGAAGACGAGGAGGAGGCTGTTGACGTGGAAGAAAATTTTTCTGAAGAAGGGGAAGAGGAAGGGGATGAAGGTGTGGATGACGAAGCGGAGGAAGCGGACGAGGAAGCGGATGAAGAGGGGGATGATGATGATGAAGGGGAAGAAGAAGTTGACGAGGAAGCGGATGAAGAGGGGGAGGAGGAAGGGGGAAAAGAAGTGGATGACGAAACGGAAGAGAAGATGGAGGAGGAAGAGGAGTCTGAACAACCACCACCAGAACCTAAAAAATCACGGAAAAAGGTTACACGAGTAACACAAGGAAGGAACCCACTACGAGTAAACCCACCACCAGTTACATGTTATGATGGTGGTCCGTCTGACTTGTCTTTGTTGCCGGGATTTGGAAAACATGTTGCTGTCCCGTTGTGGAAAGGAGAGGTAAGTTACGATTTAAATAACACTATTTATTTTCGATGTCGATTGTTATGAACTTATTTATGAAGTGTAATGTTTTGCAGCTCCAAACCCGATATTTGAGGGTAATGAACAAAGGGAAAAAAATCAACAAATTCAAGATATGTCCGAAAGAGTACTCGTGGTTTTGGAATGTCGTTAATGCGTCCGGACTCGAAACCCTGCGGCGGACAAATTACAATCACACCGATTGGGGGCTGTTGACGGCATTTGCAGAGCGATGGCATCCTGAGACCGGTACTTTCCATCTTCCTATTGGTGAGATGACTATAACCTTGGACGACGTGTCCTCATTGCTTCATATTCCGATTACCGGAAAAATGCTCGACCACAACGGAACGTCATGTACAAAGGAAGATGGTGAAGAGATGTGTGTAGAGTATCTGAACTTCCCTATTAGTAAGTGCAAGAAAGAGTTTAAAAAAAATGAAAGAAGCGCATATAGGGTTTAAGGCGTTGAAGGATTTGTATATCGATAATTTGAGGGATGCCTTGAAAGCTGAAAGGTTAAAGAAGCCTGCTGAAGATGTGAAATTACTCAGGGAATGCACCATTAGATGCTATTTGCTCTACTTGATCGGTGCAATCATTTTCACCAACAAAAGTATGCAGTACGTGGACGTCATTTTTCTTACCTACTTGCGAGACCTCAGTTTAGTTAACACGTGGAATTGGGGTGCTTCTGGGCTGGCATATCTGTACAACTACTTGGATGCTGCAAGCTGCCCGAGATGTGGAAATCATGGTGGTTATAACTGTCTATTTCAGGTATACATACCAACTCAAAATGCGTTTTGCCTTTTAACTGAATGTCGGTTGTTATAATTAAATATTTTACTTACCCATATCATGTGTGTTTTCAATAGGCCTTGATTATGGCGCATTTCAAAACTTTTGGTGGACGTTTTGTTGATGAAAGATACACCCACGACAATCCCTATGCGGCAAGATTTTTTGCCTTTAAAAGGACCAAAATTTCCAGGGCAGCATAGGTCCGCACTGGATACAATGCGCATGGATGAAGTGGTGTTTTGCCCATATGAGGAGCACCAGCAAACCAGACCCTTTCAAGATATCAGTTGGTACACTGGTTGGATTATGTGTGAAAGTGCTGTTATCAATCCACACTTGTCAGAGCGTGTCCTCCGACAATTTGGACATGTCCAGTCTATCCCTAGGCACCCTGATGTATCTGCAAAGGTTGGTATGAATCGGTTTACGATTGCTGATGCATTTGCTTCCTACCTGACTGCCAACTATGTGACAGAGGAGATGCGAGGCCCAAAAGTTGTACGTGCATTTGATATCGTACCCGGATACATTCCATGGTTATACCGTGTTTCTCATCCGAAGATATTGCCACCGGTTGAAGCGGATCCACCAACACATGCTAACCTTGAGAAGGACAACGTGAGTGATGAATGCGACGTGTCCGAAGTGACTAAGAAGGTTCGAGCGGATTTGAGGAAAGCGCTCGATGGTCAACTCAATTTGGCCGATGCTTTGGTGGTTATTGCAAAAGCCTACACTGATTTGGAGCCTGTGGATGCATATTTGGTGCGACGGAAGAGGAAAAGAGACTCGGGTGAAGGTACAAAGAAGAGAAAGAAGAAGAAGAAGACAACAACGGAAGATGCCGGAACAAGCAGCTTGTAGTTTTTTATCTTTTGTTTTCGCTATGTTTTTTTTTTTTTAATCCTGTCGTGTACAATGGAACAATTTGGCCGTATAATTTCGTTTTGCTTGGGATGTATGAACATGGATTTTGATTGAATGTGGTTTATGTTGAACGCGGTTTCTATTTAATTTGTTTTTTTATTGGATTTGGATTGGAATGTATGAATTTCATTTGAAATACGATTATATCCGAACAGGTGATTTCGCGTGGATATGATCCCACGGATGATACATAGTTTAACGTCATTTGTTTGGAAAAAACATATTTCGGTAAAACTCTGCCGAAACATACAAAACAGTGAGCCAGAGAAAATTTCGGGAGGATATTACCGAAATTTGGGTAATATTCGGTGTTTAGATACCGAATTAAAGAGTTCGGTAGATATGTGCCGAAACTACCTATTTCCAGTGAGCGAGAGAAATATCCGGTACCTAGATACCGAAATCTGGGAAAAATTAGGTATTCTTTTACCGAAATAAAGTTTGGTGTTCAATCTCAGCGAAATCTTTGAAATTACACTGACTAATATTAATTATAAATTCAAGAAAATTAAACATACTTAGGCAAACTAAAAATGACAACAAAGATGAAAAGGAAACACACTTAGGCAATTTAAAAAACAAAACGAGAACAACACGGTCGCATCACTTAGTAACATAATTTGGGTCTTCCGGTCCAACAAGACTAGCAAGGATGGCTTCAACTGACCTTGTCAGTGTCGCATCTAGCTCGATAGGCCCCGTGGTGCAGTACTGCTCGAAGATTGAAAACATAGTTTCGACATCATCGTTGTTTTCAACAGTCATACGAGTGAAAGTAACGCGTCCGTCAGAACCAATTGATGGCTTTCGATACAAGAGATTTGATACCGTTCTATTGTCGTTCGGGTTGTTGACGGTGCGATTCAGTTGGTACAGCTGCTGTTTCAGACCTTCAAACGTTTCACCGTCATTGATTCGAAACAAATGCGGTTTTCCATCGCCGAAGTAAACTGCCGCAAGAGTAGATCTCATTCGTTGTGTGAGTGAGACATCCATTTTCCCTTTTTTTTTTTCTGTCGAGTGTTGAATTCAACAAAACACGTGAATTTAAAGATGGGTTTGGTACACATTATGGCGGTAGGTAAGCGTTAATGAGGTGGATTGGTAGTTAACGGAGTTAGGTGGACTTAAATGTGGTAGGTGGGTGTTGATTCGTTTGGCGAGCGTTTAGAAAATTTAGATGGAACATAAAAAACGTGCAACATAAAAGCATTCATTAATTAAAAAGTCAACATCAACATAACTAAAAAATCAGCGATAACGTAAACGAAAATGTAACGACAACATAACTGAAAATTCAACAACATGAATAGCAAAATTTCAGTTTGTAACTACTAAGGTAGCATACAAACGTGGATATTTCGGATCCACTTCTACCCCATTGAACATGTCGTTCACATCTTCGTCATTTTTCAACTCCTTCCACTCATATTTTCGCGGTTGCTCATCATATCCACCGACATTATCACTGGCCAGATCGATTGTCGATTCGTAATACGCAATTTTTTCTATTTTGATTTGTCTGCCGTATTTGAAGCGATACATGACTTCGATCTTGCTTTTAAGAGCCTGAATAGTCGTCAAAGTGTTCGACAGGTCAACGCAGAACAACTCGTCGTTACCGCGAAACTTAACTGAAAATGCATGAGATGTCGCCCTATTGTTATTAACAAACCGATTTGAAGCACTCATTTTGCGAAATTGTGAAAACGTGTGTTTCCCAACTATACACATACGGCGGTTTTATACTACATCCAAACTAATTACAGCCACATAATTTCGTCGGTGTAATTTTAACCACAACAAATTGTCGGTGTAATCTTGACCACAAAAAAAAATAAAAAATTGTCGGTCCAATCTCGACCACAAAAAGTGTCGGTGTAATCTCAACCATAAATTAATTGCCGGATTCGTATCGATTAATTTATATATAGGATTTTTAACAATTTTTTAGTCATATGTTTGATTCTTTTCTACCCCCCAGTTTTCTTTTATACCCCCCAGTCAACAGTTGAAATTTGGAGCGATGAAACCATATTTCGGTTCGCATTCCCCGAAGTTTAAGGGTTCGGTTAACATTCACCGAAGTTAACTGTCATACCCCCTTATTTCGGTACCAATTTACCGAAAATTTCAGTGGTTCACTGGAATTTGTAGGATTCGGCAGATGTTTACCGAAATATATAGTTATGTAATTCCCTATGGTCAAAGTCAGTTTTCGGTTCGCATTCCCCGAAGTTCATGGGTTCGGTTAACATTCACCGAAGTTACTTGTCATACCCCCTCATTTCGGTACCAAGTTACCGAAACTTTCTGTGGTTCACTGGAATTTATAGGATTCGGCAGATGTTTACCGAAATATATAGTTCGGTAACTATTTGCCGGAATGTCCCCAGATTTCGGCACCAATCTACCGAAAATTTCGGTTCTTCACTGGAATTAGGCTGATTCGGCAGATGTTTACCAAAATCTGGGTAAATTCCGGTACGTAGGTACCGAAATGTATTTTCATGACAACCAATGATATTGTAACTCACGACCTTCCATGGAATGACATCCGCGCAAATTCCATTGTTAAGGCTGTTCATTCAGACACATTCATATTGGAAAAGAAATTTATACAAGTATACAACATTAAAATTATTTCAAACACCAATATCATTATATCGACACAAACAATTAAACAACACCAAATCACTCCAATATGTTTCATAACAAAATGGATGTCATTACATCTCGAATCATATCATTACAAAATGGATGTTCGTTACATCAAAATATATAACAACATAAAATACATCAAAATAGGCCAAATGATCAGTCAATCACCAACAGAGTTTCTCTACTGCCTGCACCAACTGTTTTGACGGGGACAACGTTCTCGGTGCTCATCATCTCCTCGAACTTATGCTGCGCAGATGTGAATGAAGCTTCCCAGCCCAAACTTTGTTTAGCACAATATTGCTTCCACGATTTGTTTGATTTGGGTATCGGACACCCAACTTTAAGCTTTACCAAAACATAGTGATCCGGTAACACGCCAAGGCAAATAACCCTTGAAGACGGGTTTGGTGACGAAATGCAACGCAATGGGAAAAAAGTTTCACAAGGGCCGTTTTGAAGTACGGAGAGCTGAACAACTACTCTATCCAATATGGTGGCCACGATATGTCCCATATCCGGCAACGTGAACCATTTATCCATCGGTGCAACACTATTCCTAATACTATTACGTTGTCTCGTCCTCGGGGGTGGGAGTAGTGCATCACAGATATATTGGTAACGCTCCTCGCAACCAAATATAGCAACATACATATCCTTATTCAATCGCAACTCCCTGCTCATGTTGCACCGTATCAGCTCAAAATCATCTTCGTTGCCTCTCTGAGCCAATGCAACGGCACGATAACCACAATAGCCGTCGCCGTCCACGTTGGTGATATCTTCAATGAAGGGATGCATGAATTTTGGCATGTGGTTAATTCCAAAAATTTGAGATGATGAGGTTAGTGGCAATGGGTTGGACATAGTGAGCGGAGCTTCAGACACCGTAGGCATATGGTTTGATGCGGTAGGTTGTGATGATGATGGCCTTGAGTGGGACGGAATTGACGGAGATGGCTTTGACGATTGCGACGCTTGTGTCTCCGTGAAATATTCTTCAACATGCTCCCATCTAGACTTATCTCTGCTGGTGGATCTTGTTTCACGGACCACCTTTTTCTTTTTAGCCCCTTTTGATTTTACATTTGTGGTCGGAGGCTCCACATCGGTGGTTGCAGGATACGCAATCTTGCGAAGTTGATCTCGGATCTCATGTTTCATGCTTACATCAGATGTCCTCAATCGTTCCTAAAACAAACAAAAAATTATGCCATTGAAAATTAAAAACCAACGCATAATGATCGTAAAATCGTAAAATAAAAGAATTGGAAATTATGCCTTTAATAAACACGCACCTGAATTGCTTGCCACTCTGTCGTGCACGCATAATCGTCCTCGACGTCGCCACCAACTTCTTCATCTTGGAAACAAATTATCTTCCAATGTTTGTACACCTCATCGAGTCTAATGGGCCTATTGTGGTGCAGTTTCTTGGCAATCAAACACGCACATGGCAGCCCGTAGTTAGTCCTCATCAGACAACCACACTTCAAGCTATCCATACCAGTAAACTCGACTCTTTGTGATTCAGTGTGGATGTATCTCAATGCACGTCTAGAGACTTTAAACATCAAAGTCGAGTAAAGTTGTTTCTTCCGGTATGTGTGTCCATACACAGACATGTTCTGGCCAAATTCAGTTTGCACTTGGGTGAATTGATTGCCTAACATTCTGTGCATCGATTCCTAACCCTTCACCAAATCACCGAGACCGTCGGTCAAGTAACTTTTCAAAACACGGTGTGCGCTTTCGGCTCTATTTGTCGTATGGTTGCCCATGTGCATATACTTGTCCACCCATGCACTCACGACCTTCACTTTGTCGGTGTCCAAAATTGTCTCTTCAACGTACCGAACAAATTTTGGCCACCTCTCACATAACTTCCTAAAAGCCATAACATTTTCAGTATACTCGGCCTCAGTAGACTAGTCTAACACATCCTCAAACGCCAAACAGACTCTTTCCCTCATGTCCGTCGCCTTGACCTTTTCTCCATCCCTCACCTTGACCAGCTCGGCTGCCTTGGTCCTCACATTCTTCTTAACATGGAACCGACAAACCAACGCTGCCGCTTCTGGAAACACAGCCGGAATAGCTTTCATCAAAGCTAAATCTCGATCCGTCAAGATAACCTTCGGCAAATTTGTCTCACGCCTTAACAAACAACGTAATTGTTGCAGAGCCCATATAAAGTTGTCTTCCTTTTCGTTACTAAGCCAGGCAAAAGCAACGTTGAATGTCTTCTCGGTCGAAGTGAATCCGACTATCTCAAACAGCGGCATTTTGTACTTGCTGGTTTTGTATGTCGAGTCCATCAGCACAGTATGAAAAGAGTTCAATAAAGTTATGGACCTCGGATGTGCAAAGAATATATCTTGAAGATGTTCAACTCCATCTTCAACAACCGTCCGATACTTGTAGTAGTACTTGTTATCATCAAGCTTCTTGCATAAGTGTTGCATCTTAGTCATGGACGCCCTCATTTTAGCTCTGTACTTATGACGAGCGTTGTACATTTGCTTTGCCGAGGTCTTGTTTTCCGGATCTCTCTCCTTTAATGTGGACAATATGTTTTTTGGAGCCACCGCATTCCTTGTCATCTCGTCCATAAAATCTTTCTCTTGCAGTTTCAAACGCCCCGCCACGAGATGCCCTTCAAGCCCTTTGTCCAACTCGTGGTTATGCATACCGTTGACAACAGTCAAACGCCATAGTTTTGTTTCCTTGTTGTAATACCCACGGAGTCGGAATGGACATTCGCATTTTCTTGTTCTGGAGGTATCAGATTTCAACTTCTTCTTGGCTGAAACATACTTCCCACTACGTTCACACTCTAACACCAGTTGAGCCTTTCTCTTCTCGTCCGAATCGGATCGCCTAACTATAATTGCGAACCTTAAACTTTGCGACACGCTTCGAGCCCATTAGATCAACTCATCTCTGTCGTTCTCTTGCCTATCAGTCGCAAAATGAGACGATGTGTCAATTTCTATCGGCTGCGGCACATTAGGAGGACTACTTGGTTGACCAACTAGAACAATGCCGGTTGCAAAAAGGCCAAGCACAACAGGTCGCCTAACTTCGACAACTTCGTTTTTTTCGCCTTCCGTAACTACAGCATACGCAAATGAAAAAACAATCAATCAACCACACATAATATTTACAATCCTATTACAACACTAATTAAACACATAGGACACTATGAAGTCAATATGAAGCCAAAATAAAGCCAAGTCAATATGAAGTACAATTTATAAGTCAATATGAAGCCAAGTCAAGCCAAGCCTAAGCCTAGGGCAGTGGATCAACATTTCAGTTCGTATAACCCGAAGGTCACATAACTTGACTTCGGTTTATATTCCCCGAAGGGTTACTGTCAGAACCCCTACGAAAAACAGAGCCTATGATAGCAAGAAAAAACGAATTTAAATCGGTGGTTACCTGAGTTTTGTGCTTTGGTGCGTGTTGAATCCATTAGATGATGCTTCAATCTTGATTTCAAGCCTCAAATGCGTGAAAAATCGATCTTCTATCCGTAACCTTTTTAAATTCTCGTTTTTCGGTTAACATTAACCGAAGTAATTCAGCGAATGGTTTATATAAACCGAAGTCCTTGGCCTGCGGTTCGTAAAATGAGATTTTCGGGGGTATAAAAGAATTGGGGGGGGGGGGGGGTCGGGAGAGAAAACTTCCTCCACATTTATGGGAGAGAGTGGTGTCATAATGAATCTAAATGGATGACAGCCTGCTATTATAGAACTGCAACAGTGTAAGAATATGTTGTTATATGAATCTATATTATTCAACCATGTTTGAAATCATAAAACCAATAAAAACCATCATAATGAAATAAATAACATAATGCCCTCACAATAGAAAAGATAACCAAGAATCATAATGAAAGCCAATACCGGTTATAAAAAAAAACATGAATAGCTTATCACTTTAGAATTCCTTCTCATCAACTAGCTTTCACATTAAAGCATCATCCATGGGCCATCAAGAAAATCCCTTACAAAAATCATAGAACGAAGTATATTCATCTTATCTTATTATTGAATTTGGAGTTAGTGGGTTCATGTTTACCACACCACACTATAGATAATGAAAAACATTTATCTCGGTGACAGTTTCAAGATTAGGATCATAAAAAGACAATAAATGTAATCCAGTAATCATAGTGCATTTTACTCTGAGGTAATTATCTTATTGAGACATTTATTCCTTACAAAACTAATGAAACATTAGAGAACAGGATCATTACAACCATGATGCAAAATCATTGATAATTGCAGTTGCAAAACTGAATTTAGGGACTAAGAGCCATCAAAGCACAATAGATTAGATACCATTCATGTATTATGAATAAAAATTCATATATGAGTATATTTTTTTGACATAAAATAAGACACCGATACAGACAATTGTTTGAGTGACAATTAAAGCAATAACTATCTTTCACATTCAGGGACTAAGGGTCATTAAATTCATCCAATATTTTACTCTATGGTCATTGAGGCATCTATGATCCATCCGTTACAAAACTTATAACAAGATTCCAACGGTCAAATTTAGGGTTATTAGGGCAATATATCCCACCCCTTTTTCGGATAATTAAAAAAGATTCCAACACGCAATGATTCACAATCTTACAAGGTTTTTATACCCTTTTAAATTATGATGATTAACAAAATTGAAGGCTCGCTTTTTTTCTCAAGCTAAAAATTGAATGTTCTTGAATAATCAAGAATGAAAGTAATGGGTAAGGTTCCAAGTTTTTTCAAGTAGAAGATTGAATGTTCTTGACTAAATCTAAAATGAAAAAAATAGGTATCTCAACAAGCATGAATGACCATATCTTTCAGGGTTCTTGGCACAAAGCATACCTGTTACATAATAATAATGTCTGAAAGAACTGTCAACAGTCATCACAGCAAGTTTTTAGATTGCATACCAGAGAGGCCACCTGTATTCGGTTACTAAATTCAAGACTTGCATTTATAATTATCAACACAAATCTAGTGCTATCTTATTCTTATACATCCACCTGCAATCAAAAATTTTGACACATACAAACTTGTTACGCTTTCCTCCATTGATTACAATACAAGCATCCTTATATGAAATAGATGGTAAGCTTAATGCCATATATACCAAAGAGTTAGTTTCTTTGTACTTTGCTTCAGTTGATTCATTTATTCCTTGGAAACCTTTATCAATAGACTAATCCAACACAAGCATGCACTCCATTTTGCATTGGCAAAATCACTTCATATTGTAGTTGAAAATTGCTTTTAGGTACTAGGGTCATAAAAGCATAATAGCTAATATTTATGCCTTAATGCCTTATATTAAGAACAAAATTTAATATTAAAATTGCATTTAAGGCAACTAGTTTTCGCATTAAGGCATCATCCACTTTTTTGGGTTATCAAGACAATCTCTTACAAAAAAAACATGGAAAAAAGTATAACCATCTTATTATTGAATTTGGAGTTGGTGGGCTCATGTATACCATACTACCCTTTATGGATAATGAAGAAAAAAAATCATTTCAATGACAGTTCCACAATTAGAGACCATGCACCGTCCAACTTCTTTAAAGGCCACCATCCACCTTTTCCTTTATAAATAAAGAGTTTGTAATGCATTTTACTCCAAGGTCATTGAGGCATCCATCCCATACAAAACTTATGAAACATTAGAAACTAAGGTCATTAAGTTCATAATACAAAACCACTTATAATTGCAGCTGTAAAATTGAAATTAGGGACTAAGGGGCACCAAATCAAAATAGATATCCATTCATGCATTATGAATCAAAGTTCATAATTTATTTTTGAGAAAAAAGAGGACATTGATAGAGATAATAGCTTGAGTGACAATTAAGACAACAACTAGCTTTCACATTCAAAGACTAGGGTCATTAAGTTCATCCAATATTTTTGGGCATCAAAACATTTAATCTCTTACAAAAATTGAAGGTTCATTTTTTTCGAAGAAGAAGATTGAAAGTTCTTGAATACTCAAGAATGAAAAAAACGACAACCCATCATCGTTCCCAATAGGTATTGATTATAAACCAAACGGGGAAATATTTTGGAATGAACTTTCCAATAAGCAGAATATTGTAAGTTCTTGGGACATAACACATTTCTTCAATTAAAGTTTCTTGTTTTCAAGCAAAAGATTGAATTTCTTGAATAATCAAGAATGAGAAAAATGAGTTAGGCTCTACATTTTTTAATGCAAAAGATTGAATGTTTTTGACTAAATCAAAAATGGGAATCTCAACATGTACCAGTGCAAATATATTAGATTGAGAGTGCCAAAAATTACCATAGTAAACAAAAAAGTTCTATATTTCAAAATATTGGTACCAAACAGGGTCTTAGGACAAAACACCTTTTGCTCAATTAGTAAGGTTATTTTGTTTTTATCAAGCAGAAGATTGAATTTTGTTGCATGAATGCAAATATGTGGAATGAAAATAAAAAACTACCACAGCAAACTAAGTTTATCTTTCAACCTCAGGGTTTCGGCATAGAGCATATCAGTTTCTTTTGAATGTTCTTGAAAAAATTGTGTTTGATTGTCTAATATCCCATAAGTCTGAGACTCAAACAATTATTATGAACAAAAAAAATTCAATAATATAACCACCACTCATGAAATCAAAACATAAAAAATTGAGACAGGAATCATATACCTCTTGATCAGGCTTTTCATGTTCAAAGTTGCTCTAATTTGTGGATGAAGCCACATCAACACCAACACTTGAACCATCAACAATCCCTTTACTCACCAGCATGCTTTCAACTTCAGTTACAGTCCTCCACTAATAGTTCCATGAGATTTCGGTTTCACCATTGAACCTTTGGGAATTTACCACCTTATTAGCATTCTATTCTGAACCTGGACATCACTATGTTCAACAATAAAACATTTTGTATTTATCAACCCAAAGGAAGCGTGAATCTGGAGACAATCCAAATGGTCTATTCTCTGCACAAGCTGCACCAAAACCTCCATCAGCTATGTACTCAATAGTTGAAGGAATGCGAGTTGGCGGAAAGGTGATTGAAACATCCCTCTTGATTTTTATTGAAACAAGAGAACAGAAGAAGAGGATTATGAACTTCAAATAAATATGTAGATTGAAAATAAAAAAATTACCATAGAAAACGAAATTTATCTTTCAACCTCAGGGTGTCAGACTCTCAGCACAGAGCATATAAGTTTCTTTTGAATGTTCTTGAAAACATTTTGTTTGATTGTCTAATATCCCATAAGGCTGAGATTCAAACAATTATTATGAAGAAAAAATATATATAAACTAGGAAAATTGATACATCACAAAATTCAACAATATATCCATTAACCTCCACTCATGAAATCAAAACATAAAAAACTGAGACGGGAATCATATACCTTGTGCATGAAGACAACACCTGAACCATCAATCTCTCATTTACCCACCAGCATGCTTTGGAGTTTCAACACTAACAGTTCCATGAGATTTCGGTTTCGAAATCACCGTTGAACCTTGGGAATTAACCACCTTATTAGCATGCTGAACCTGAACACCGCTATGTTCACCAACAAAAGGTTTTTTTATTTATCAAGCAGAATATTGAATTATATTGAATGATCAAGAATGATAAAAATGGGTAAGGTTCTACCTTTTTCAGTTACTAAATCCAAGACTTACATTTATAATTATCAACACAAATATAGTGCTATCTGATTCTTATACAACCACCCACCAGATTTTATCAAATTTCACAATAGATCTGCAGTAAAAAAGACTTAACAGATACAACCTCATGGCCATAATGCCATATATACCAGATAAATACCATAAGAAACAGTTCAGACTCCAAAGAGTTGGTTTCTTTGTACTATGCTTCAAACAGTTTAAACACAAGGACGCAATGCTTTTTGCATTTGTAAAATCAGTTCATACTGTAGTTGCAAACTTGCATTTAGGGACTAGGGTCATTAAAGCACAATAGATAATAATCATGCCTTATATTATGAATGAAATTTTATATTAAGGTATCATCCGGCATTTTGAGCCACCAAGACAATCCCTTACCACTAGTATATCCATCGAATTTGGAGTTAGTGATCTCATGTATATCATACCACTAGTGATAGTTTCACAATTAGGGTCATAAAAATACAATAGACATCATTCACGTTTTGAATAAAATTTCATATTCAAATTGCTTTGCTTTGAAAGCCTCCATCCAATTTTTCCATTATGAATAAAGAATCATAATTCATTTTCCAGTGAGGGACAAAGGGTCATTAAGTTCATAATGGAAAATCACTTCTAGTTGCAATTGCAGAATTGAATTTAGGGACTAAGGGTCATCAAAGCAGAATATATATCCATTTAAGCATTATTATGAATAAAAATTCATAATTCATAAATTTTTTTAATAGAAAAGCGGACACCAATAGAGACAGTTGCTTGAGTAGCAATTAAGGCAACAACTAGCTTTCACGTTCAAGGACTAGGGTCAATAAGTTCATCCAACATTTTACTCTATGGTCATTGAGATATCTATGATCCATCTGTTAAAAAATCTATAAGACAAAGTATATTCATCGATTCCAACTTTCGATTCCAACTTTCACATTCCCTTACAAAACTTATGAAACATCAGGGACATTAAGTTCATAATGCAAAATCACTTCTAATTGCATTTGCATAATTGAATACAAGGACTAGGGTCATCAAAGCACAATAGAAAACATTTGTGCTTTATATTATGAATAAAATTTTATATTAAAATTGCATTTAAGACAACAACTAGCTTTGGCATTAAGGCATCATCCAACATATTTGTTTTAACAAGACAATCCCTTACAAAAATCATGGAAAAAAGTAAAACCATCTTATTATCGGATTTGGAGTTAGTGGGTTCATGTATACCATATCACCCTTTATAGATAATGAAAAGAAAAACAAAAATCATCTTAGTGACATTTTCACAATTAGGGTCACACACATTTTGAATAAAAGTTCATATTCAAATTTCTTTTAAGGCCACCATCCAACTTTTCCTTTATGAATAAAGAGTTCGTAGTGCATTTTACTCTAAGGTTATTGAAGTATCCATCCCTTAGAAAACTTATGAAACATTAGGAACTAGGGTGATTAAGTTCATAATGCAAAATCACTTTTAAATGCAGTAGCAGAATTGAATTTCGGAACTAAAGGTCGTCAAAGCAAAATATATACCCATTCATGCATTATTATGAATAAAAACTCATAATTTTTTTAATAGATAAGAGGACACGGATAGAAACAATTACTTGAGTAGCAATTAAGGCAACAACTAGCTTTCACATTCAGGGACTAGGGTCATTAAGTTCATCCAACATTTTACTCAATAGTCATTGAGTCGTCTATGATCCATCCGTTACAAAATTTATAAAACATAGTATATTCATCGATTCCAATGGTCAAATTTAGGGTTACTAGGGCAATATACTCCACCCCTTTGTTTGAATTTATTAGATAAATCAAACACAATTTTTTCAAGAATTATCAAGTAATGCAGATATGACTTATCCTTCTGCCATGTTTTCGGGTGGTATGAAAACAATTTTCTTTATGCATCCAAGATATACCGAATTGGCTGAGAGCCAATCCATACCTAATATGACACATCCATACTCTTCAAATGTACACAAATCAAGTCCACTAAAAAGGTTTGATCGGAAACTGTAATGGGACAATTTTCACATACCCATGCAGTCTCTATTCTAAAATTTACCTTACCAAAGGAAAAAGTTAATCTTTCAAAAATTCTTGCCAAACAAACAAAAGGGTCATGGGACAGAAAGAACACCTTTGCTCAATTAAGGTTCTTTAGTTTTGTTTTTATGAAGCAGAAGATTGAATGTTGTTCATAATGCAACATCACTTCTAATTGCAGTTGCAAAATTGAATTTAGGGACTAAGGGTCATCAAAGCAGAATATATATTCATTCATGCAAATATTATAAATACAAATTCATATTTTTTTTTAAAGGCACCGATAGAGACAATTGCTTGAGTAGCAATTAAGGCAACAACTAACTTTCACATTGAGGGACTATGGTCTTTAAGTTCATCCAACATTTTATCTTATCGGGGCATCTGTGATCCATCCGTTACAAAATGTATAAAACAAAGCATGTTCATCGAGTGAAACTCCCTGATCGTGACAAACAAAAAACTGTCTTTTAAGGTTCTTTTGGGACAGAACAGAACACCTTTTGCACAATTAAGTTTCTTTGTTTTTCTCAAGCAGAAGATTGAATGTTCTTGAATGATCAAGAATGAGAAAATGGGTAAAGTTGTACCTTTGCACAATTAAGGTTTTTTTTTCTTCCCTTAAGCAGAAGTTGTACCTTTTTCAAACAGATTATTGAATTTAGGGACTACGGATCATCAAAGCAGAACATATATTCATTCATGCATTATTATGAATAAAAATTCATAACTTTTTTTAATAGAAAAGCGGACACCGATAGAGACAATTGCTTGAGTGGCAATTAAGGCAACAACAAGCTTTCACATTTAGGGACTAGGGTCATTAAGTTCATCCAACATTTTACTCTATGGTCATTGAGGCATCAATGATCCATCCGTTGCAAAATTTATAAATTTAAGGTTACTGGGGCAATATACTCCCCACCCCTTTTTCAGATACTGAAAAAAGATTCCCTCACACAATCATTCATAGTCTTATATAGGGTTTTTATACCCTTTAAAATTGGAAAGCCAAAATCGTTCCCAACATGTATCGATTATGAACCAGATGGTGCAAATATCTTAGAGTGAAAATTCCAAAAACGAGTGAAACTGTCTTATCGTGACAAACAAAAAACTGTCTTTTAAGGTTCTTTTGGGACAGAACAGAACACCTTTTGCACAATTAAGGTTCTTTTGTTTTTCTCAAGCAGAAGATTGAAGTTCTTGAATCATCAAGAATGAGAAAAATGGGTAAAGTTGTACCTTTGCACAATTAAGGTTTTTATTCTTCCCTTAAGAAGAAGTTGTACCTTTTTTCGAGCAGCTGATTGAATTTAGGGACTATGGATCATCAAAGCAGAACATATATCCATTCATGCATTATTATGAATAAAAATACATAACTTTTCTTAATAGAAAAGCGGACACCGATAGAGACAATTGCTTGAGTAGCAATTAAGGCAACAACAAGCTTTCACATTTAGGGACTAGGGTCATTAAGTTCATCCAACATTTTACTCTATAGTCATTGAGGCATCTATGATCCATCCGTTACAAAACTTATAAATTTAAGGTTACTAGGGCAATATACTCCCCACCCCTTTTTCAGAAAATGAAAAAAGATTCCGTCACACAATCATTCACAGTCTTATATAGGGTTTTTATACCCTTTAAAATTGGAAAGCCAACATCGTCCCCAACATGTATCGATTATAAACCAGATGGTGCAAATATCTTAGATCGTGTAATCCATTCGACTTAATAGGCCATTTGTTTTAGTATTTAAAAAAAAATTATACAATTAACTATATTTTAGGTCTTTATAAATTATTAAATTTTTTCTTTCTAACCAATCAATAATCACTGTATATCTTCTAACCAATCACAATGCAAATCATCATGCCAGTACACCACACAGTACAAAAAAACCACTAAAATTAAGCAATGCATGAAAATAAATCAGTTCATTTATATTTGTTTAAAGCCCAGTGCAAGTGGTGAGGAAAATGAAAGAGATGAGAAACTTACAAATCACGCGGGAAAGTAGCAATCGTGCAAGAACAACAGAGCCTTCGTGCAGGAGTGACGGAGTCGTCGTACATGGGACAAAAGCGTTGCTAACAGCTTACTATGCCTCTTCCTCCTAATTTCCTCCTGGGTTTGTGTCTGCATGACCATTTCCGTTTCGTCTGATCTCGGGTCAGCTGTCTTAGTCTCCACAATTGTTGGGCCTTCCTGAAGAAATCAAAGAAGTAACGGATAATTAAAGAATGTGATGTATAAGTCTTAAGTGAGTTGGAAAAACAAAATCGAAGATATTAACAATGATGTACTGTGAAAAGTGAAATTCAGATAAACTGATTCAAATATTAACAATATTGTGTTATTCACATACCAAAATTACATTATAGCAATGAGAATGAGCCATACTTTGCATTATAACAACAAACTTGATTTCCAATTTGCTAAATCATATAAATAACACAATCACTGCTACTACAACTCTTAAATCAACAAAAGCAAGTATCCTATCAGAGGAGCTAATACCTCAAACAACAAATAAATTGTAAAATAATAATCAATCTTAGGAGAGAGTAGAGACGATTTGCTAATACTCTGCATCTTTTTTATCAAAACTTTACTTTGCATTTTGAGATTGTGAAACAAATAATCAAATCTTAGAGCATAGATTCAGGCACAGTGGCAACATTTAGGGACTCACCCTTAGTTCCAAACTGAAAATTAAGTTCACAACTGGACTGACTTGGCAGTCCTGTAACTAACTACCTCTCTAGCATAAGCAACACTCATAAAATCGAAGGAATAAATAGAACCCTCACACAGTTGGTTAGATGAGGTTCTTTCTTATGGAAGTGCAAATGATAGCTCCCTGAAACAAAATGACAAAAATTTTAAAAACATAGTTCCACAATAATTTAAAAATCAAACAAAGTGATAATGAAATAGTAAACATATTGCAAAATTGTGTCCTAAACAAATAAATCTAATTAGTTAAGAGGCAAAGAAGAAAAAATATTGTGGACTACCATTTTAAACTTAGACCATACAATAAGAATCCACTCCTCTCTTTTTAATCTATTATCAAAATCAATAAAACGAAAAACCTAAATAGTACAAATAGATTATCTATTTTCATATTAAGAAAGCCAACTTACAATATGAGCCACAATGAAAAGTTTGAAAATGTGTTTCTTGTCGTTCAGAATCAAAGAGAAAGCTCTTTATTGCCTATAAGCAAGGAGGAAAAAAATGCAAAACTAACATCCTAACCATCAAATAAAAAAGTAATCAAAGATAATGCATCAAATATATGTCCTTCACCATTTCAGGGATAAATACAAATTGCTTGATTAAGATTTTCACCGCACTTAAACCCTCCAAAAGCCTTGTAATTTGAGAAGGCTATAAAAGCAATAATGACAACAGAAATTATACCTTCGTGAATCAGTCGGGTACCTTTGTCCTAAACGAATTCTTCAAAACTGCACTGTTATTCCAACTCCTAACACAAGCAGATTTTGCTTTTAGGAAATAAAGCAATATAAAAAATGCTACCTTTAAGAGACACAAACCAATCAAACTTATTTCAACTATCTCACTCACACAAATTAGAGAGAAATAAAACTAATAACATCATAAAAAGTAGATAAAATACCAAGACCAGAATCCTATCCAAATATTAGTAAGTTAATTAAAAATAAGCAGAGATATATACCTTCATAGATTAATTGAACAAGATGTGAGATTTAGTGCTCGTGCACTTTGGGGGAAAAGGGGCTAATGAGAAATTTAGGGTTTTGGAGACATTCAATTTCTAAACGGGAAAGGGTTTGAACTTTGAAAGGTTCGTGAAAGAAGATTAGAGGGTTCTGAGAAACAGTGACGACGATGAGAACGATGATGGTGAAGGGTTTGTGAGAAACGGTGACGATCAGAGAATGAGAAGATCATAGACACGGTGATGAGGTTACGGTGAGAAACGGTGACGACGATGAGAAACGGTGACCGGTGAAAGGTTTATGAAAAACGGTGACGGTTAGAGAATGAGAAGCTTGAAGGCTCGTAAAATGAAATCCAAGTGAAAATAAAACCCTAAAATCAAGAAAATTGGCGTAAGTTACACAATAGAAAAAAATCGTTCTGGGAAAGGGGATCAGGATTTGGTAGAAGAACTCCAACATCCCAAATCCATTGAGGAAGATGATCGATGAAAAGAAAGAAAGAACCATTGGGATTTTGTTATGATGTTGGACCGGTGGTAGTTAATGAGATTTTTAGAAAGGAATTGAGCGAGTATTACAAGAAAGGAATGAGCTTTTTTTTTCTTTGTGAGAGGGAAAAAAAGTATTTAATAAAATACTGTAATATAAACTAATTATTAATTAGGTAGATTAATCTAGTCTAGTTATTAAATCAACCAAATTTCTTAAGGCTCTTTTTCTTCCTTTTTCCTTAAGACATGTGGCAGTAATAAATCTGATGGCTATAATTTTTTTTAACCAAACAAACTTACTGCATTTCATTAATTATCAAAAGTTCAATACATGAAGGAATAATCTCAAATCCATGGAAACTAGTCCAGGAATTGGCCGCCCTAGCTAAAGTGTGAGCAACCGAATTCACTTGTCTCCTAATAAACTTAACTTCAAAGTTCACACATGATAACTTAACAAGAATAATTTCATTAACGATAGAAAGAAACTCTGAATTGCCTCGCCGTTTGGTACGAATAGCATCAACCAACACTTGAGAGTCACTTTCAAACTGGACGCTTTCAAAACCTCTACTCTTAGCTTCATTCATAGCTTGCAATAGTGCCCATGCTTCACCCTCCTTTGTTGATAAAGTCAGTTGCTGCCACTCCGTAATTCCAGCCACAAACTCACCAGAATTATTACGAAAACAAGCACCCATCGCGGTCCTACCTGCACCGACAAAAAATGCTGCATCTACATTGCACTTTAACCATCCTATACGAGGCTTTTCCCACCGAATGGTGCTGACAAGCGGAACATCATGATCATCGTTACTTCGCAACTTATGGACTGCAATCCACTCGTTCCAATGATCAAACGCAGCCCGACCAATTTGGTTTGGGCTTCTACCATTATCATTCCAAATTTTATCATTCTGGTTATGCCATATACCCCATAACAGCATAGCCACTCTACCTATAGTAGTGTAATCCTCATTCCGACACAAGGCAAACACTCTATCTGAAGCACTACCTTGCTGACAAGCTGCGGAACCCAAGACAGATGACAGTCCAGCTGCTTGCCAACTGGATTGAGCAGAAGTGCAGGTGAAAAAAGTGTGTACATCATCTTCTACCTCATCTTCACATATTGGACAATGAACATCACAATCAACATGACGTTCTAATAACCGACGCCTCGTTGGAATACATCCCCTACATAATCGCCAAAGAAGATGACGCGCTTTATGTGGAGCATACGCTTTCCATATTTCTCTCTAATTACCTTCCACATGGTATTTATCATTACGGAAAATACACTTCATAGCAAGCTTGTACCCAGATTTGACAAAGTAACTCTCATTTCGTTCATACTCCCAAACCATTTTATCCACATAAACCGACCCAATGAGAGGTGTCGCAATAATCCTCTCTGCCACCTGGACTGTGAATAACATGCGAATTTTAGTCACATTCAAAGCTTTATAATTATCTATCATCAGGTCCCTAACAAATAAGTTATACATTCCTTCAGGTTGAGGCGAAGGAATCCAGCGTTCTCCATTCCCATGTAACCAAGGATCCGACATGACGTGTATCTTGTCACCACCACCAATCCTCCACCTACACCCAAGTAAAAGAACCTGTCTAGCTTTCCAAATACTACACCATGCAAAACTAAGATTATAGCCTAAGGACGCCTCCAACAAAGTAGATCGTGGAAAATACATTGCTTTAATAAGTCTAGCCACCAATGTATCTGGATTTTGTAAAAATTTTCATGCTTGTTTCGCTACCATAGCCATATTAAAGGCTTCAAAATTCCAAAAACCCAAACCCCCTTTATCTTTGGGGCAAGCAAGTCTCTCCCATGCTAACCAATGAATACCTTTACTATTACCATTACCACCTCCCCACCAAAAGGCATTTATCATTTTTTCAATATCATCAATAAAAGAAGAAGGGAGGATAAACATACTCATAACATAAGCTGGGATGACTTGAAGCACTGACTTTATCATAATCTCTTTTCCAGCTTTCGATAAGGCTCGTCCTCTCCATGAATTTATCCTCTTCCAGATACGGTCTTTAATATAGGAAAAAATTGCCTTCTTAGTTCTACCTACCATAGACGGTAGGCCGGGATAAATACTTGTGCCCAAAACATGTCGCACACCAAGTATACCGGCTAAATCTGCTTGAGCCGCCTGTGACATATTGCGACTAATGAACACTTCAGACTTAGACAGATTAATTTCCTGACCCGAGGCCTGTTCATAAGTTTGTAGAATACTCAAAAGTTGGGTCACCTCAGCAACATTAGCTCTGCAAAATAAGAAACAGTCATCTGCAAAAAAGAGATGAGACACTTCAGGGGCGCCTCGACAAATTCGCACACCATGAATGTCTCCTTTTCTAACAGCTTAATGTATTAGAGCGGTCGGTCCTCCCGCCACAAGAATAAATAAATAAGGGGACAATGGGTCTCCCTGCCGTAAATAATTTAAAGACCATAAATAATTAAAAATTAAGAAACAACACAAAAGAAGGAAAGCAGTTCAGTGGTATTTCCATCTTCTTCATCACCTCTGCCAACCTCCTCCGCCGCTGCCACCGTCGCTGACGCCACTTGCCGGCCATCACAGGGCGGCAGTTTTCCTCCTGTTTTCTCAATAGACGACAATAGACTACCACACACACCAGGAACTCAAAACCGCAAAACCACCTCAACATCTTGTCTTCTGGCAATCGCCGTTTCGCCGTAATAACACAATTCTTGTTGAATTTTTACACTGCAGAGTGACAATCTGATACTAATAATAGTCGTGCAATTTAGGAGAATGAAATTATGACAGTGAATAAAACTAGCAGGACAATTCGAATTAATTTGAAAGTATGGCAGATAGTAACAACACAATTCTTTTGTGTTCCTAGTTTTGGGTTCTTGGTGTGTGGTGGCTTAAATGCAGTTTTACCCCCCCTGTTTTAATTAAATCGGAATTTTACCCCCCTGTTTTAAAACGCGGACTTTTACCCCCCCTGTTTTATAATTCTGTGAATTTTGCCCCCCCTAAAATTCTGCTTTCGAGTCACAACTTCAAAGCATCGCACACAACTCAATTTGGATCAATAATTCACCAAACGTATACCAAAATGACCATAATCGAGTTATCTTTCCACAGAATCAAACCTCACTAAATTTGGAGTTACAAAGAGAGATTAATTACCGTTTTAGTGAAGGTATGTCCCCCAAAATTCTGCACAAAATCTGCTTTCGAGTCACAACTTCAAAACTTCGCACAGAATTCCATTTGGATCCATAATTCACCAAACTGATATCGAAATGACCGCAATCGAGTTAGTTTTCCACAGAATTAAACTCCACTAAATTTGGAGTTACAAAGAGAGATTAATTATCATTTTAGTCAAGGTCTGTCCAAATCAATTATTGTATGGAACTACTACTGGTATTTTTGTCATGTCTCTCACCCTGTAGCTCATTTTTCAATAGTATTTACATGTCCGGAAAGCTAACGAAATTACACTTGTTTTCATTTAAATTTCGTCAAATTTGGAGTTACGATGTGTTTGGTAGACGATGTTGAATTTGAAGGTCATGAGTAGATTTCTGCAAAATTAGTAATTGGACAAACCTTCACTAAAACGGTAATTAGTCTCTCTTTGTAACTCCAAATTTAGTGGGGTTTGATTCTGTGGAAAGCTAACTCGATTATGGTCATTTCGGTATCCGTTTGGTGAATTATTGATCCAAATTGAGTTGTGTGAGAAGTTTTGAAGTTGTGACTCGAAAGCAGATTTTGTGCAGAATTTTGGGGGACATACCTTCACTAAAACGTAATTAATCTCTTTTTGTAACCCCAAATTTAGTGGGGTTTGATTCTGTGGAAAGATAACTCGATTACGGTCATTTCGATATCCGTTTGGTGAATTATTGATCCAAATTGAGTTGTGTGCGAAGTTTTGAAGTTGTGACTCGAAATCAGAATTTTAGGGGGGGGGGGGAATCCAAAAAATTACAAAACAGGGGGTAAAAGTCCGCGTTTTAAAACAGTGGGTGTAAAATTCCGATTTAATCAAAATAGGGGAGGCAAAACTGCATTTAAGCCTAAATTTTTATACGTTTTTTTCTTAAAAAAAATTCTTAGAGTGTGTTTGGATGGGAGAAGATTGTCTCCCGTGGAAAGTTTTCTCCCATGAAATCCCAACCCTCCGTTTTTATGGAATTATATTATTGATTAAAAATTAAATAAAATGAAAGACAATGATGTACACTTTATTCTCTCCAATGTGATTGTCACCGGAGACAATCCATTCCCGTTTGGATGGGAGAATTTTTTGAGGTAAAGTAATGTTTTAAAGGAATTCAAATGATTTGAGGTGAATTTCATTGTTTAGATGATAATTTGAAGAATTTTCAAAATGATGAAAATTTATGAAGTATTTTGTTCAAGTTAAATTTAGAAAATTTCAAAATTACACATAAAACCAAAGAATTTTAGGTTTTTCGGCCGATGTTTTGTGTTTACGGTCGATTTTAGATTTTGGGCTGATTTTTTAGGTTTTTGGCCGATTTTTTGAGTTGCAGGTCGATTTTGGGTTTACGGTTCATTTTAGATTTTCAGCCGCTTTTTTGGGTTTAGGGTCAATTTTATTAAGATAAATAAAATTAAGTGAAGAAAATTTAATTACATTACCCCAAACAAAGAATTTTACAATTGATGGAATTTCACCACTTTATCTAAACAATGAAATTTGAAAATCAAGGAATTCAATTGAATCAATTGAATTGTCTAGTATTTAAAATCCCTTGAATTTCTAGAATCTTCATCCCTTGCCTAGTATTTAAAATCCCTTAATCATTCATATTTTTTTCTAACTTTGCGAATTTTCATTGCTATAAATGATCAAGGTCACTTGTATCTCATGGTTGTTGACATTGTTCATCAAAACATATATATGTTGGATTCGTTACCGTGTGAAGACAGAAAGTGGTCGAGACGAAAATATATATTGAAAGTGGTATTTATAATTCTTAATATTTTTTCAACATTCTTTTATATCTTTTATTGAAAACTAAAGTTAATAGTATTATACCGGTGATATTTTTGGAGGAGATGTTGATTGATATTTCGTTTTATGCCGGTGTGGTCAAGCTTGATATTTCGCTCAGGTTCCAATACTTAACCTCTCTAGCTTGTATTTGTATGTGTGCGCGATCAATTCAAGTCAAGTTGCAACTAGCAGCTAATAATGTGCTAAATAGTCTCATTTTAGATTTTTATATGCAAATGTTAATATATTAGTTGTTATATTAGTATTTTGTCTTTCACTCGAGTTTGAATTTCGGTCATTTAACTCTTAACTCAATTCAGTTGAGCTGACCAAACCCGCAGTTTCAATTTTAGCTATGTCTCAAAAGTCATATTTCTTATACTTTAGTGATCTCTTGTCTAGAAGAAACCGTGATGGTTATTTTAACCTTTACTTGATCATGCTGAATGCTGATGAATGCTTGCTTTATGCTATTGAAAGCCATATGTATTCAAGGTGGGAGCTACACCGGGAAAGGAAAGGAAGCGTGAATTTGTAGACAACCCAAATGGTCTATTCTCTGCACAAGCTGCACCAAAACCTCCATCAGCTATGTACTCAATAGTTGAAGGAATGCGAGTTGGCTGAAAGGTGATTGAAACATCCATCTTGATTTTTATTGAAACAAGAGAACAGAAGAAGAGGATTATGAACTTCAAATAAATATATAAAATTAGCTAACGCAAACCATAAATATATAAAATTACTTCTTAAGTTTTTTGTTCTTCTTTCCATGATCCATTTCTTGTCTATCATCATCGATCATCTTAACTTTGTTGTTTCTTTCCATGTCTTCTGTTTTTTTTTTTTTTATAAGCCTGTCCGTATCTTCTGTGTTTTGTGATGAACAATAACTAAGCTGACTTAATGTTTTCTTATGCTAATTAAAACTTTAATTCATATTAGCAGTTACCGAAAGGAAAAACAAAGTGGGACTTGCAATGGATTTAGCCACTATGCAGCTATGCTCCACGTTCAAACTAACTCATACTGTTTTTTTTTTTTTTTTTGAGCAATTAAATCATGTTGTATTTTAGTTAGATAGCTGGCACAATATGTGCATTTTATTAGGCCATAACCGTTGGTCGTTACATAATACTGAGGGATTATACATAATTTTTTTTTTCTTGAGGGATTGTTGTCATTATGCTATATAATAGGCACGTTCGAAATGTTTTTACTATTAAATTAGGGCAAAATGCATCGATAGGTTTTTAAGTTTTACGTTTATATTAGATAGGTCGTTAAGTTTTTTAAATTTTACGTTTGTTACAAATATGTCCTTTAAGTTTTATGTTTGTTACAGACAAGTCCTTAAAAAATACAGTAGGAGCTAGATGTTACAAATTACAAACTTCAATGACTTATTTGTTACTTAAAAAACTTAAAAACTTATTTGATACAAACGTTAAACTTAAAGGACCTACTTGTAACTTAAAAAACTTAAAGGATTTATATGATACAAACGTAAAACTTAAAGGACCTACTTGTAACTTAAAAAACTTAAAGGATTTATCTGATTCAAATGTAAAACTTAAAGACCTATAGATGCAACTTGCCTTAAATTAGCATAATACCCGTGTGTATCTACGGGTCGTGGTGTTGCTGCAATTTTTTTATTATAGCGTAAATATTGCATGGTGTAAAATTGGTCCCGTTATTAATATATAAGTAGAAATATTAGTCTTTGTAGGAATTATAAAAAAAAAAAAACAAAATAGACATGTGTGTTAATATTTTTTTGATCAGTAATAAAATAAATAAGAAAAAACTAAGGTCTAGTTCTCATGAGACCAATAGTATCACTCAAAAGGGTAATGGATAGAGCAGGAGGACAAGATTCCCAAACCATTAAACCTTGGTCCATATTAGAGCCATACTTTGCAAGCCAATCTGCACAAAAATTGTCTTCTCTCAAGGTATGTTGAAAATAAAGAGACCAATCATTATTCTTGTAATTCCGAATACGGTTCACCACATGAGCATAAGGGTGGGTATTCGGGACCCCTTGAACAATGAGATCGATAGCGACTTTGGAATCAGATTCACAAATAACTTAAGTGTACCCTTTTGACCAAGCCAAACTAAGACCATGAACAATGGCTAATAACTCAGCTTTAAGATTGGTGGTTATGCCACAAAAACCCGAGAAACCATAAAGCCATCCACCAACATTGTTACGAATGATACCTGATGCGATAACTCTGCAAGTGCACAGGTATATCGTGTAGTTATAAAAGATTATCGATCCCACAGGGACTATTTGTTAATATTTCGCTTATGTTTTTAATATATCGTAAGGTTAAGGCTAGATATTAGTTAAAGAAGGCGTTTTAGATAATTAAATTAACTGTGTTGAATAAAATATTATTAAACTAACCGGAATGTAACTTAAGTTGCTTCAATGGATTCGGTAATCAAACTGTGTTTTAAAATAATGTTACCTTTTTAATAAACTGAAATTGATTAAAAGATACGCGTCTCACACTCTCGCGCTATTGAGTAATATCGTATAGTTATAAAATAAATGTTTTACTCTCGCTCTCTCATTTATTTATAAAATACTTTTTGAAAACTAATATAGTTTAATTAATTTTAAAGAGCTGTCGCGGTGTTTAAAATTAATGTTCACTTTTTACTATCTGGTACAAATCTCACACTGTCGTGCTATTAATTTATACCTTAGTTAATTTTCACTCTCGTGCAAAATCTTTGATTTAATCATTAAAAACTGAACAGAAAACTAGATTAAAAACGTAAGTCACAGATTAATTACCAAATCCAGATTAGCTTCCTAATTCACATTCCAGTTAAATAGATTTAGCTACGCATGATTTTATTTGACGAGATACTGATTAAATAATTCTTAGTTGAACGAAACATTTAAACAGAGTAACCGTAAATCAAACAGAGCATACGAATATCAAACTGGAATATAATAATATTGAAACTGAATAAAATAAAAGTACTGTTATTAAAACTTACAAATACTAGTGAAACTAGTACAGGTACACCGGAATAAAGGAAATCAAAGACACTGATTGAAACTGGAACTGGAAGTGTAAGCAGCAACACCACACCTTTTTGCTCCGTAAACCAAGACTACTTAACAACTGAAATTTTAAACTGAATTTTTCTCTTAAGTCTGCGTAGAATTATGTGTGAAAAACACTGACTGGTGTTCTCTATTTATAGTCTTTATGAGATACAAATATCTCCTTCGAATCCGTTGTTCCGTTATAAGAAACGTGCATATCTTAGTTGCTTCCACCGAAATCTGAGGAACGCCGAAATCTGAGGAGCAGTTGAGTTGAGGATAAATCCGTGTGAAACGTGCCCGTGAAAATAGGAAGGAAACACTACGTGGCGGGTACTTCAAAGCACATGGCGGGCGCCATGTGTGCAAAGCCTGTGGCGGGTGCCACAAGCATGGCCAACGCCATGTGTTGTTGTGTGGACCACATGTGCTTGGCACATGCCAAGTGCATGTGGGCTTGGCTTGTTCGTCCAACTTCTTTTGGGCTTCTCTTCCATCTGATCCAATGTCTTTTTTATCCACTTGACATTAATTTTGTGAACTTTTTTTATTTCGAGAAGTTCCGGAAATACCTGTAATACACAATAAAAAATGATAATAATACTACTAAAATGCAAAGAAAATAATAAAATATTAAACTAATATTATAAAATAAATACTATATTTTTCAGTGTTATCAAATTCCCCTAAACTTGAACCATTGCTTGTCCTCAAGCAAAAAGATATATCATTTAGAGATAGAGAAAACATGACATAAGACGTCCCTTTAGTCACCTATTTTAATCTTGACCAAATAAAACAAGCAAGTTCATTCATCACACTAAAGATATCATAAAAACACAAATCACATACGATCATGAATTTCTTCCTTATATAGACCGTTCTGAACTATTTTGCCAATCCCGAACTTAACTTTAATCTCGTCTTTCTTCATCCCTTTTAAACCTTTGGTAATCACATTAAGCCCGTTATCTATTCACACACACATGGTAGTGAGTCTGTTAGTGATTATGATCCGATTCTTTTTCATATTACTTATTGTCCTTTTTGACATAGGATAGCTTTATATCTTAGAGGTGATTCACAGTTGGGCTAAATGACCGGGTGAGGGTCACCTGACTTAGAATGCGTAGTCCCCTTTTCAGATTTATACTACCTTTTTATTACTTATCATCATCATTTTTTCGAAATCATTCACTTATATTCGTCGACTCTACCACTTAGATAGTGGTCTTAGATGGTGCCGACTACCTAATGGTTTACTCAAGGATTAGTAAAGTCAAGAAATTTAAGCTCGAGTAAGGCAAATATCAAAATTGATCTACATAATTAAGAAATTTATGGTGTTAAAATGATATAGCTAGTATGAAAACGTACTTACAAGTAAATTCGGTCATAATTTCGTCAGTGACTTTTTGGAACATCGAAATTGTATTGTTTCTCAAAAAGAAAAAAATTTTGTTATGGCTCAAGATTTTGGAAAAATTGAAAATGACCTGAAAAATTTATTTGCATAGTAAATAAGCTAAAAAAGGTAAGCGAAAGCAGTGAAGTCCTCCCCTAAACTTAAATCCAACATTGTCCCCAATGTTGTGACTTAAATAAAGGAAAGGAACGGGTAACCTGGAAAATGGTGAATCATGGAGGAGGCTGCGGGTATCTATGAAAGTTGTCAAATTGCAATCTCAAATCGTTTATGTCATAAATGACGCGATCGAGTTGCTGCTGTTGTCGTGCATGGGCAGCCTCCAACTGGTGTTGATTTCGGAGAATAAGAGTTTGTTGTGTTTGCATTGAGTTCATTTGTTCCATCATCCCCTCTTGTTGTTGGTGAATTGCATAAAAGAGGCCATCGCGCTCTTCATTCCTAGCATTTTGGGTGCGCAACTCATTAAGCACATCATCTATGGTGCTCTGGCGAGATGAGGAAGAAGGACCTGCAAAAGGGTTAGAAAGAGGTGTGTCGTGTGCAGGTGGAACAAAAGTGTGGCCCCCATCGGTAGCAACATTATCAGAATTGTTCGTGGGGGTTTCATCTTCAGGTGGAAAATACAAAAAATTATTGAAACCACGAACGTCAGTCCTTTCTGGGTTAGGAAAAACAAATTCACGGAAAACACTATTATTAATCATTAAATATAAATGTCCGTCCTTTGCTTCCTTTACTAATTTCATGCTCTTTACCATATCAAAGTCAATTGAGCTTATAGGCAGTGAAGGAAGATTTCTGAGTCGGTGTTCTAATCCTATGGCTTTAGCAATTGTGGTGATCAATCCACCAAAAGTGATAGTTCCGCGTTGAGAAGTAACGATTGAGCGCATATGATTAAACATAAACGGAACAGAATTAATTTTTATTTTCTTAACAAAAGCAAACAAATAATAAAGCTCTTTTGAATTCACTTTGTTAGAATTTGCCCGACCAAAAATAGTGCCAGCTAGTAACTGGCGAAAATATCGAACGGCCGGATTATGAATTGCCGAAGCGCGGTTACCCTCAAAGCTAGTAGTATTTTTACCGGTGAGAGCTTTCCACATATAAACAAAAGTTTTTGACCATAACTCATCATCGGTGACTTCACATACCACATGTGTGTGAGGAAAGTGTAAAAGATCAGCCATATCGTGGAAACTAAAAGCATAATCGTGATTAAACATTCTAAAATTTATAGTCCCACTAGTACTGTTTGAATTAGGGACAGTGGAAATTTTGAGTGAACTTAGGAATTCAAGTGTCAATTGAACATAAACTGGGTTAGCTTGTGATAGGAAATAATTGAGATGGAGAGAATCAAGCATAAAATTGACACTATCATACAAACCTAACATTCTTAAACAAGCTTCATCACAATACCTGGTTGATACAATTTCTCTAGTGCTTAATTCTTGGTAAAGACTAGCTTGCTTTTCATTTCTGCCTTTCCTAAAGATGACTTCATATTCTGGTTGAGCCATTATAATTGTATTTTCTTTTGTAAGCTTCGTACAAGTGTGTACTTGTGAGGACTAAGTTTGAACAAAAGTGTTGCAAAAGAGATGATACTAGAAGGCCGGGTGAATTAATTAGGAGAAGTGTTGAATGAAATGAAGTTTTTAAGGAGAGCTTGGCATAAGGCATATGGCGCCGGCCATAAGTTGTGTGGCACACGCCACATGCTTATTGGCATGTGTGTGTGGCGCCGGCCATATGTGTTACCTGACACAAATTTTGGTTTTGTCTTTATATTGGGTGGCTTATAGTGTGTTATTGGGTATGTGACGCAAATGGTATTAATGCATGGCGTGTAGCAGTGAAAGAAGGAATCTTTATATAGCCTTGCAGGTCACATGAGTTTGCATGTTCATAATAATTATAAAAAGAGATGATACTTGTGCATGTGACTTGCAGAAAATTAAGTCTAGCTTGTGGCATATAGGGTCATGTGAGCTGATAAATTTTCTTGTTGTGCAGTGTGTAAGAAATGCTTTTGACTAGACTAAACAATTATGTGGATACTATAATTGGATATTGACCATAGTAGCAAACCAGTACGAAAGATTTAACTAAGTTGAATAGTATATATATATAGATAGATGAAACATGCAGAGAAAGGAAATCTAACATGAAAATACTTGCATAATTTATTAATACCAAAATAAAATAATTGTATCTAATTGAGAAATTTATGCAGGAAAATTAAATAGTTTGGATGCATAAAAAAATAAAATACTGAAAGCGGGAAATAAATGTTTTCTTTCGCGCAAATTTATTCAAAGAGGTGTTTCGGCGCGAAAGAAGAAAATAGACAGATGTTTGTCGTCAGCCACTAGGTTGTGGCGCAGCGGGAGGCAGTTGAATGGCGCGAATCTGGTCCGAACAACGATCGAACTGTTCTATGACCAAGTCCATGAATCGATAGAAATCTCCTTTTAAAGTTGCAAGATCCGTACGAAGAGCAACGAGTTCTTTCTGCATGCCGGCAATGGAAACTCCACAGTCAGGTGGTGAGGTAGAAGCAGCTGTAGGGGTAGGTGATGGAGGTGCAGGTGTGTAAAAGAAAAGTGGTGGTTCTGGTGGTTCTGGGTCATTAAGAATGTAGTAAAATGGCGGTGTTTCGGGGTCAGTTTCATCTTGTCCCTCCAAGTTATAGAGCCAGTTCTTTTTATCGTGTACACTAGTTTTGGTATTGTACGGCAGAGTGAATTCATGAACAGGCTCAAGGTTGATCAATAACTGGAAGGTATCAGGGCCAAGGTTTCCAATCAGGTGGTTGTTGAAGCAATATTCAATTCCCATAGGTTCTACTCCTATAGAGAGGTCAATCTGTGACAGGGGGGTGTAGAGGTCTAAGGCTCTAGCTATGATGGTGACAAAACCACCAATGCCTATGTGGCGAGTTGGGTCTTTGGTGAATTTGGCTAAGCTGTCAAGTAGGAAGGATGCAGCATTGAGTGGTCGACTTTGTGATCCACAAAACATTATGAACAGTTCTTCCCTACTGACGGTTGTGACGTTGGGGGGTTTTCCAAAGAAAGTGTGAGCAATAATCATGTGGAAATATCTTATTGCCGGGTTATGGATGGCTGTGCTTAGTCTTTCATCGGGGGGTGAGTTAGGGTTGCCCGAAATGCTGCCCCAGAAGCGTTGAAGCTCACTTTCCATAAAAGTATCTTCTTGTATCTTAGTGAAAGCATCTGGGCCACAAGGCACTCCTAGGTATTCAGCTATTTCTCGGGTGGTAAGATGGTAGGATTTTCCGAACAATCTAAAACTGACAAGACCTCCATGTATGGGATTTCCACGTGTCGGCTCATACCTAAATGCACTCAGGAATTCCAGAGTCAGATTTCGGTAGGTGGGTGGGTTTGAAAAAGTGAAGCGGTCCCAACCTAGTTGGTTAATCAAGAATCTCACGCTCTCAGAAATTCCTAAAGCTACTAAGGCGTAACTGTCTGGAAAAGCATGGAATGATGTCACTCGGTGGGAAAGGTCTTCGTAACGCTGCTTCTGTGTGGCGCTTCTGAACTTAACTATCATTTTGTCCTCCATTTCGTTTAAAATTAATTTAGTATCTGCTATTTTCAGTAAGAGAAAACAATCATACAAGTTAGTGCTGATCAACTAAAAATAAAAATAAAGCATATGAAAAAAATGGAAAATACAAACATGGGTTGCCTCCCATGCAGCGCTTCGTTTAATGTCGGTAGCTCGACAGTAAAAGTTGAAAAACTAAGTTGTCGGAGGGAGATCATCTAGCTTAAAGCTAGAGGAGTATTCTCCATCGCTTGGGATATAGTAATGCTTTAGACGCTGCCCATTAACAATAAATGTTTGTTTTGACTGACTTTTAATTTCTATAGCGCCGCTTTGGAAAACTCTATTGTGTTGGAACAAAATTGATTTAAAAATGTTTGCCCCTAAATCTATAAAGGTTTTGATGATAACAAAGTATTAATAAACAATTGGAAGGACTAAAAATTTATTTTAAGTGCGCAGATATAAGCATCATATAAGCTCTGAGTGAAGTTCAGAGGATGTGAATTCAGAAGTTCACAAGCGCTCAGAAGATGTTGGACTTCAGAGGTTACAACGTTCAGAGGATGAAGACTTCAGTACTTCTTGTCTGTCTACGAGCTTCATCAAACTCTGAAGATCTCTTTGAAAGCTGTGAAGATTCTCTTTACTAGTCAACTCTTCTTCCAATGAAGAAAAGGACCTTTCAAGCCTGATCAGTTCAGCTACCTCTGTTTTGTCTGTCCTAACTTGAGAACGTGGGTCTTCAGTTTTGTTAGCTGAATAAGGAAAGTCCACTCTGCAGTAGTCAAAGTAACTGAAACTCTTTCTTAGTTTTGGATACAACCAAACTGCATCAAGACAGACTGCTTGAAGACAAAAGGTTATCAACTCCAACGGCTCCTTTGCAACGACTCTTTTCTAGTGGTATATATACTTGAAGGATCAGCTGCAACAAGATAACAATTATCAAGAATTGAACGTGCGCTGAACAAACTCTGAACTCTGTGATATACAAGCTCTGAACCTTTCTCAAGTGTTTTTGCACTTTAGCCAAATACTCTGTACTATTTGTATTTGCTCACCTTAGGTTCATCTAAGAGCATTTGTATATTTTTATATACTTTACCATTACTTGAGGAAACTTAAGCTTGTGTGCTTAAGTGTGTAACTTAAACTTGTGTGTTTAAGTGTGAAGTCTTAAGCTTGTGTGCTTGAGCATAGTTGTGAAGTCTCTTGCTTGTGTGCTTGAGCAGGTGTAATCTTGTGTGATTATAGTGAACTCCCTTGGAAGTGCAAGGGGACTGGACTACTCTCGTTTTGTGAGAGGAACCAGTATAAATTGCTTGTGTGATCTCTCTCTCTATCTCCTTAACTTGTTATTTATTGTGTTACTTTTCCGCTGCTAACGTAGTTGAGTTAAGAACTTGAAAAAGTTTTAACTTAGCTAAAACACAATTCAACCCCCCCCCCTTCTTGTGTTTTCACACCTTCAATTGGCATCAGAGCGCCTGGTCTGTTACTTTCACTTAACAGTGAGACAGTAAAGATCTTGTGAGAACACTATGTCTGGAGGAGATGATAGTAGTACTAGAACTACTGGTGAAGGTGAGGCCAGTGGTGCTGGTGGTGGTCCTAGAAATGCTTTTGGTTATGACTACTTAAGTAATGAATCACATGAACATAGTGGCAATAGAAAAGCCCCTATATTCAATGGTGATGCTTCATTATTTGAGTGGTGGAAAGAGAGACTGTATAGCAATATTACTGCTATTGATCATGAGTTGTGGGATTTGGTTGAGTTGGGAGTAACTTTTGAAAACTTGAATGAACATGGTAGGTTGTCCATGGAGAATAGAAAGTTACTCACACCAGCTAACCTAAAAATCTACACAAAACATCATAGAGTAAAGGACATTGTTGTTGGTGCTATTAGACATGAGGACTATGTCAGAATAGAGAACAAGTCCACTGCTAAATCTATCTTTGATTCCATGTGTGCTACCTATGATGGTAATGAAAAGGTTCAAGAGGCTAAAGCTAGTCTTTTGATAAGACAATATGAACTTTTCACTATGCAACAAGATGAAAACATTGAGACTATGTTTACAAGGTTTCAAATCCTTGTATCTGGTCTTAAAGCTCTTAAGAGAAGTTATTCTACCTATGACCATGTTCAGAAGATTCTGAGAAGTCTTCCTATTGCTTGGAGACCCAAGGTCACTGCAATAGAGGAAGCTCAAAATCTCAAGACTCTGAGTCTTGAAGCTCTGATAAGCAATCTCAGAAGCCATGAGATGGTTCTGGATGCTGACTCAGAAACTAAGAAGAAGTCTAAGTCAGTGGCTTTACAGTCAACTAAGACTACTTCTAAGGCTCTTAAGACTCAGCTTCTTGATATTGAAGAAGAATCTTCTGCTGATGGTCAAGAGGATGAGATGAATGAGGATGAGTTTGCGTTATTCACCAAGTTTCAGCAATGGAACAGATTTAACAAAAGAAATTTCAGAGGAGGTAACAGCTCCAGAAATTTTGTCAGCAAAAAGGATGATCAGAAGAACTGCTTCAACTGTAAGAAGCCAGGACACTTTATTGCTGATTGTCCAGAAATGTCTGCTAAAGACAAAAGCAAAAGATACAGCTCAAAGAAGCAACAATTCAAGAGTAAATTGAAAAAGAGTCTGATGGCTACTTTTGAAGAGCTATCATCTGAGGAAGAAGTTGAGGAAGAAGAAGAAGCAAATCTAGCCCTGATGGCTTCAACTGACTCAGATGTAGACTCAGACGATGAATCAGAATCAGATTCAGAAGTAACTGATGAGGTATTTTCTGACTGTTCTAAATCTCAACTTATAACTGCACTTAACAAGGTCATTGAGAAACATCTCAGAGTGTTAAATAAACAAAAAGTTTTACAAGAAAACCTTAACACTCTGACTGAACAAGCAGAACATTTTCAAGGTCTATATCAAGAAACTCTGAATAGAGTAAATGATCTTGAAAAGGGTTGTGCTGTGTGTCACAAACCTACTGATGAGCAAGAAATGGCTCTTCAACAGTTTGTGCATCTCAACCTTGGTAAGAGCAAAGCTGCTAATCTTGTTTATAATGTCATGAGACATAGAGGAGAGGGAGTTGGCTATGAATATGGTAGAACATATTCAAAGCTAAAGACCTATCCCAAAAAGGTTGGAAAATCTTGGGTTTACTATGTTGTACCTCAGAGTGAGGAAGGAAAGAAATTTGGTACTCTGGAAGATGAGGATAATAATCTGAGAGATTTGGGAAATGACAACTCAGAGGAACCAAGTTCCTCAGGATCTGGGAAGAAAAGCTCAGAAGATAAAAGCTATTCAGAACTTGACAGTATCAGTTCAGATGTTCTGAAAGTTTCAAAATCTGAGGCTTCAACTTCTGGAACCAGAGGAACTCCAGTTCATGAGAAAAGTCAACCTAAAGGCTCAGAAGTTTTTAAAAGAAAGTCAAACCTCAAACCTCAGAGGCAACATAGGACTAAGGTTATTTATGATTCTAGAGTCAGTAAGTATAACCAGTCAAATCAATGGACTGGTGATAAATACAAACTCTGGGAGCATAAACAATCCAAGTCCTGGAATAATAACAGAACTCAAACTAAGAAATATTTTCAAAAGAGTTATTATTCCAAACCAAAATCTTTCTCTCACACTCAACAACACAGTAATCATTTGTGGACTAACAAGCGTGGACCCAGAAGATGGGTACCAAAAGCTGAAATTATGTATCATTCAGATTTACCAACTAGGAAAGGATATGTCCTACCTAGAGTTTGGAAACAAGTTCTATGCAAAGGAAGAAGGGCTTATGTCCTTGACCAATGGCTGACAAGTTCTCAAGTGAACAATCAGAACTTGATCAATGAAGAGGAAGAATATTGGGATGACTTTATCATTAACTGTGATAAAGAGTTCCATTGTAGTGATTAAAGTTGTTTCTCATACAGCCTATCACTCAAAGAAGTATCATGAATCATTCATGGTATCTGGATAGTGGGTGTTCAAGGCACATGACTGGGGACAAACAACTGTTTTCCAAGCTAACCATGAAAGAATGAGGTTCTGTTGGCTTTGGAGGTAATCAGAAAGGAAAGATAATAGGTACAGGTACAGTAGGTAATTCCTCCCTATCTATTAATGATGTTTGGTTAGTTGATGGACTTAAGCATAATCTATTGAGCATAAGTCAATTTTGCGACAATGGTTATGTAGTTGTCTTTAATAAGGAATCATGTACTGTGTCTAAACAATCTGATAACACCATGATTTTCAAAGGTCTGAGAAAGAACAATGTTTATAAAATTAATCTTTCTGATTTGAATGAACAAAAAGTGATGTGTCTTTTGACCTTGAGTGAAGAAAAATGGATCTGGCATAAGAGGTTAGGCCATGCTAACTGGAGGTTAATCTCTAAGCTTAGTAAGCTTGACCTTGTCAGAGGTTTACCTAAAATTAAATATCACTCAAACACACTTTGTGGTTCATGTCAAAAAGGAAAGATTACAAAGTCATCCTTTAAACCTAAGAACATTGTCTCTACCTCAAGACCATTGGAACTTCTTCACATTGATCTTTTTGGACCAGTTAACACTGCTTCAATCAATGGAAAGAAGTATGGATTAGTGATTGTTGATGATTACAGTAGATGGACTTGGGTAAAATTCCTAAGAACAAAAGATGAAGCTTATGATGAGTTTAGCATCTTCTGCAAACAAATTCAAAATGAAAAAGGCTACACTATTTTAAAAGTTAGAAGTGATCATGGTGGAGAATTTGAAAATGAACCTTTTGAAAACTTTTGTGAAAAATTTGGCATTCTGCATGAATTCTCTTCTCCTAGAACTCCTCAACAAAATGGGGTTGTAGAAAGGAAGAATAGAACTCTGCAAGAAATGGCCAGAACCATGATGCATGAAACAAATGTAGCAAAGTTTTTATGGGCAGAAGCTGTAAACACAGCATGTTATGTTCAAAATAGAATCTATATCAGATCTAAGTTGAACAAAACTGCTTATGAATTGTTCAAAGGAAGAAAACCTGATATTTCTTATTTTCATCAGTTTGGATGTACGTGTTACATCTTAAATAACAAAGTCCATCTAAAGAAATTTGATGCTAGAGGTTATAAGGGTATCTTTATAGGATATTCTGAACGCTCAAAAGCATACAGACTATATATTTCTGAAACACACACTGTGGAAGAAAGTATGCATGTCAAATTTGATGACAAAGAGCCTGACCAAGTGTCAGAGCTTGTGGAAGGTTTATCTAGATTTCAGGTATCAGAGGATCAATATTCAGATATTCCAAACTACTCAGAACATCCATTCTCTGAAGTACCTCTGAACACAATAGTTCCTACAGACTCTGAACAACCAAGAACAGAAGCATCTGCTGAACCTGATGTTGATGAGTCTGAAGATGATGAGCCCCCAAGAAATACTTTCAAATACAAGTCATCACATCCAGAGGAACTGATCTTAGGCAACAAGGATAGTCCAAGAAAGACAAGATCTCAACTGAGAAATGAGGAATCATTAGTTGGTCTTATCTCAATGATGGAACCTTCAAAGATTGATGAAGCTCTGAAGGATGATGCTTGGATTGTAGCAATGCAAGAAGAGCTGAATCAATTCCAAAGGAATGATGTATGGACTCTAGTGCCTAAACCTTCACACAAGAACATTATTGGAACAAAATGGGTATTCAGAAACAAGCTGAATGAACAAGGTGAAGTGGTAAGGAACAAGGCTAGATTGGTTGCACAAGGTTATAGTCAACAAGAGGGGATTGACTATACTGAAACCTTTGCACCAGTTGCTAGACTTGAAGCTATCAGGTTACTTCTATCTTATGCTGTTAATCATGGAATAACCTTATATCAGATGGATGTTAAAAGTGCCTTCTTAAATGGTTTTATTTCTGAAGAAGTGTATGTTAAGCAACCTCCTGGTTTTGAAGATGTCTCAAACCCTGAACATGTTTTTAAACTGAAGAAATCACTGTATGGTCTGAAACAAGCTCCAAGAGCTTGGTATGACAGACTCAGTAATTTCCTTCTTGAAAAAGGTTTTGAGAAAGGAAAGGTTGACTGCACACTCTTTAGAAAGACAACCAAAGAAGACATCTTAATCATTCAAATTTATGTTGATGATATTATTTTTGGTTCAACTAATGCTGCTTTGTGCAAGAGTTTTTCTAAGATAATGCAGGATGAATTTGAAATGAGCATGATGGGAGAGTTGAAGTTCTTTCTTGGAATTCAAATCAATCAGAAGAAGGAAGGAACTTATGTTCATCAATCAAAATACACTAAAGAACTTCTGAAGAAATTCAATTTAGATGACTGCAAGATAATGAATACTCCTATGCATCCAACTACCAACATGGGCAAGTCAGATGATGAAGGAAAGGTAGATCAAAAGATCTACAGAGGTATGATTGGTTCTTTACTCTATCTGACAGCCTCTAGACCAGATATTTTATTCAGTGTTTGCTTATGTGCAAGATTCCAGTCAGATCCTAGAGAATCTCATCTTACAGCTGTAAAGAGAATCTTTAGGTATCTGAAAGGAACAACTAATCTTGGACTTCTCTATAAGAAATCCAATGATTATGTGCTAAATGGATTCTGTGATGCTGACTATGCTGGAGATAAAATTGAAAGAAAATCCACAAGTGGCAATTGTCAATTTGTTGGTGAAAACCTTATCTCCTGGGCTAGTAAGAGACAAACTACTATAGCTTTGTCTACAGCAGAAGCAGAATACATTTCAGCAGCTAAGTGTTGCACACAACTACTCTGGCTAAAATACCAGTTAGAAGATTATCAGGTAAGCAGTAACAATATTCCTTTATATTGTGATAATACTGCAGCCATTCATTTATCTAAAAATCCTATCCTACACTCTAGAGGCAAACATATTGAAATTAAACACCATTTTATCAGAGATTATGTTCAGAGAGGCATTATAGATATTCAGTTTGTTGATACTGAAAATCAATGGGCTGATATATTTACTAAAGCCTTATCTGTTGAAAGATTTGATTTTATAAAGAAACATCTGAACATGTTTTCAATCTCTGAATGAAAATTTTTTTTGGCAATTAAAGTGTAAGAGGTTATGTATATCAGAACTTATGATTCAGAACATCTGAAACACAAGCTCTGAAGTACTTGACTCTGATAGAGAATTTTAAATAACTCAGAGGCTCTGAATTATTTTAGTGGGAAACGTTCAGTATTCACTGCTGAACAGTTGTCCATTAAAATAGCAGTTACCGAGTAAATTTTCTGCACGTGGTCTACGTGTGTCAGGTAGTGGGTGGTTAATGATGATTTTTGGTATTCAACTTTTTGTCAATTAGCGTAACTTCCCAAATTTGCTATTTTCGTGTTAACTGTACTCATTTAAATAAACTTACACAATACACTTGCACACTATTCACTCTCACAACCTACACTTTCATATTCTCTCTAAACCGCCAACAAACTTTCTTTCTCTCTCGTTAGTCTTCCAAACCTTACCCTAATCTCCAACAATGGCTGGTGCTTCGTCTTCTTCTTCAAAAAGGATTCCACCGTTCATATTCAAGAATCTTCAGATTGTTGGGAATGAGATGGAATTCCCAGAATCTGAACTTACTTTTCTTTCAGAGAAGATGGTTGATTTCGATGGTCTACAAGCGAATGGGTTTGATGTTAAAAAGTACTTTATCGCTCAGGGATGGGATAAGTACTTCGACATGCTTAATGGTCCCATTTATCCAGATTTGTTGAAGAAATTTTGGATGAAAGCAAAGGTATTTGATAAGCATGAAGCTAAGAAGGAAGAGCTTGCTGCTATTGAGAGGAATCCTAGTCTGAAGGGTAAAACTAGGAAGGAAATGGGTTTGCTGGATTATACAGGTGTACAGATTAGGTCAAATATCTGTGGGATGAACATGGCAATCTCGCCTATTCATTTCAATGCTCTTCTTGGTCTACCTAACTCTGGGATAGAGTTAGATGTGTTTGAAAAGGATACAAGGTACAGGGATGATCTTCTGCATCTCATTTGCACAGATTTCTCTTTAAAAGGGAAAGTAAAGGGTCTGACTGATGAATGTAGAGTTCTCTTCAAGATCATCCTAGCAGCTATCAGTCCAAGGGTTGGTGGGACTGATACTATCTCCTGGACTCATCGTCATCTGCTGTATTTTCTTCTGACTGAAAAGAAGGTTAATCTTGGAGATTACTTTTTTGAACGTATTTGTGAAGCCATTTTTGCAAGTAAATCTCAGAGGAAAACTACTATAGTTTATCCTAGGCTGTTGTCTGACCTTCTGCATCAAGGTCATGTTGTTCAGAACTTGAGGAAATTCCACCCTGAATTGGTTGAGAAGAGGTTCTATCCAGAAATTCTGAACGCTAACTTTCTGTCCAAGATGCGTTTGATTGCATCTAAGCCTGTTGCTCCCCCACAAGAGTTCACTGTTAGGCTTGAGGATCGTCTGTATGTCGCAGGCTATCCACTTATATCTGAAGCTGATGCTGAGCATGTAATTCAAGGCTACTTGGAAGTGCTCAGACAAGAAGGTTTTGTTGTTGATAGGAGTATGATTCCTCCTACTCCTGTCAATCTGTATAACCCTAAGAGGAAACCAAAGAGAAAAGCTGATTCTCAGGATGAGCAAGTTAAGCCAGATCTTCTTGCTCAGAAGAAGGTTAAGGTTGAGCAATCTATGGCTGAACAGAGAACTAAGAGGAAGCATGAAGAAACTGCAAACAAGGCTGCTGAGGGAGCTTCTAAAAAGCCTATTGTTATTGAGGAAGATAGTTCAGACAGTTCATCTGAAGGATCTACGTCAGAAGATGAGACTGAATCTGATGAGGAGACTCTTGCTACTCGTTTGAGGAAAAGACCTGCTCCTACTCCTAAAGATAAAGGTAAGTCTTCTAAGTATGTCTTTAATGAAAAAGAGATTGGATTAGGTTACACCAAACCTCTCAAAACCATCTTACCAACCTCTGATATTTCAACCTCTGATAACCCCCTATCTGAACTTGAAAAACATCTGAGCCCTGACCCTCTTAATAATCACCCTTTTTCTCATGAAACTCAACACAAATCTAGCTCACCTCCAAAACCTACATCACCTCAACCTGAACCTCAACCTGACATTCCACCATCTGAACCTCAACCAGATATTCCTGTCACTAAACCAACCTCTCCCACAAAACAATCCTCTCCACCTCCTGAACCAACCCCTGCACACAAATCTCCTGAACCAACCCCTGAACAAATTGCTCCTAAACCAACTCCTGAACATAAATCTCATGAACCATCTCCTGAACATGTTCACCCTGAATCCACTTCTGACATCTCATCATCTGAACCAACCCCTGAACCCCATCCTAACCCAAGTGCTGAACATGCTTCTCCTGAGCGTATTCACACTTGTGCTCCCAAGCCTTCAGAGGTAGAAGTTGTGATTATTGACAACCCTACTCCTGAAATACCTACTCTCTCTACCATTCCCAATCCTTCACCATCATCATCCAACACTTTTAGAAATCTATCCACTCAATTTCATGAAGACTTGCTTAGATTATCTACAATAAAGGACAGGTTCTTAGTTTGTCCTTCTGATGTGGATCTCGAAGTATCAAGCATTAAGGCAAGGATTTGCAATGCTTTGGATGTTGCTGCTGCAAAGGTTAAGGCTGTTATTGGTAAGCGGGATCTGGAAGGTATAAGCTTCATGAGGGACAGTCTGGCTAGGGCTAAGTTGAAAAGGTTAACGCCATTCAATCATGAAGAGCATGAGCGTGCTAAGCTTGTTGCTATAGCTGCTGCTGTGAGGCGTATGTCTGAATTCAAAGATTGCTGGGTTGATTCTACTCTTCTGCAACGTCTTGAGGATCAAAGGATTGAGACTGCACGTCTGGAAGAAGCTGCTGCTAGAGTTGCTGAGTTAGCAAATGAGCTACATAATGAAGATACCACAGAAGAGGATGTACTGGATGTGCTTGCTTCTCAGGATCAAGAGGATGTGCTGATGATAGACTATCCAGAGGAAGGTGAACCCTCTGATAAAGGCAAGGCACCTTTGATTGAAGAACCAGAACCTGTGATTGAAGATCAAGCTCCTGTTATGGCGGATCAGTTGCAAATATTTCAAGAAGCCCTGAGGGAACAGCAAGAAGGTTTAGAGCGTCAAAGAGCTGCTCAAGAGACATTGGAAACCAAGGTGGATGGTTTAGTTTCCAATGTGGGATCTTTGAATGATAATTTTGACCAACTCTTAGCCTTTCTTAAGAAACCCTAGGATTCTATGCACATTTTCTTCATATTTTTATGTTTTGCTTGCTTATTTTGTCATGTTTATTTCCTTGTTTACCTTCTGAACACTTTTTCTGGTTTATCTATTTCAAGATTTTGTTTATGTTTTGATTGATTACTTATTTTATGTCCACTTGATATCTATATTTTCTTGATAAATAAGAACACAAGAACACAAGATGCTTTCTAAAAACGAAAATTTTTATTAATGATCTGATAATGTAGAGTACATTGGTAAAAAGAAAAAGAAAAAGACAACCTAATCCTAATCAGATGGATAAAACTCAGAAGAAATCTCTGATTTCTCCTCAGCATCCTCTGATGATATTTCAATGGGATCTGGGTTTTGCTCTTGTTCTTCTTCTTCTTGTTCCTCTTCTGGAACATAGCTAGCCAAGAACTCCACATAGTCAGCATCATCTTCATTCTCTTCAGCTTCAGAGTCTGATGAGATGATTATTATCTCAGCATCTTGTGGTTTCTTGTTATCTTTTTTCTTCTTCTCCTCGTCTTCGCGTTTTTCGTCTTCTTTCCTTCTCTTAAAATCTGCGATGCGTAAACTGAATCTTTTCATTATTCCAACCTTCTCTTGCTTCACTTGTTTCTTCTTGTTTTTACGTGAAGCAGGCATGTTAACTTGTTCCTTTTTATAAACCCTTGAGCGCGTTGGTTTTTGTTTTTGAAATTAATTCACCTTTGTAACAACCACTCTTTCTTCTTTGACTGTCTTGGTTTTATAACTTTGTTTTACTTTTTGATAATGACAAAAGGGGGAGTAGTTACGCATTAATTGATATGTTCCAAAACTGAAACCACGCCTTTTATCTCGCTTTTATCTGTTAAATTAAAAGTTGTTTCTTTTAAGTTGTCTTACGTATTTCAATGCGGAGACTAAGTTAGTTGAAACTGAAATAAATTTCATAAGTAAGGATAAGTTAAGAGTGCAATTTTAACTTAGCCTTATGAGACTTAGGGGGAGAGCTTGCAAACCTCTCACTCTGAAGAAAGATATGAAATTTGTTTTATTTCAAAACATCTTAATCTTATACTAAATTAAAATATCATGGATAAAACATAAAGTTCAGACTTTATGGAGTATCAATCTTAGGGGGAGCTTGCAAACCTCATAAACCTAAGAGAAACATGATAAGTTAATTTAACAACAATTGTCAATTAATACTTATGTTTGTCATCATCAAAAAGGGGGAGATTGTTGGAACAAAATTGATTTAAAAATGTTTGCCCCTAAATCTATAAAGGTTTTGATGATAACAAAGTATTAATAAACAATTGGAAGGACTAAAAATTTATTTTAAGTGCGCAGATATAAGCATCATATAAGCTCTGAGTGAAGTTCAGAGGATGTGAATTCAGAAGTTCACAAGCGCTCAGAAGATGTTGGACTTCAGAGGTTACAACGTTCAGAGGATGAAGACTTCAGTACTTCTTGTCTGTCTACGAGCTTCATCAAACTCTGAAGATCTCTTTGAAAGCTGTGAAGATTCTCTTTACTAGTCAACTCTTCTTCCAATGAAGAAAAGGACCTTTCAAGCCTGATCAGTTCAGCTACCTCTGTTTTGTCTGTCCTAACTTGAGAACGTGGGTCTTCAGTTTTGTTAGCTGAATAAGGAAAGTCCACTCTGCAGTAGTCAAAGTAACTGAAACTCTTTCTTAGTTTTGGATACAACCAAACTGCATCAAGACAGACTGCTTGAAGACAAAAGGTTATCAACTCCAACGGCTCCTTTGCAACGACTCTTTTCTAGTGGTATATATACTTGAAGGATCAGCTGCAACAAGATAACAATTATCAAGAATTGAACGTGCGCTGAACAAACTCTGAACTCTGTGATATACAAGCTCTGAACCTTTCTCAAGTGTTTTTGCACTTTAGCCAAATACTCTGTACTATTTGTATTTGCTCACCTTAGGTTCATCTAAGAGCATTTGTATATTTTTATATACTTTACCATTACTTGAGGAAACTTAAGCTTGTGTGCTTAAGTGTGTAACTTAAACTTGTGTGTTTAAGTGTGAAGTCTTAAGCTTGTGTGCTTGAGCAGGTGTAATCTTGTGTGATTATAGTGAACTCCCTTGGAAGTGCAAGGGGACTGGACTACTCTCGTTTTGTGAGAGGAACCAGTATAAATTGCTTGTGTGATCTCTCTCTCTATCTCCTTAACTTGTTATTTATTGTGTTACTTTTCCGCTGCTAACGTAGTTGAGTTAAGAACTTGAAAAAGTTTTAACTTAGCTAAAACACAATTCAACCCCCCCCCTTCTTGTGTTTTCACACCTTCATATTGATTTCAAAAGGTCCCGACCATCGCGATCGGAGTTTTCCAGGGAACAATCGCAATCTAGAGTTAAAAAGGAGTACAAGTTCTCCCACTCTGAATTCTCTCTTATGTATATGCCTATCATGCCATTTTTTAGTTCGTTCTTTGTATATTTTGGCATTTTCATAGGCGTCTAACCTTAATTCCTCTAGTTCATGCAAATCTAATATCCTTTTTCTACCGGAAGCTTGATAATCCATATTAAGGGTTTTAACTGCCCAATAGGCTTTATGTTCTAATTCTACCGGCAAGTGGCATGACTTTCCATAAACGAGTTTGAATGGAGTGGTTCCTATGGGTGTTTTGTAAGCTGTTCTATAAGCCCATAAAGCATCGTCAAGCTTTGCGGCCCAATCCTTTCTAGAAGTGGAAACAGTTTTCTCTAGGATTGATTTGATTTCTCTATTAGAGACTTCAACTTGGCCGCTTGTTTGTGGATGGTAAGGTGTTGCAACTCGGTGTTTCACTCCACATTTCTTTAATAGACTTTCCAATTGCTTTGATATGAAGTGAGATCCGCCATCACTTATAACTATCCTAGGGATTCCAAACCTAGGGAAAATGGTTTTCTTGAACAACTTAATTACTACTCGCGTATCATTTGTAGGTGAAGTTATGGCTTCTATCCATTTGGACACATAGTCTACGGCCACGAGTATGAATTTATTACCCATGGAGGATGGGAAAGGTCCCATGAAATCTACTCCCCAAACATCGAAGATTTCGACCTCTAAAATGTTATTAAGCGGCATTTCATTTCTTTTGGAAATATTTCCAGTTCGCTGGCATTGGTCACACTTTGCAATGAAAGCGTGGGCATCTTTGAAAATGTTAGGCTAGTAGAGTCCTGCTTGGAGGATTTTATGGGCAGTTTTAGACGTGCTTGCATGTCCGCCATAAGGTGATGAGTGGCAGTGGTTGAGAACGCTCTCTGTTTCTTCTTCAGGGATGCACCGACGAAAAATTCCATCAGCGCCTCTTTTAAATAAGAGAGGCTCATCCCAATAATACTGTTTGACGTCATGAAAGAACTTTTTCTTCTTTTCATAGGTTAGCTCAGGTGGTAAAACTCCGGCGGCTAAGTAATTGGCGAAATCAGCGTACCATGGAACAATGATTTGTGCAAATGCGGTTTCTGTGTATTCATGGCTGATTTTATTTTTGTTAGGAGGAAGGTCAGATTGGGCAATTAACCTATCACAGGGGAAATCATCATTAATTGGGATATGTTCTTCCCTAGTATCATCTATTCTAGACAGGTGGTCTGCTACCGTATTTTCTATGCCTTTCTTGTCTTTGATTTCTAGGTCGAATTCTTGTAGCAGCAGTATCCATCTTAGAAGTCTTGGTTTTGCATCTTTCTTACTCATAAGATATCGGATTGCTGCGTGATCGGTGTAAATGATGATTTTAGATCCTACCAAATATGAGCGGAATTTGTCGATTGCAAATACGACAGCTAAGAGTTCTTTTTCGGTGGTAGCATAGTTTAGTTGTGCCGCGTCTAGAGTTCTACTTGCATAATAAATAGCATGTAACTTTTTGTCTTTTCTTTGGCCAAGAACGGCTCCTATAGCGTAATCGCTGGCATCACACATGATTTCAAAAGGTTCACTCCAATCAGGAGGTTGCATTATAGGTGCGGAAATCAAGGCTTGCTTAAGGAGCTGGAATGCTTCCGTACATTTATCATCGAAGATGAATTCAGCGTCCTTCATTAAAAGACCGGTTAAAGGCTTGGTTATTTTAGAGAAATCTTTAATGAATCGCCGATAAAAACCGGCATGTCCTAGAAAACTTCGTATTTCTCTAATTGTTTTTGGAGGTTGAAGGTTTTCAATTACTTCTATTTTAGCTTTGTCTACCTCTATCCCTCTATTGGATACTATGTGTCCTAAGACTAGTCCTTCACGAACCATGAAATGACATTTCTCCCAATTGAGTACTAGGTTGACTTTAACACATCTTTGTAATACCAATTCTAAATTAGCGAGACATCCTTCAAAACTTTCCCCATACACAGAAAAATCATCCATGAATACTTCCATGATATTGTTAATAAAATCTGCGAATATCGCCATCATACATCGTTGGAAGGTTGCAGGGGCGTTACATAATCCAAAAGGCATACGTCTATAGGCAAAGGTACCTACAGGGCATGTGAAGGTGGTCTTTTCTTGGTCGTCGGGGTGTATCGGGATTTGGAAAAATCCAGAGTATCCGTCTAAATAACAAAAATAGGAGTGTTTAGCTAGACGCTCGAGCATTTGGTCAATGAACGGTAAAGGAAAATGATCTTTCCGAGTGGCTTTGTTTAATTTTCTATAGTCGATGCACATTCTATATCCTGATTCCACTCGCTTAGGTACAGATTCTCCCTTCTCGTTTTTGACAACTGTTAGTCCTCCCTTCTTTGGTACTACATGAACAGGGCTGACCCACTTACTATCAGATATTTGATATATTATGCCTGCGTCTAAGAGTTTCAGCACTTCTTTCTTAACTACTTCGCTTAAGATAGGGTTTATTCTTCTTTGGTGTTCTCTCGAAGCCTTTGCATCTTCTTCTAATAAGATTCGGTGCATGCACACAGAGGGACTAATTCCCTTTAAGTCTGAGATGTTGTAACCTAAGGCAGAAGGATATTTTCTTAAGACATCTAATAATTTTTCCGTTTCTATCGGGTCTAGGTCAGCGTTCACTATGACTGGGCGACTCAGATTTTCGTCTAGATATTCGTACCTAAGGTTCTTGGGTAGCGGTTCGAGTTCTAGCGAAGATTTTTTTGGTTCCGGCGTGAGATTGGGTTCGAATGGAGGTTCTTCTCTCAAGTTATCTTCTACACTAAGTTTTAGTGAAGCTTGTTCTTCATCTATAGGAGGTTCTAGAATTTCTATTTCTTGAGGTAGTTCTTTCTCTATTTCCTTAACACACTCATCAATTATGTCTATGGCATAGCAAGTGTCTTCGACAGCTGGTGTTTGCATGAATTTAGAAAGAATAAATTCAATTTTCTCTTTGCCTACTTCTAATGTAAGTTTTCCTCGCTTAACGTCTATTATTGCTCCTGCAGTGGCTAGGAATGGTCTTCCTAAAAGGATTGGAATACATGAATCTTCCGTAATGTCCATTACTACAAAGTCGGTAGGGATATAGAGTTGGCCAATTTTTACTGGAATATTTTCTAGGATACCTACAGGGTATTTAACTGAACGGTCTGCTAGTTGAAGAGACATCCTAGTAGGTTTTAGATCACTCAATTTTAACTTTTTGCTGATTGAGAGGGGCATGAGACTAACACTTGCTCCTAAGTCGCATAGTGCCTTATCTATTACGTAGTTGCCTATTACGCAGGGAATTGAAAAACTTCCTGGGTCCTTAAGTTTAGGTGGCATTTTGTTTTGGAATATGGCACTGCATTCTTCGGTAAGTGCGACTGTACTATCCTCATCGAATTTCCTCTTGTTTGATAGAATTTCTTTAAGAAATTTTGAGTATGTTGGCATTTGTGTTATTGCTTCTGAGAAAGGTATGGTTATGTTTAGTTGCTTCAGAAGTTCTACAAATTTCTTAAAATGTCCTTCAGTTTTAGTCTTAGCTAATCTTTGAGGAAAAGGGATAGGTGTTTTGTAAACAGGTGGTGCAGCAGGTGTAAGCTTTTTAGTTGTCCCCTCCTTATCTCCTAATTGGGGATTTTCGGATTCTCTCTCAGGCTCTTTTGGTGGTTCACTACTCTCGGCTTCCTTGTTGGTTATCTTAGCGCTTTCTGAGTTTTTTACTCCAGAATCAGGTGGTCCTTGCAACTCCTTTCCACTTCTTGTGATTATAGCATGTATGGCATTCGCATGCCCTTTTGGGTTAGGCTCGGGTTGTCCTGGAAATGTGCCAGCTGGGGCGGCAACAGTTGTTTGTTGTTGTGCCACCTGGGAAATCTGTGTTTCTAGCATTTTGTTATGGGTGGCTAGGGCATCTACCTTAGTTGCCAATTGTTTTACCAATTCATTAGTGTGAATGTTTTGGTTTAAGAATTTTTCCATCATAATATCGAAGTTAGACTTCCTTGGTGGATAAGGTGCGGCTGGTTGTGCTCCTTGCTTTTGGTAACCTGGAGGTGCTTGAGTAGGATTGAGTGTATTATTGTTCCTATAAGATAAGTTAGGATGGTTCTTATAGCCAGGATTATAGTTATTGGATAGAGCGGCATAATGCACTTGGTCGAGTCCGGCTAAAATAGAACAATCAGATGGTACGTGACCAGGGATTCCACATACTTCGCAATTTGGTTGGATTGCAGCTACGGTGGATGTGGTTGGCAGGGTTAAACTCTCCAACTTTTGAGTAAGGGCTTCTACTTTGGCGTTGACATGGTCTATGCCACTTACTTCGTATATACCGCCTTTTGTTTGGGATTTCTCTATAGCAGCGCGTTCGCTTCCCCATTGATAATGGTTTTGGGCCATGTTTTCTATAAGCTGGGTGGCTTCTTGGTATGGTTTATCCATCAGTGCTCCACCGGCGGCTGCATCTATGGTTAGTCTTGTGTTATAAAGCAGCCCATTATAGAAGGTATGGATTATGAGCCATTGTTCTAAACCGTGGTGTGGACAGAGTCTCATCATATCCTTGTATCTTTCCCAAGCTTCGAAGAGTGATTCTCCATCTTTTTGCCTAAATCCGTTGATTTGGGCTCTTAGCATAGCTGTCTTACTTGGTGGGAAATATCTAGCCAAGAATTGCTTCTTCAGTTCGTTCCATGTAGTGATGGAGTTCAAAGGTAGAGCTTGGAGCCAAGCTCTAGCTCTGTCTCTTAAAGAGAACGGGAAAAGACGGAGTCGTATTGCTTCGGGTTCGACACCATTGGCTTTGATCGTGTCTGCGTACTGCACAAACACTGATAAATGGAGGTTGGGATCCTCCGTAGTGGAACCAGAGAACTGGTTTTGTTGCACGATTTGCAACAAAGCGGGTTTCAACTCGAAGTTTCTTGCTTCGATGTTAGGGGGCGCGATGCTCGAATGCGGTTCTTCTTCGGAAGGAACGGCGTAGTCCCTAAGAGGACGTGCGTTGTTAGCCATAGGTAAGAGGTTTTGAAGTTCGCGGATTCGACGTTTAAAATGAATAAAACGTTCTATTTCGGGTATAGGTTGTTGTAATGGTTCCTCGGAGTTACGAGTATTGGGCATACAACCTAAGAAAAAAAGGTTGCCTTAATCGTCACAAATTAAAAACTAATTAGCGAAAATTGACTAAATTAGTCCCCGGCAACGGCGCCAAAAACTTGATGCGATAACTCTGCAAGTGCACAGGTATATCGTGTAGTTATAAAAGATTATCGATCCCACAGGGACTATTTGTTAATATTTCGCTTATGTTTTTAATATATCGTAAGGTTAAGGCTAGATATTAGTTAAAGAAGGCGTTTTAGATAATTAAATTAACTGTGTTGAATAAAATATTATTAAACTAACCGGAATGTAACTTAAGTTGCTTCAATGGATTCGGTAATCAAACTGTGTTTTAAAATAATGTTACCTTTTTAATAAACTGAAATTGATTAAAAGATACGCGTCTCACACTCTCGCGCTATTGAGTAATATCGTATAGTTATAAAATAAATGTTTTACTCTCGCTCTCTCATTTATTTATAAAATACTTTTTGAAAACTAATATAGTTTAATTAATTTTAAAGAGCTGTCGCGGTGTTTAAAATTAATGTTCAGTTTTTACTATCTGGTACAAATCTCACACTGTCGTGCTATTAATTTATACCTTAGTTAATTTTCACTCTCGTGCAAAATCTTTGATTTAATCATTAAAAACTGAACAGAAAACTAGATTAAAAACGTAAGTCACAGATTAATTACCAAATCCAGATTAGCTTCCTAATTCACATTCCAGTTAAATAGATTTAGCTACGCATGATTTTATTTGACGAGATACTGATTAAATAATTCTTAGTTGAACGAAACATTTAAACAGAGTAACCGTAAATCAAACAGAGCATACGAATATCAAACTGGAATATAATAATATTGAAACTGAATAAAATAAAAGTACTGTTATTAAAACTTACAAATACTAGTGAAACTAGTACAGGTACACCGGAATAAAGGAAATCAAAGACACTGATTGAAACTGGAACTGGAAGTGTAAGCAGCAACACCACACCTTTTTGCTCCGTAAACTAAGACTACTTAACAACTGAAATTTTAAACTGAATTTTTCTCTTAAGTCTGCGTAGAATAATGTGTGAAAAACACTGACTGGTGTTCTCTATTTATAGTCTTTATGAGATACAAATATCTCCTTCGAATCCGTTGTTCCGTTATAAGAAACGTGCATATCTTAGTTGCTTCCACCGAAATCTGAGGAACGCCGAAATCTGAGGAGCAGTTGAGTTGAGGATAAATCCGTGTGAAACGTGCCCGTGAAAATAGGAAGGAAACACTACGTGGCGGGTACTTCAAAGCACATGGCGGGCGCCATGTGTGCAAAGCCTGTGGCGGGTGCCACAAGCATGGCCAACGCCATGTGTTGTTGTGTGGACCACATGTGCTTGGCACATGCCAAGTGCATGTGGGCTTGGCTTGTTCGTCCAACTTCTTTTGGGCTTCTCTTCCATCTGATCCAATGTCTTTTTTATCCACTTGACATTAATTTTGTGAACTTTTTTTATTTCGAGAAGTTCCGGAAATACCTGTAATACACAATAAAAAATGATAATAATACTACTAAAATGCAAAGAAAATAATAAAATATTAAACTAATATTATAAAATAAATACTATATTTTTCAGTGTTATCAATACCACCATAACCAGATCTACCAGGGTTACCTAGGGAACTTCCGTCAACATTAAGCTTAACATAATTATCATGAGGAGGAGTTCATGCCACCATACGAGGTTCTTTATGAATGGCCACATTGGCAAAGCATTTAGTGCAAGTATCCATATAGCTGTGGATTAAACTGAGTATATACCAGGAACTCCACTTAATGTTTGAAAATATCTTTTCATTTCGTGCTCTCCAAAGGAACCAACAAACAATAATAAACCAACAACCCATAGAGCTTATGGCATTTTCTTTAAACCAGTGAACACAATCATTATCAGCAAAGAAAGAAGGATGTGCAAAATTAAGCATGTGCCAAATGGAAAGAGCGTGAGAACAATCATGAAGAGTATGAAGAATTGTCTAAATTGTAGTGTCACAACTTGAGCATGAAGTATCCATGGTTAAGTGTCGAAAAGTACGGAATTGATTAGTGGGCAAGCTTTCATGCATGACTAACCACACAAAATGTCGAAGGTTCTCAGGTAGGTGTAACTTCCAAATCCACGACCAACTCATGTAAGGATCCATGGTAGCAACATGAGCTTATTGAAGTAACCAATGATAAGCACTCTTAACAATGTAAGACCCAGATGTCGAACAATTCCAAATGATCAAATCAGGTGCAGAATCATTCATGAATAAGCTTTGCATCTCATCTCTGTTGGGTTTTGAATGTTGGCTACAATTTTGCAAAAACAACAATAGCCAACTGTTGGACCAAGATGCTGTAACATGTTTGTACAACATGTGTCTCATGATGCAGCGCGCGCCAAAATTCTGTTTTATATCTTTTGAAGATTTGGTTCAAGAATAAGTTCATGTTTATCCGACGCGCCTTCTACTGCAAGATATCCAAGGCGGTTTGTATATTTTATTTGATCCAAAAATATGTTTCAATATTTTTGGAATGCATCAAATATTTTCGGAGTGAATCTTTTCTTGAAGAATTATTTTTTTGGAGTGAATCTTTATAGAAGAAATATTTGAAGAATATCTTGTGAGCTGGTCATCGCTTTTTCCAATTGTCAACAAAAGATTTACTAGGTTGATTTGTTCCTCAAGTTTCTCAAGTTTGTTATAAAAGATTAAGGAATCAAAAAGATTTGATTTGTGTCAAATATATTTTTGTGCTCAAGGAGGTTGTTGCAAAAATATAATTATGGGCAAAAATATTTAAGGAAAATATTTTCGTGGAAGATTTGATTTTATTATATATCCAGCGAAGGTTTCTTGGAAACAAAAATATTTGAGGAAAATATTTTTGTGGAAGATTTGATTTTAATATATAACCACCGAAGGTTTATTGGAAACAAAAATATTTGAGGAAAATTTTTTTGTGGAAGATTTGATTTTAAGAAAGGTTTATTGGAGAAGAAGAATATTGATTAAAGCCCACAAAGCTCTACCTATATAAGGATGATTCAAGACCTAGTTTTAAACACCGAAACTTGAAGTAAAAATAAAATATCAAAGATGTAGTCTTTTAGGGTTTCGTGTCTTTAAGCCACTCTCTAGGAGAGTTGGTGTAAAGTGAACCACTCGGGTTGTGAGATGGTCACTATGTCCTCACTCAGAAACCTTTAGGTAATGAGTAGAGTATTGTAATATCTCTGAAGCTTTAAAGCAAGGAGATTAGTTGTGTGAACCTACTCTTAAGCTTTGAAGTACGGAGTTAGGATTGTGTTTGAAGTGTATCTTCACAATTGAGTTGCTACTGAGTTTACATCACATGTTGTGAGAGGGGTCTCATATCTAGGAGTTCCTAGGTAGAAGTTAGCACGGGTAGTGGTTAGGTGATAAGTCGAAAATGGGGCGTTTGCTGAGGGCTTTGAACTAACACTATTATAGTGGATTTTCTTCCTGGATTGGTATCCCCCAGATTAGGTGTGTTTACACTGAACTGGGTTAACAAATAACCTGTGTTATTTACGTTATGCACTTTATTTAACTTGTCTATTATGTTCTGTACTGGTATAAGATGCTGTAGCATCTGTCACAGCATCTGTACGCCAGCCTGCCAGAATTTCAATTGGTATCAGAGCAGGCATCCTGTTCTGTATCTGGGTGAGCTCCAGGGAAGATACTTTCTGGCACTATGGACAAGGAAGAAGGATATGAGGAAGAAGAAGGTGCTGCTTGTATACTTGTGCTCTTATATATGCATATTTCAAGGGGAGTAAGAAATCTGGTTATGATATCTTGTGCTCATTATGATATGCATGAGTTGATGTACTCAAGGGGAGGAATTATTCTCTCATCTGATATTGAGGGGGAGCAGCAGAATATAGCTAGTCTGTTGATGATCTTGCAACTTATGCTACAATTAGTAGTCTGCTAGTTTATGTGCTTGGTGTTTGTGGATATGTTCTGCTATGAATCTAGACATCATGATCTGATCTGTGTGAGAATTCATCCTTCTCAGTATGTGATAGTTTATCTCTTCCTGTGTGGTTCTTTTATGAGAGTTTACTTCTCTCTGATGATGTGCTCTGTGAACGATTGGGTGAACCCGATTCCACTGCTACATGTATCTGGTGTTTTTGGTGAAGTTTATTTCTTCACCTTGTGCGTTGAAGATGTTTTTGAAGTAGTGTTGACGAATCTTTACTTTCTTTCAAAGATGTATGTTTGTGTTAAAGTGAAAGAAGAAGTAGCTCTGTGTTGAAATCTCTCAAGGAAACTAGTCATGTATCTGATGCTGCACCTAAAACTACAAGCTCCAGATAATGTGATCGTAACTGATGAAAAGCAAGTTCCATAAATAACTACAACTGGTAATTTTTTTTTGGTAACACTGATGTGATCTCTCAGTCTGATGAAGAGTTTTAATATTGTGTCTGAACACTTTGAAGAAGGTGGATTTGTTGAGAAAAACAATAATGCAGATGAGAATATAATTATTATGGACAACCTCAACTTTGGAGAAAGTCTTGCTAAGAAGACTCATGTTTCTTTTGCTAAAAGACTCAGGAGTAATTCTGGTAAAGTTGTGGCTACTACTAGTCAGCAAGCCAATACACCAAGTAAAGGAAAAATGCCTGAAACTGCTAAGAAATCTATGAATTTTGGACCTCCTAGAAGTGCAAGTAAGGTTCATGTGTCAACTGTTAAAGGGAAGAAGAGCTTAAAAAGGAAAGAACCACTATCTGGTGATTCTGAGTTTGAAGAAGAGATTGTAAAAGCCACAACTGGTGGCTCTTCAAGAAAAACTTTGAAAGGGCAGAAAATGCCTTTAAAGGTTCCTTCTGCACCTTTGGACAATGTATCTTTCCAGTATGAGAATGGTACATTCATGTGGAAATTTGTGTCTAATAGGAGACCTTCTATAGAGAGGAACTTAAGTGAAGATTTCCTTGAGTGCCAAGAGCTTGATCAATGCTGCAGGCTTAATGAGAACTGTGAAAGACCTTGGGGTATGTTATGAAAAACTAGTCAAAGAGTTCTTGGTCAATATAGGAGAGGACTGCAATGATCCTACAAGCCCTGAGTTCAGAAAAGTCTTTGTCAGAGGAAGGTGTGTCAATTTTTCTCCATCTATTATCAACCAATACTTGTGAAGATCTATAGATGGGATTGCAGATATGGGAGTTGGTCAGGATGAGGTATGCAAGACCATTACAGGGAACTCTGTAAAAGCATGGCCAAAGAAGAACAATCTGTCTGCCACAAAACTGACTGCAAAATATGCTCTGTTAAACAAGATAACTGCTGCTAATTGGGTGCCCACCACTCATTCAAACAGTGTGGCCACATGTTTGGCTAGGATCATCTATGCAGTAGATGGCTCAACCAAGTGGAGATATGTGTACTATAGAAGACTATCACTTGAAAGAAATGTAAGTGGAGAGCTTCTACAATGTAAGGAACTTGAGAGGATTAATGCTGCTGGATCAATGAAGACTGTGAAGGGTCTTGGTGACTGCTATGAGAAGCTTGTCAATGAATTCTTGATCAATATTGGTGAAGACTGTAATGATCTAGAAAATCCAGAGTAAAAGAAGGTGCGTGTCAGAGGAAGATGCACTGAGTTCTCCCCTGCTATTGTGAACGATTTTCTCGGTAGAGGTACAAATGGTGTGCATGAGATGAAAGTATCTAAAGATTAAATTTGCCAAACTCTCACCAAAAATCAAGTGAGGAAATAGCCAGGTAAAATTGTCTCTGCAAAACTCACTACCAAGTATGCTCTGCTGAACAAGATTGGTGTTACAAATTGGGTGTCTTCCAGTCATACTTATGAGGTATCTATAGGTATGGCCAAATTCATCTATGTTATTGGCACTAGGACTACCTTTAATCAAACCTATAAACATGTCAAGTCACTTGTTGTGCAGATGCCTATTGCATTTCCCCTCTGCTATGTGGTATTATATTGAGCCAGCATCCAGATATATGCACTGCTACTGATGTGTCTTGTGCTAGAGTGGCAGATCTGCCTTTGGACTATAGACCGTCTGAAGGGGACATAGGCTGCAGATATTGCTGCATCATATGTCAAGCAGCCAACTAGTGTTCTGCCTAGAAAGTAAATGATTGATGATCTCAAGGAAGTTATGCTCTTGTCATATTGTGCAAACATGGAGGAGATATCTATTTTATGAGCGTTGATATGTTTCCATCACTACTGATTTATATCTGATGTGGGATATCTAGAGAGATGCTACAACATCATATGCAGCATCAGGGAACTATGAACAAAGAAAAACCTCACTCTTGGATATGTCACTAGTATGGAGGTAAAGGAGAAATTGTGTGTATAGGAAAAGTGATCAACAACAGCTTACATAAACTTGACAATATTTTGCTTAAGAAAGGATTGACTGCTAATCTGATCAACATCAGTCAATTATGTGATCAACGCATGAAGAGTATGAAGAAAGCCATATCTGAGGAAGCTATTAGAGGTTTACCAAAGCTCAAGATTAAAGAAGGAAATATATGTGGTGAATGTTAGATTGGAAAACAAACCATGATGTCACACCAGAAGATGCAGCATCTTATCTCTACAAGATTGAGCTTCTACACATGAACTTCATGGTACCTATGCAAGTTGAAAGCTTAGGTGGAAAAAAGTATGTCGATGTTGTTGTTGATGATTTCTCTGATATACTTGGGTGAACTTTATTAGAGAAAAATCAGAAACCTTTGATGTCTTCAAGAGTTTATGTATTCAACTTCAAAGGAAAAAAGATAATATTGTTCTGAGGATAAGGAGTGACCATGACAAGGTATTTAAAAGTGCCAAATTTTCTAAAGGAATAAAGTCACGAAGATTTTCATCTCTTATTACACTTCAGCAAAATGGTGTAGTTGAAAGGAAGAATAGGACTTTGCAAAAATCAGCAAGAGTTATGCTTCATGTCAAACATTTACCTCACCGTTTCTGAAGCTAAGGCCATGAATACTGCCTGATATGTTCATAATCGTGTTATCTAGAGATCCACTCCGTATGACCTGTGGAAAGGGAGGAAACCTATTGTTAAATACTTTCATGTTTTTGGAAGCAAGTGTTATATAGAGAACATAGAAGAATGTCTGATCATAAAAAGTGATGAAGGAATTTTTCTGGGATACTGCATTAACAGCAAAGCCTATAAAGTGTACAACTCCAGAACTAAAACTATGACGGAGTCTGTTAATGTGGCGATAACACAAGAGGTAACAAGATGACAGATGTGGCAGATGATGTTATAGCATCTGACTTGCAGAATGACCTGGAAGATGATGAACCTGTTACTGTGAAGGAACCATAAACTAATACTGAAGTTCCTATTTCTGGACCAACCAAAACGCCAAAGAAAGTTCCATCCATCAGAATTCAAAGAATCGCCTTATGGATCTAATTATTGGTAATCTTGATAAAGGAATTACTACTAGAAGAGTTAATGGTGTTATCAGAATTATTGGTAATTCTTGTTTGTCTCAAAGGTTGAACCCAAGAATGTGAAGGAAGCTCTTACTGATGAGTACAAGATTAATGCAGTTCAAGAGGAATGAAGTATGAGATTTACTCCCTATACCACAAAATGCTAATGTAATTGGTACCAAATAGGTTTACAAGAACAAGTCTGATGAAAAAGGCACTATTACCAAAAACAAAGTCAGACTTGCTGCACAAGGGTACACTCAGATTGGAGTAGATTTTAATGAGACTTTTTGCTCTTATTGCTCATCTTGAAGACTGCTACTGGGAATGCATGTATTCTGAAATGCAAGTTGTTTCAAATGGAAGTGAAAAACGCTTTCCTCAATGGGTACTTGAATGAGAAAGTTTATGTTGAGCATCCTTAAGGTTTTGTGGATCCTAGTGTTGCTAATCATGTCAACAAATTGAAGAAAGCTCTATATGGATTAAAACAGGTGCCTAGAGCATGGAATGAAAGGCTGACTGAGTTTCTTATTAGTCAAAGATACATGAAGGGAGGTAATGACAAGACACTACTTGTTAAAAGAGAAAATAGACAAACTGATGATAACACAAATTTGTTGATGATATTGTATTTGGAGGAATGTCAAGCCATATGGTACAATATTGTGTGCAGCAAATGCAGTCAGAATTTGAGATGAGTATTGTTGGTGAATTGACTTACTCTCTTGGACTCCAAGTAAGACAGGTGTAGGATACTATTTTTTTGTCTCTCAAAGCAAAATATGCAAGGAACATTGTGAAGAAATTTGGTATGGAATGTGCAACTTACAAAAGAACACCAGCAACAAAACATTTGAAGCTTACCAAAAATGAAAAGAGGATTGATGTTGATCAAAGTCCATATAGAAGTATGATTGGTAGCTTATTATATCTCACTACAAGCAGACCTGGCATTGCTTTTGCAGTTGGTGTTTATGCTAGATATCAAGCTGCTTCAAAGATGAGTCATCTGACTTAAGTGAAGAGGATTCTCAAGTATATAAGTGGAACTTGTGATTATGGTATAATGTACTCTCATGGTGAAGACTCTATATTAGTGGGCTATTGTGATGCTGATTGGGCAGGTAGTGCTGATGATAGAAAAAGCACTTCTGGAGGTTGTTTCTTCCTTGGAAATAAATTGATTTCATGGTTTAGCAAGAAACAAAATAGTGTATCTCTGTCTACTGCTGAAGCAGAGTATATTGCAGCTGGAAGTGGTTGTTCTCAATTACTATGTATGAAACTAATGTTGAAGGAGTATAATGATGAGTAGGTAGTTATGACATTGTACTATGACAATCGTAGCACAATGATGAAACAGAGTCTGTGTATAGTGTCTGTGGTATGGTTGTATCTGCTGAAAAAGAAGTTATGGATGTGGAGGATCTTGACTCTTTAGATCACAAATTAGAAAGAAGCTTGGATAAATATTCATGAAGTTCTGTGATAATATCTTGAATAAGAAGTTCAGGAAGGTATTTGTAAGGGGTAGGTGTGAAACTTTCTGCAGCTGAGATCAACAAGTGGTTGGATGGGAGTAATTATCTGAATGGTGTGCATACAAGAACTTCAAAAGCATTTAAACTTGCAGCATAGGGCATGATCATAATCATACAGTCATAGAAATATGAATGATTCATCGTGCTTAGTCATAATCATAGAAATATGGATGACTTTTATGCTTAGGATCACAGTCATAGAAATATGGGTGATTTGGGTCACAGTCATAGCAATATGGGTGACTTAGTTAGTTACAATCATAGAAATATGGGTAACTTGTACATGCTTAATTATGAATGAACCATTAAGCCTTGACCTCTCTGATTGGATGCTTCCGTGATCAAAAGGCTATGGATTGCTGGAACCAATATATGGATTGTAAGACTGTGTCAAACATTGAATCTATCTATCAAGTCAAGATTAAAGAACACTTGAAAAGTTGAACACTGAAGAAATTGAAGACACGAGAGTCTGAAGGAAAGGAACACAGTGAATCAAGCTTCTCTGAAGAAGTCTGGTCAAACACTTGTTGGTGATACATATGTTGTTTGTTTGTTGGTACTTGTGCAACTATGTGTGCTTGGTCTTGAACATGCACAATATGTTCTTTATGCTCTGATACTCCAGGTTTTCTATGCTACTGACTTTATTTGTCAGAATTTTGGGCTAAAAAGGGGGAGTAATATACTTCTCTGTTTTTTTGATGTGCATGATGTGAAGACAAATGCTATAACATCTGGCACATGTAGTAGTAGTGTGTGTGTGTGAGTACTACTATGAATTAAGGGGGAGTGAAGTATGAACTAAGGGGGAGTGTGAATGCATGAAGTGAGGGGGAGTAGAATTTATTTTTCTGCTACTCTTAGCATATGCAAGTTATATGTGTGGAATTTATTTTTCCATGATATGAAGATTGCTCTAAATGAAGGAGTTTATTTCTCCTTATATCTGAATCCACTATGTGAGAGTTTATTTCTCTCTAGTTGTACTGCATGAGGCAAGTTGTGTTTCCATCCGCTGTAGCAAGCCTCTGATGTTACTAGCTCGTTAGCTTTCTCTTAGAATATTGATTAAAGCCCACAAAGCTCTACCTATATAAGGATGATTCAAGACCTAGTTTTAAACACCGAAACTTGAAGCAAAAATAAAATATCAAAGATGTAGTCTTTTAGGATTTCGTGTCTTTAAGCCACTCTCTAGGAGAGTTGGTGTAAAGTGAACCACTCGGGTTGTGAGATGGTCACTATGTCCTCACTCAGAAACCTTTAGGTAAAGAGTAGAGTATTGTAATATCTCTGAAGCTTTAAAGCAAGGAGATTAGTTGTGTGAACCTACTCTTAAGCCTTGAAGTACGGAGTTAGGATTGTGTTTGAAGTGTATCTTCACAATTGAGTTGCTACTGAGTTTACATCATAGGTTGTGTGATTGAGAGGAAGTGAGAGGGGTCTCATATCTTGGAGTTCCTAGGTAGAAGTTAGCACGGGTAGTGGTTAGGTGATAAGTCGTAAACGGGACGTTTGCTGAGGGTTTTGAACTAACACTATTATAGTGGATTTCCTTCCTGCACTTTATTTAACTTGTCTATTATGTTCTGTACTGGTATAAGATGTTGTAGCATCTGTCACAGCATCTGCCCGCCAGCCTGCCAGAATTTCAATTGGTATCAGAGCAGGCATCATGTTCTGTATCTGGGTGAGCTCCAGGGAAGATACTTTCTGGCACTATGGACAAGGAAGAAGGATATGAGGAAGAAGAAGGTGCTGCTTGTATACTTGTGCTCTTATATATGCATATTTCAAGGGGAGTAAGAAATATGGTTATGATATCTTGTGCTCATTATGATATGCATGAGTTGATGTACTCAAGGGGAGGAATTGTTCTCTCATCTGATATTGAGGGGGAGCAGCAGAATATAGCTAGCCTGTTGATGATCTTGCAACTTATGCTACAATTAGTAGTCTGCTAGTTTATGTGCTTTGTGTTTGTGGATATGTTCTGCTATGAATCTAGACATCATGATCTGATCTGTGTGAGAATTCATCCTTCTCATTATGTGATAGTTTATCTCTTCCTGTGTGGTTCTTTTATGAGAGTTTATTTCTCTCTGATGATGTGCTCTGTGAACGATTGGGTGAACCCGATTCCACTGCTACATGTATCTGGTGTTTTTGGTGAAGTTTATTTCTTTACCTTATGCGTTGAAGATGTTTTTGAAGTAGCGTTGACGAATCTTTACTTTCTTTCAAAGATGTATGTTTGTGTTAAAGTGAAAGAAGAAGTAGCTCTGTGTTGAAATCTCTCAAGGAAACTAGTCATGTATATGATGCTGCACCTAAAACTACAAGCTCCAGATAATGTGATTGTAACTGATGAAAAGCAAGTTCCATAAATAACTACAACTGGTAATTTTTTTTTGGTAACACTGATGTGATCTCTCAGTCTGATGAAGAGTTTTAATATTGTGTCTGAACACTTTGAAGAAGGTGGATTTGTTGAGAAAAACAATAATGCAGATGAGAATATAATTATTATGGACAACCTCAACTTTGGAGAAAGTCTTGCTAAGAAGACTCATGTTTCTATATGATGCTGCACCTAAAACTACAAGCTCCAGATAATGTGATTGTAACTGATGAAAAGCAAGTTCCATAAATAACTACAACTGGTAATTTTTTTTTGGTAACACTGATGTGATCTCTCAGTCTGATGAAGAGTTTTAATATTGTGTCTGAACACTTTGAAGAAGGTGGATTTGTTGAGAAAAACAATAATGCAGATGAGAATATAATTATTATGGACAACCTCAACTTTGGAGAAAGTCTTGCTAAGAAGACTCATGTTTCTATTGCTAAAAGACTGAAGAGTAATTCTGGTAAAGTTGTGGCTACTACTAGTCAGCAAGCCAATACACCAAGTAAAGGAAAGAAGCCTGAAACTGCTAAGAAATCTGTGAATTTTGGACCTCCTAGAAGTGCAAGTAAGGTTCATGTGTCAACTGCTAAAGGGAAGAAGAGCTTAAAAAGGAAAGAACCACTATCTAGTGATTCTGAGTTTGAAGAAGAGATTGTAAAAGCCACAACTGGTGGCTCTTCAAGAAAAACTTTGAAAGGGCAGAAAATGTCTTTAAAGGTTCCTTCTGCACCTTTGGACAATGTATCTTTCCACTATGCGCTTTATTTAACTTGTTTATTATGTTCTGTACTGGTATAAGATGTTGTAGCATCTATCACATCATCTGTCCGCCAGCCTGCCAGAATTTCAATCTCGAATAGTTATAGGAAGTTGAGTCGCCAACCTCTCGAAGTGCCAAGAGCCATCATAGAAAACATCCTTAATCTGTAACTGAGTGTCATTGATATGCACAAAAGGAATTCAGTTACACAATTTACCACCCTCCAGCCACTTATCATACCAAATAGAGACTTCAACCTTACCAATACTAACTATAAAACCATGTTTTAGCTCTTGTGCAGCCTTCACAATGGATTGCCAAGTATATGAAGAGCCTGAAGATGAAAGATCTTGAAGAATATGTGACCCTAAAAGGTATTTAGAAGACAAAAGTTGAACCCACAATTTATGTGGTTCATGAATCAAATCCCAAACATGTTTCCCAAGCATTGAAATGTTAGAAGTTCTCGCTTTACGCACTCCCAGATCTCCACGGGACAAAGGTTGCGTTATTTTAGGCCAACCGACCCAATGACAGCTCTTATTGCCCCAAATAAATTGGCGAACGCAAGTATCAATTTTGTCGCAAACTCCTTCCGGTAGCCAAAGATTCTGCATGGAATAAGTAGGCAAAGAACACAAGACAGATTTGGCAAGGGTGACCCTACCGGCTCGAGATAGTAACTTTCATTTCCATCCTGCAAGTTTAGCGGAAACTGTAACACCCCGAACTAACTACCCTTAAAAACGTGATCTTAAAAACTTTTTAAAGATAAGTAGCCGGAGCGCTACGGAAAACATTTTCAAAACGTTCGTGCACATGACACGAAACGTCGCAGCGGACAACATTACATAAAGGATTTTCAAAGCAATGAACATAATAGTTCAAAAGATAATTCATTAGCATAAAACATAAGTTAAGATGTTCGCATCGATATACGACGGAATACAAACGATCCCCGACTCGATGTTACAAAATACCAGAGCACTAATATACATCACAACCAAACTAAACTTAACAAAACTATACAAAGGTAGCCTACACTAGCTCCTCACCAAAAGTGCTCCACACCAAAACGATCTACAGCTAAAGCTCGATCGAAACCTCGACCTGAATACCTGAACCCCCAAAGGTCCAGCACATAACAATTAGGTAGAGAGTTAGTAAACATAATCACATACATACGAATATAGAAACGCACCTATATTCAACCTATCACGTATTACTAACTCACACACATGCCTCAATAGGTAATACACCAGATAACACATACTCACAAATACACAACCAGATAGTTTCACGTCGTTTCGGACAACACAAAGAACTCACATAACACATAACACATAATTGCACATTTACTCAAATGCGACTAATGCCAAACATTCAATGTCATGCCAACCTAGACACGACTAATGCATGTGGTACCATCTTCTTTATCAAGGAACTTACCATTGATATTCTTCTTTATTGGACAAGTCCAATATCCTTCTTTATCAGACAAGTCTGATATCCCTAAATAATGCATGAATTTATGAATGCCATGCATTTACCAAACATATGATAATCACTTAGCACGAAGCTACTGCTCACTACATGGATAACATAATCCATTAAACTTCTTTATCAGAAAAACTGATATTCTTCTTTATCGGACAACCCGATATACAAAAATACATATACTTCTTTGACATTTTATATAAATGCCATCACACAACACAATTATTAAACATATAATAATTCAAAACCAAAACAGAACCATGTTACAAGTGCCTAGATACACTTATAAACATCAACAACAATTGCTGTCGCAGAGGCCTTCGCTAAGCGAGGGCTTAGCGAGACATGGCGAACCTCACCAGGAAGTCACCTGCTCATGGCGAGCATTGGCGAGCTTCAGCGAACATGTTCGCTACAGCGAACTCCTGGCCGCTTAGCGAACTACACCAGAAAAATATCTGTTCTTGAGTTTCAATAAGGCAGTTTAAACTTGAATCCACTCAAAAATACATCTAGACATGTTATAAATTCTTATAAACAGCTAATTCAAGCATATATGGTATCAAGGAACATTAATCATCCCTTCCAAACATCCAAATACATCAAACAATCAAAATCATGTCAATTTCTTGCAAAATAAGCAAAGTTGCATAAACATGCAAAACCATCATCAAACATATACATATTCCCTCCTAGATGTTCATTAAGCATACTAAGATGAAAAGGACATGTTTATGATAAAGAAATTTCACCCAAACCCCAAAGAAATTGGATGAGAGAGTTTAGGAATGGAGGCTAGACACCTCCCCTCTCTTGGATCACCCAAGCTTATGCTTAACCACTCTCACCTTAGATTGAATGATGATTCTTGGCCTCTAAATCTCTTCTCCTTGCTCGTGTTCTTCTTCTTGCTCTCCTAGAGTTTTGCTCTTGCTTCTAAGCTTACAAACTTCTAACTTCTCATGAAAAACAAGTTGTGATACTATTCATGGGTTTGACTTGGTTACTTATACCACTTCCTTAGTCATGAACCAAGCCCAATGGCTTAGGCCCATTAAGCTATATCACACGCCCCAAGCCCACTAACATGGCAAAGGTTTCGCTCACAAACTTATGTTCGCGATAAATAATTATACGTCGCGTAAATAAATATTTAACACTAACCCAAAATATATGCAAATATATAAAATATCGATTTACTAAAAATCGGGTCGTTACAGAAACTTTGTCTATGATATAAGAAAAATCAGATTTAGTTACTCTACCTGACAAAAGAGGGAAGCCGAGGTATTTCCCAATGTTGTAGGTGTGCCGTATCTCAAGGATGCCTTCAAATTTGGTGATTTTGTGTCGATGAATATTCTTGGAGGGAAGGAATTTAGACTTGTGTATGTTGATCTTCATGCCAGAAGCAACGCAAAATGAGTGAAGGACCTCTTGAACAAGTCTTGCTTGGGAGGATTTTGCCTTGGTAAAGAGGAGACAATCATCAGCGAAGAAAAGGTGAGAGATAGCAGGGCCATGGTTAGTGAGTTGAATAGGCTGCCACTGACCAGCATTGATCTTATCTTGAATAAGTAAGGCCAACTTTTACATACAAAGAACAAACAAGTAGGGAGAAAGAGGGTCTCCTTGCCGCAAGCCACGAGTCGGAGTAAAACTGTCTAACTTCTCATTATTCCACTTAAGAGATAAGGATGAAGATGTAGTACAATTCATGATGAGCGTAATAATATGAGGAGGGAAACCAAATTCAGACAGAGTAAGCTTAAGAAAGTGCCAATCAATCCGGTCGTATGCCTTCTCAAAGTCAATCTTAAACATTAGAAAACCTGATTTAACCTTCTTTTTATGCATGTGATGCACCAACTCTTAGCGATTAGAGCGTTATCAGCAGTACCTCTATTTGGGATGAAACTACTTTGGAGAGGGCCAATGAAGTCATCCAAGAACGGTCGTATACGACATACCAAAATTTTAGAGATCAATTTAAGCAAGACATTGCATAAACTGATAGGTCTAAAGTCAGTTAAATGTTTGGGCTCATCAATCTTAGGGATAGGAACTATCAAAGTTTCAGCAAGATGAGGCTCAATGGCACCTGTAGTAAAGGCTTTGGCTATCAGCCCCCACACATCACCTGCCACAATGTGCCAATAGGTCTTGAAGAACACTGGTTAGAAGCCATCTGGTCCAGGTTCCTTATAAGAGGCCATGGAAAAGAGCGCATTTTTCACTTCCATTAGAGAGATGGGAAGAAGAAGACGGTCTTTAAGTTCTTGACTTAGCTGTGAGATGTTTGATAGTTGGAGACCACGAGGGTTGCAAAAATCATTAGATTGAAATAAACCCTTGAAAAATTTGAGTGCCTCATCCTTCAAAATATCGTCATTAGTGCACCATATACCATTGACATTTAAACCAATGATCTTATTTCTCCTTCTACGAATAATTGTTTGAGTATGGAAGAATTTGGTATTTCGATTACCATATTTAACCCAATTTTCCCTAGACTTTTGGAACCATAGCATTTCTTCTTGAGCTAAAATTTCATTATACTGATTTTGTAAGTCGCGCTCCAAGTTAATCAAATCTGATGAAATGCAAGAGTCAAGCTGACGGTGAACCCCTTTAATGCGAGCTTCAAGCTGACGTTTCTTTTTAAAAATGTTGCCAAATGTATCTTTATTGAAAATTATAGACTGCTCTTTTACCTCCCATAACTTAACAGTAGCACTCCCATGTGTGCTACACCAAACATTGTCAACAAGTCTTTCGTAGTCTGGGTGTGAAATCCAAGCTGCTTGAAAGTGAAAAAGTTTGGCTATAATGCTTCTAGATTTACAACAACTAAGTAGAAGAGGATTGTGATCAGAATAGTGTTGCGGCAACACTTCCACTAGAGCATGAGGAAAGGAAAGTTGCCAGTCAACATCAGCAACACATTTGTCAAGACGTTTGCGAACATGACCCCCAAGTTGCACATTTTTACGCCAGGTATGAAGATCCAAGAGATTGCAATCTGTTAACATATCACCAAACAAAGACGCGCGAGTATGATTGAAACTACCACCTGCAACCTCATTGGACAATAAAATTTCATTAAAGTCACCTACTAGAAGCCAAGGTCCAATAAGAGTGCTACGAAGATGTTTGAGGTAGTCCCAAAGGGTGCGTCGGTTGAGAAAGCCCGGAGAAGCATAAACAGCAGAACAATGCCAAAAAGCATCTTGTCGTCTAATAGTGAAGGTGATAACTTGATTCCTACTATCAACAAGCGACACGTCAAGATTAGTCAAGTGGGAGAGGACCCAAATACCACCAGAATGACCATTGGCTTCCTGCAGAAAAATAGGATTATATCCCAAGGAAAACCAAAATCACTTCACCTTTGAGAACTGAACATGAGTCTCATAGATACAACAAAGAGAAGGATGATGAAGAATAATCAAGTCACGAACATGTCGTGAGCACTAGAGGCCCCTCTAATATTCCAAGATAAAATAGAAAAATTATTAAAGCTATCCATAAAATATATGACAGAGGAGGATATTAGAATAAACTACAAATCAAGTAGCCATATCATTAGAGGGTGTCTCTTGAACCTCGCCCTGGGTATTGACATTAGGAGTGCTATGTTCTTGAGACTCACCACCAACTCCATCCATACATAGGGCACCAACGTGATTAGAGTTGCACGTGTCCCCCTCGTCATGCAGCAAAATGAATCTATTGTTTGAAATAGCTTGCATATTAACCGCTGGTCTGGCTCCAAACCCAACATCAAGGGGATCATTATTCTTGAAGTGCATATAATTGTTGGGAATTGAAAGAGCATTACAAGCTAGTTAAGTAGCATGTGAGTTAGCCAAAGAGATGGGGTCTTGACGTTGTCTTTTATGGTTGATAGTGGCCACCCCTTCACTTGGTGTTGTTTTTAACAAGTGGGCCCCATTAGCTTGAGATGGATGATTATTACTTTTTTTAGCATGAGATTTAAGGGAGGTGTCCCGTAGTGCATGTGATTGTATCACATTCTTGTTTCCTTTATTATTCAAATCCTTACCATTATTACTTTTCATATTCAAATCCATGCCATGTTTAGAAGATTTGGATCCAGAAGATTTTTTGACTTTGCGTTTTACAACTAACCAATCACCATGCAACTTATTCTCAATTATAGTATCAGGATTACCTTCATTTGCATCCAATAAAACTGGTGCATTAACTCTGTCATTATGGTGTGTGCTGGAAACGGCATGTTGCGGGAGATCCGCAGCAGATTGTGTTTGTGTTGCAGTGGGCGGAGTTCCGGCAGAGGGGCGCGTCGGAGTAGACTTACACCCCCTGGTGAGGTGTCCATAGCAACCACAGGTCGAACAAATACGGTGCAAACCTTCGTATTCAACTTGATACCAGTAGTCTCTCATCCAAACTTTACCCACCACAGGTTGATTCAAATTAATTTCAACACACACGAGCGAACCTTCCCCGACGAACATCCAGAGTCGTACTATCGACCTTGATTGGTCTTCCAACTGCAGAAGCAAGGGCTAAGAGGATGCTTTCATCATAATAAAAGAGATTTAATCCAAGGAAACGAATCCAAACCATTGTTTTATCAATCTTTGCTGTTGGCAAGGCAAATTCTTGGGACCAACATTGCACTGTCAAGTAGTGATCATAAATCATCCACGGCCCTCCATCCATGATTCTTGTTCTGTCGTCAATGCTATCAAGTTTCACCATGAAAAAACCATTCCCAATATTCATGATGTCAAATCCAGCATTCAATCTCCAGATTTTCTGTAAGCGCTCCTTCATTAGATGGAAACCGATGTTCTTTCCTAAAAGTTTCACCACAAGTGCATCTTTCCATGGTGCATCTAGACCCTCAAAGACAGAATCGTTAAAATGCACCATTGGTTGAAGCCGATCATTGTCCTTATATTCGTACCTATAACCTTGTCTCTAAAGGACACACGTTGGTGTACATGGTTGTTGTTGAGAGTACCCCCTTGGTCGGGCGGTTTATTATTGGCTGGTGTTGATATGAGTAGAAATGATCGGTAGATTTATTATTTTTATTTTTAAAATAGACATCTGTGTTAATAAATGAATAGAGATATAGATTCACCTACAAATTATAAAAAGAAAAAATATATATATAACACTTAATATCGATTTATCTAAAATATCAATATATACATAACTAAATCGGGATACATTAAAATTTGTGAAATAAATTGAGTTCTACACATGGTAGTCTGAGAAAAAATTGTGAATTTTTTATATACTTAGAGAAAACCACCCGGTATGAGGCCTTAATTTGTTGTAGCAAACATGTCAATTCCTAATTCAACTAACAATATTAATATTATTAGATATTCAACTAACAATATTAATATTATTAGATAGAAGATTTTGACCCAAGTTCAAACTATAAACCTTATAGTTATGCGTAAATTTTAAGTGATATTTGTCACTTAGGAAAAAAAAAGACAATTTAATTGGTTACTAAGATTATTGCATAGTCTATGCTAGGGCTTGCTATCTTATCTTATTGAGAAGCTTGTTCAAAATTTCTACTATTGCCGAACCAGTTTTTGAATTTTACACACAACAAATCTATGCATCATGTCTAACATTAATCTGGAAGATCTGTCTTTGCACGAGGAGGAGGAGGGATTTACTTTTGACATTGATGATAATGAGTAGAATTACAATTAATTACTTTCGACATTGAGGATGAGGGAGACAATCAAGTTTACTTCCGTTGGTGCCTTGTGGGTCGATTCCTAGGTAATCGCCCTATCCATGTTAACTATACGAAGGCAACAATGGTAGACGTGTGGAGGCCTGTGAAGGGAGTGAAAATCAAGGAAGCGAAAACAGGAATATTCTTATTCCAATTCTCACGTGAGTTGGATATGGAGGGAGTACTTCAAGGTTCTTATTCCAATTCTGATAGAAATGAGAATAAGGAAGTGGGCTTAGAAGCATATGGGCCTAAGCAAAGGATATGGCAAGTGTATACGAGGAAAAGGACAAAAAAAGAATGATGACGTGGCTGATAAGATGGTTATATAATTGGTGTCAGCTTTTGGAGAGAATCAGCCTTAATTTCAGTATTTTCTTGTAGGGTCACTAGTGATAGTGATTGGAAGCATTTAGATGCTTTTGGGCTGTTAGTCAAGTACTGACAGTTTGTTATTTTCCTGCATAATTTTATCTTTGTACTCAAACCTTCTATTCCATTAATACAAGTTATTTCCATCTTTTCCATTATTTCCATTCACAGTTATACATATTTTACGACAAATACATCTATAACCCATCAAATTGGTCCGACCTACCGGATCTCATACCTGGTTATTGCGATTGTTGATGCCACCAAGAGCTGCGCCTAAGCCAAAGATGGGTGATCGTGTCGATGCTTTGGAAACGCGAATGGGTACCGTTGATAACACACTTGCTGAACTGGTTCGTCAGATGCAAAACCATACCATCCAGATGCAAACCCATACCACCCAGATGCAACACACCAGCAACGTTCTCGCTAAACTTAGCGAGCAGATGAGTCAGATGGGTCGAAAAGAAGTGAGCAACGAAGGAGATACATCGGTGAACAATTCGTTGCAGGGTGAATCTCGCCTTGCTGGTAAGAAGGTGAAACTTCCATTGTTTGATGGAGAGGACCCAGTTGCTTGGATTACGCGTGCTGAAATTTATTTTGATGTGCAAAATACTCCGGACGAGATGCGCGTGAAGCTTTCCCGATTGAGTATGGAAGGTTCAACCATTCACTGGTTTAATCTTCTAATGGAGACCGAAGACGAGTTATCATGGGAAAATTGAAACGAGCATTGATTGCTCGTTATGGAGGAAGACGATTGGAAAATCCTTTCGAAGAACTATCCACGTTGAAACAGAGAGGTACAGTTGAGGAGTTTGTGGAATCTTTTGAGTTACTCTCTTCTCAAGTAGGGAGGCTCCCAGAAGAACAATATCTGGGCTACTTTATGAGTGGGTTAAAACCCCAGATTCGGAAACGTGTTCGAACCCTAAATCCACGAAATCGCATGGAGATGATGCGGATTGCAAAGGACGTTGAAGGTGAGTTGAAGGAAGATGACAACGACGATACAGAGTGTCGATTTGATAAGAAAGGGAATTATGAACGATTGGGCCAAAGAGATTGGGCCGGGTCATTTAAAAATAGAAACGGGTCGCAATACAAAGACCTAACCCGTTCGGGTGGGTCAAACTCAAACTCTAAAACAGCATCGTATGCATCTAACACTAATTCTAACGCAACAATGGTTTCTTCAGCGCGTAAAAACGATGGAAATCAGCGTTCTGGTAACACAGAAAGATGGAAGGGTGTGCGAAGCTACAACAACGATGAGATGGAGGAGAGAAGGAATAAAGGTTTATGTTTCAAATGTGGTGGTAAGTGGCACCCAACTATGCACAAATGTCCTGAGAGATCTCTTAGGGTTTTGATTTTGGGAGAGGGAGAAACAATGAATGAGGAGGGTGAGATTGTGAGTCTAGAAGAGGTGGAAGCTGATAGTGATGAAGAGGTGGAAGTAGAATGTAAATTGATGGGAGTATTGGGCAGCATGGGTGAGTCTCGCACCATGAAAGTGGAAGGAAGAATACAGAATGTTGACCTGTTGGTATTGATTGATAGTGGTGCCAGCCATAACTTTATCTCCCCTAAAGTAACGTCTGCTTTAGGCTTAGTTATCACACCCACTGCAGCAAAAAACATCAAATTAGGTGATGGTCATAAGGTGTTGACACAGGGTATTTGTGAAGGAGTGAAGATGAAGATGGGAGAGTTTGAAGTAATAGTGGATGCTTTTGTCTTGGAGTTAGGAGGTATGGACATGGTGTTAGGAGTTTCTTGGTTAAGTACATTGGGAAAAGTGGTGATGGATTGGAAATCTATGACTATGCAGTTTTCATCAAACAATCAGGAAGTAAGGTTACAGGGATTGTGCAATAAATTGATCAAGCAAGGGTATTTGAACTCTTACTTGGATGATAAGTATAGAGGAAAAGTGCTTGGCTTATGGTGGGCACAGTTACAATCTAGGGAAGTTGATGAAACAAATGTTCCAACAGACCTCAGTGATGTATTGAATCAATTTCAAGAGGTGTTTAAAGATCAAATTCAACTACCTCCAGCTAGAAGTCAGGTGCATCACATAAATCTTTATCCTGATCATGGTGAAATTAATGTAAGGCCTTATCGTTATCCGCATCACCAAAAGACAGAGATTGAGAAACAAGTTGCAGAACTACTTGCAGCTGGTGTTATCAGGCCAAGTATGAGCTCTTTCTCAAGTCCTGTGATATTGGTCAGAAAGAAGGACAAGAGTTGGCGCATGTGCGTTGACTATAGAGCTTTGAATAAGGCTACTATCCCAGATAAGTATCCTATCCCTATAGTAGACGAATTGTTAGATGAACTATTTGGAGCCACAATATTTTCAAAAATTGATTTGAAATCTGGATACCATCAAATTAGGATGCATGAAAAAGATATTGACAAAACTGCTTTTAGAACTCATAATGGGCATTATGAATACTTAGTGATGCCATTTGGCTTAATGAATGCACCAGCTACATTTCAAGCTACAATGAATGATCTCTTTAGGCCTTATTTGAGAAAATTTGTGTTGGTCTTTTTTGATGACATTTTAGTTTACAGTAAAGATGTCAAAGAACACAAAAATCACTTACAGTTAGTGTTGTCTGTTCTTGTTGATAACTGTTTTGTGGCTAATAAGGCTAAATGTCAGTTTGGTAGTAATAAGGTGGATTATCTTGGTCACATTATTTCTGGGAAGGGAGTAGCAGTAGACCCTACTAAAGTTCAATGCATCCTCTAAACCTAGAAATGTGAAGGGGGTTCGTGGATTTTTAGGACTCACAGGCTATTATAGAAAGTTTATCAGAGATTATGGAAAAATAGCAAAACCCCTCACTGAACTAACCAAAAAAGATAATTTTCATTGGGGAATAGAGGCTGAGAAAGCTTTTGCTGAAATGAAACATATAATGACCTCCCCTCCTGTGTTACTTTTACCAAATTTTGAAATCCCATTTGAGGTTGAATGTGACGCTGCTGGAAGAGGTTTAGGAGCTGTGTTGATGCAGCAGAAACAACCAATTGCTTTCTTTAGTAAAGCATTATCTGAAGGAAATTTGGTAAAATCCGTGTATGAGAAGGAACTTATGGCTCTGGTATTATGTATTCAGCATTGGAGGCATTACTTGCTGGGTAGGAAATTTATTGTATACACAGATCATAAGAGTTTGAAACATTTCTTGCAACAGAGGGTCTCTTCTCCAGACCAGCAATGTTGGTTGGCCAAGTTACCAGGCTACCAATTTGAAGTAAAATACAAACCAGGTACTGAAAACAGGGCTGCAGATGCGTTATCTAGATGTTTTGATGTGGGAGAAATGAATACTATCATTTCTTTTCCTTTGTGGTCTGATAAACAACAGTTATTAGAAGAATTAGCTCAAGATTCTTATATTCAAAAGCTGGTGCAGGAAGTGCAGCAATCACCTTCATCCAGACCTGGTTTTCACATCAAACAAGGGGTATTACTCTATCATGACAGATTGGTCATTTCACCTAATTCTTCTTCTATTCCTTGGTTGTTGGAAGAATTTCATAATACCCCTAGTGGAGGGCACTCAGGGTTTCTCAGAACATACAGGAGATTGGCTGATTCCTTATACTGGGTGGGGATGCAGAAGCGTGTAAGGGATTATGTTAGATCTTGTGATGTTTGTCAGAGACAAAAGTATAGTGCTACTTCTCCAGGAGGACTATTACAACCGCTGCCTATACCAAATATGGTGTGGGAAGATTTGTCCATTGATTTTATTACTGGATTGCCAAAATCCAAAGGTTATGAAGCTGTACTAGTAGTGGTGGACAGACTATCTAAGTATAGTCATTTTATTCTGTTAAAACATCCATACACTGCAAAAACTGTAGCTGAACTGTTTGTGAAGGAAGTAGTCAGGCTTCATGGCATACCTAACTCAATCATCAGTGACAGAGACCCTTTATTTGTGAGTCATTTCTGGTTGGAAATCTTTAAATTGCAGGGCACTAAGCTTAAAATGAGTTCAGCTTATCACCCGGAAACAGATGGTCAAACTGAAGTTATTAATAGGTGTCTGGAGTCTTATCTAAGGTGCTTTGCTTCTGATCATCCTAAGTCCTGGTCTTGTTGGGTTGCATGGGCAGAATATTGGTATAATTCTACCTTTCATATATCTATAGGCCAAACTCCTTTTGAAGTGGTGTATGGCATGAAACCTCCTCCATTGTTGAGGTTTTTATCTAATGAAACTAAAGTAGCAGCAGTAGCCTTAGAATTGAGTGAGAGGGATGAAGCTTTGAGTCAGCTCAAGCTACATTTAATCAGGGCTCAAGAACAGATGGCTATTTATGCTAATAAGAAGAGAAGAGATGTTTCTTTTGCAGTGGGGGAATGGGTCTTTCTCAAATTAAGACCTCATAGACAACACTCTGTGGTAAGAAGAATGCACCAAAAACTGGCTGCAAGGTTCTATGGACCTTTTGAAATTATTGAGAAAGTAGGTGCTGTAGCATATAAATTGAATTTACCGCCTGAATCAAAGATACATCCTGTATTCCATATTTCTCTGCTTAAACGTGCTGTGGGGAACTATCAAGTTCAGGGTGAGTTACCAAAAGATTTGGAGGTTGCTGAAGAGAATGATGTATATCCAGAGAAAATTTTAGGATCAAGAACTATTATGCAAGGTGATACTGAAGTGCAACAGAGTCTGGTACAATGGAAAAACAAAACTGTTGAAGATGTCACTTAGGAAAATAATGAAGTTTTGCGTGGACAGTTTCCTCAATTTTGCCTTGAGGACAAGGCATTTTCTAAGGTGGAGGGAGTTGATAGAAATGAGAATAAGGAAGTGGGCTTAGAAGCATATGGGCCTAAGCAAAGGATATGGCAAGTGTAAACGAGGAAAAGGACAAAAAAAGAATGATGACGTGGCTGATAAGATGGTTATATAATTGGTGTCAGCTTTTGGAGAGAATCAGCCTTAATTTCAGTATTTTCTTGTAGGGTCACTAGTGATAGTGATTGGAAGCATTTAGATGCTTTTGGGCTGTTAGTCAAGTACTGACAGTTTGTTATTTTCCTGCATAATTTTATCTTTGTACTCAAACCTTCTATTCCATTAATACAAGTTATTTCCATCTTTTCCATTATTTCCATTCACAGTTATACATATATTACGACAAATACATCTATAACCCATCAAATTCTCACATGAGTTGGATATGGAGGGAGTACTTCAAGGTGCTCCATGGACGTTTGATAATAACATGCTTAATTATCGTGGAAAGAATCCAATTAGGAGAACATTTTGTGGTACCATGTTGATTTTTGGGTACAAGTGCATAACCTTCCGGTGGGACTTATGGCGGAGAAGGTTGGAAAAGCATTGGCCAACTACATTGGCTCATTTGTTGAATTTCGCCAATGTAGCTACAAACTCTAGTAAAACAGAGTTTGCTACCAACTGAATTTCGCCATCTTGATGCTCTACTAATCCAAGCATGTTCCTATAAACATCTTTAGCCCATCTCACCAAGAATTGTTATACCAGCATCTTTAGTTCAATATTGAAAAATCATAAAATACAAAGCACCTTAATGCAAGCATTTACTACAATAATGTGACAACTAGGGGGCAACAAACTTATATAATAGCATCCACCTGCAAAAAAAGGAAAACCAAAATGTTAAGATATGGCTGTAAACAGAATCCTAAGAACAATAAGGTTATTGCAATGTTCTTTCTAAAGAAACAGTTAAGATATCGGAGAAAATGCTTCCAAAAGACAATCGTACCTGTGAAACGCGCTTAAAAAGATTGGCACTATCCGTCACATCAAGCTGAATTCCAGTTACATTTGGAATGCCCTAAACAACTGCACTGATCTAATATCAAATCTAGGATCCTTATGGAAATACTAGTTCTGCTTCCATTAAAGAACTAATGTAAAAGCAAAGATTTTAGATAAAATACCTGTACCGCATCCTTCAGTTACAACGATCCCACAATGACATCAATATCAATTTGATCTTCAAAATCATCTTCCAACAATGTTTTATACCACTGGCTTGTTCCAAATGATGATATCATTTCGGCAGCTGGCTGAAAGACTCGACCAGCACCAAGAATAAAAACTGCGGCTTTCTTTTTTGAATCAGATTCCTTCTCAATACTGTTCTCTTGAACTTTACCAAGCTTAAGTGAAATTTTACTTGAATTTTGATTTGAAAATCTTTTATTTTCAGTTGGATTAACAAGAGAGGTTAAAGAATCAATGATTTGATCCAGAACAGCCTTATCGTCCGCACCAACCTGTTGACAACACAACATGTTATTACAAAAATCATAAAGCAAATTTTGCATTAAGAGAAGATTATAAACCAAAGAGTATCAAGCCAAATGCTATGACCCATCCTGAATTTGTCCTGGTCCACAATGGCCATGCTTGAATTGGCAACCCTCTGAGACCATGGAGAAACAGAAAAAGACACTGAATTCAATTGAGTAACAGGACAAAAATGGCTCATTTTTTAATCACATCACCTTTTAGCTCAATGTGTTTGACGAATCACCGAGTACATCTCTCCCTGGAACACTTTCTCCGCCACCATCCTCCTATGCTATACTTACATTCCCCCTTCCCCCCATTCCTTTACACGCTAAATCACTATTCATTCAACTTGAAACTCCAAATAGAAGAAATTTCAGAGAGAGTATATAGAACAGAGAACCTCAACCAACAAAGTTGATACTATTAAATATGAAACTTACAAAATATTAAGGGAGTACTTTTATCAAACACATTCCCTGCAATTCAAAGAAAATATGAAAGCACGTTAATCAGAATCACCAACAACACTAAAAAAAAATGTGTCAGATGAAATCAGGCAAACCTACCTAATAAAATTTTGTATTACAATCCATCTACTTACATACACACATACAAGCATCAAATAAAAAAAAAATCAAAATTCAAAACAAAAATCGAGTTGATTAGAAGAAATAAATTACCTTAGATCGACAGTGTAGATTAGCGAAAACGAAGTAGCTAAGATTGAAGAATCGTGGCGAAGAAGCGAAATCGATTGCAAATCAATCAGAGAACCACTGAATTAGCGATTCAATTGTGCGTTGAGTCGGCTGTGAGGAAACGATGATGTGAGGAAGTGATTTATGTGAATTAGGAACCTCGATAATTCAGATGAAGCAGGAAGCGATTTTGAGAGATGCGATTGTGAGGAAGAAGATTGAGATAATTTTGAGTCGATTATGCTTATTGAAAAGCGATTTTGAGAGAAGAGGTTCTGCTCAGTGGCGGATCAGGACCTGAGTCAGGGTGCAAACTTTTTAATATATACCACCGGTTGACCGATGCATATAAACTAATGCACGATCGCTAATATTATTAATTATTGGGTTATGTTAACTTGTGCCCTAAGGGCACATGTTAAGCTACCTAAAAATAGAAATATAGCATTTAATAATAGAAAAAATTTAATGTTTAGAGAATTAAATACACCACAAGTTCAATAAATTTTTTCCACATTTATATCCTTATCATGTGCCCTTAAGGGCACAAGATAACATTCTCCTTAATTATTTATTAAAAAAAATTAATATTTTAAATATATTTATCAAAATAAATTGAATAAGATTTTATATGTTAATATTTATATTTATATATTATTAAAAAATACGGTCAAAGCAAGGTAAATGAATAGTAAGATTTTATCAAACATTTTCTTAATTTTATCATTTTATTTAGTCAAATAACTGAATTTACATAAAATATGGTAACTTAAATTTTTTATTTTCAATAAAATAACTGAATTTGTAAAGTAATATATAGTATATTTGCAAAACTAGGACTTAAAAGGTTGAATTATCCTAGTTGTGTGATGTTTCAAGTTCTAAAAAAACATTATGTTCTTTAGAACCATTGCTACAACATTTTTTGAATACTAATAAAATAATAGAAAATTAAATTAAAATTGTATCATCTTTTGTTGGACAAGATCAAGCTTTTTTCTTTTAGGTGGTTGAAGACGACGAATATTACGTTAGCTTCGAACTACCATAGTTTATGGTCTAGTCATTTACTTTGTTTGGACCTTGTATGATTGCTTTTCTGGTTTTGATTATCTGACTATTTGTAAACTTTTGTAGTTTACCTTGGTATGTCTTGTGTGGGGAGGCTGTTTGTGTTAAAAAAAAACATAATACTACTAATAAAAATAAAGAAAAAGTTGGGCTGAGTGTTACCGATGGGCTGCACTACATGAGCAAAAAATGAAATTTTTTTTCCCACCCCAACAATCTTCCATTTATCCCAACATATTTTTTAAAATACTCATTCTACCCTTATCAAATATTAGTATATTTTAATATTTTTTATTTTGTCGTTTTATAACTGTTCCAGTAGACTGTTCAGACTCCCAAAAAACTGTTCGGGTAATTTTTTATCTTTTCCGGTATGTTAAAGTTACCGGAACACTTTTTTCAAAGTGTTCCGATATGTAAAAACTATGAATGTTTACTGGAACACTTTTAAAAAACTATGGTTGTCAAAATTTCAAACCGCAATACTTAAAAAAAATATCATGTAAGTAATAATCTATAATGCATTAGAAATTGCTACCGGAAAAGTTGGAGAAAGAATTTCAGAAACGGGAATACTCTAAATAAAAGAGATCCGGTGTGTAAAAATCATAATAAGATGGATATTGATACCGGAAACGTGTGAAAAAAACTGTTTCGATTGACATAGTTGTGAACGTAGAAGCTTATTTACCGGAATCGTTTTATATAGTACCCCGGTGCACAATTTACTTGTTGGCTCAGACATCTTCTCAAATCGTGCCAAGGTGTTGGAGTTAGATTAAAGATTAGGAAACAATGTTTCAAAGAGCTTGCCGTGTACTGCCAGCACCTTATTCATTTTACCAAGACAAATAAATTTTTCCTATCTGTTCTTTCCTTCTACAAATCTATTGTAAATCAAACATTTGATTTTTAGCCTCCTTTAAACTTTCCACTTTTTTATTCCGTAAAATTCATCGGTATTATTCTTCCTTTGAAATTGAGATATCAAATCAAATATGGGATTTTGTCATTTGATTTGAGATTGCAAATTTCCAATTGAACATCACTATAGGCATATGAATTTTTTTCACCATTGAACAAACGAATCATTTCAATTCAAGTATGAATTTTATTTTACAATACAAATTATTGTCCAATCTGTGTTGAAAGAATTAGAAATTTTTTCTGAGAAAAAAAGGAGGTTATGTAATAGGAGAGAGAATGAAACATTAGCGATGGTAGACATAGCCATGGATAAAGGCCTCAAGCTTTGCTTAAATGAAATTTAACAAACCGGAAAACTTATTCTATTAAGTTATATAAGTTTTCCGGTGAACAACGTAAATTTAAGTTTTCCGGTAAACATTCATAGTTTTTACATATTAGTGTTCCGGTAACTTTAATATACCGGAAAAAAATAAAAACTTACCGGAACAGTTATAAAACAACAGAATAAAAAATATTAAAATATACTAATATTTGATAAGGGTAGAATGGGTATGTTAAAAAATATTTTGGGGTAGATGGAAGATTGTTGGGGTAGAAAAAAAAATTCGCAAAAAATGGAAACTGTCTTTGGTGCAGGTGCAAAATGAAGATTGCAGGGGTGCAAAACATATTTAATACATGAAACTAGGTGAAAAATTAAAACGGCAGGGTGTGCATGTGCACCCTCTCACTAAGAGGTGGATCCGTCCTTGGTTCTGCTTATCATGCGATGATTATGAGGAAGTGATTTTGAGACAAGCGATTCTAGTTACCATGCGATATGATTGCGTAGAAGTGGTTGTGAGAGATAAAGCGATTTTGTGAGAAATTGGAAAATGATTTGAGTCTCTCTCTGTGGTTGAGGAAATGTTTATTACTTTTTTTTTGGGGTAGTTTATTACTACTTTTTTATATTTATTATTTTTGCTTTTATACATGAAAATGTTTATTCACCAAACAATAAATAAAAGAAACATTTTATTGTAAGTATTAGCTTGGAAAATTTATTTTGCTGTAAAAGCACATCAAATCAACCACAAATTAACTTGAACAATCAATTGTAGTAGGATTTTGGTAGCTGATATGATATTTTCTTGTAGTGATATGACAAGAATAACAACAATCGCTTTTGGAGACAATACATGCGGATTTGAGTCCGTGTTGATGTTCATAAGCCACTCAAGAAAGATAAGAAAGTCAAAAATCAGGGAGGAAAATGGTGTACTGTCAATTTTAAGTATGAAAAATTAGGCGTATTTTGCTTTGTTTGTGGCGCTGAAAACAAATGCGAAGTGCGTTTCTCTAAGGAGAAAACAGAATTTGAGCATGGTCAAATGAACTAAGAGCAAAACCGCGAAGGCGAAGCGGCCGGCCAACATCGCAGTGGCTAACAGAGGAAAAAGGTGGTATAGCCGTATAAGAGTCACCAGAGGAGGAAACTGTTGAGGCAAAATCCATTTTAGTGTTTTAATGACAACAAACCTTATGGAATAAATGTTAAGTTTTATGAATGGTGATCTACTGATGTTTGCACTTGAGTTTTTGTTGAAAGATAGGTAATGACAAAAGTGGACAATCTAGAAGCCACTCACATCAACAAGTGCATTTTGTATACTCAAGCAATGAAAGAATCGGAGTAGCATCAGATGATCATAACAAAAGCATCACAAGCTTCATGAAGATTTTTAAAGGATGTTGTTTGAATCATAAGAGGTTTCATTTGAAGATTCAAACAAGAAAGCAAGTTTCATGGTTAATAGTCTTCCTCATCACCACAAGGTTCACAATGAGCTTAAAGATTCAAGGAAGAATATGAAGATCATAGTTGATGGAAATACTTGCATCACAAGCTACACAAGAACATATTTGATGTTATCATGTCAAAACTCACATTGAGTTTTGTTACATGCTTTGAGGATTTACTACTACAATTAACATCAATGGAAATGATGCATATGTTGAAGATCTTCAAAACCTATTCAAAGTTTCATCTTAGCTTCTCAAGACAAGAATGATCTAAGAATGATTTTCCATGAATTTATAAAGGAGCTTATGCACCACAAGGCATAAAAGTTTTAATCATTGTCTAAGCTAGAAAATGATAATCCTCATGATGAGTACTCCCACGCCTCCACTAAAAGCATCTCAAAGTATTCAATGAACAAGCAACAATGTGTGCAAAACATCAAGAGGAATTGTGGAAAGTTTTGCAGCAACATGAAGATCCCTCCTTAAGAAAATCTTGAGATACTGTTTCAAGAATGATCTGAGAACATTCTTAACAGACAGACTGCACTTTTGAATATAAGCACATTTTGGATTAAGTGCTTTCTGATTTTATAAGTCAACTTTGGACAAAACAAATAAGCACTTTACAAAGGAAATATGGATCAAATCTCTACAGAAGATAATATCTTTTTGGATCAACACTTTTGATGGAAAATGAGCATATACCTTTCCTAGTCATAATTCATGCAATGAATTATAAGTTTGATCTTTTATGGTATTGATCATCCAATGAAAATACCTGATCATATATCATAGGCCAATCAGATTGCAACAACACATTATGAACTATGAGTTGTGATGTACTTGCAAAATGACTATGTTGGAACATTCTTCAATGGTGTTGTCATACAAGTACATTTTTGTCTCACATGCCTTTGTACTAATCCAGCTGGTTTATTCCCAAGCTAATGCTATCTCTGAGTTGTCCTTGAGCCTACTGAACAGCTGCATATCACAAAGGAAATAGAGATGAAGCTTCATCACACTTGCTGATACAGTCAAGACTGGTTCAAGACTGATTCAAGAACGTTCTTGCACACAGTTTTGCAAAACCACCTCCAACTGTCATGAGTCCTTTTACTGAGGTTCCAAACGGCTATATCTGACCTCTGACATTGGAAGGATGCAGGAAACAACTCATTTGTACTTGCCAACAGCTCACACTTCTTTGGCTCTTGTGGATCAAAGCAAAAATTCAGTTCAAGACTGTTTCAAGACTAATGCAAGACTGATCCTGCACACAGTTTTTCAAAACCATTTCCAACTGTCATAAGTCCTTTTCTGAGCATCCAAACGGCTATATCTGATACATGACAGTGGAAGGAAGTAAGAAACAACTCATATGTACTTGGTAACAGCTCACACATATTTGGATCTTATGGATCAAAGCCAAATGGAAATCAAGACTGTTCCAAGACTAATCAGAGAATCTACAAATTATGCAGAATTTGTCTGCTGCATATAGAGCACTGAGTAACAGCTCTATTTTGCCCTCTAACTGATATACTTGAAGGCCAAGACTCACACATAAGGTTGCATCTATAAAAGGCAAGCAAATCCAAGAGAAAGAGCAAGAGTTCAAGCTACAAATCATCAATTACTTGTTTTTGTCTACAAGTCCTAAAACTCTTCTTTCATCACTCAAACTCAGGCTCTTCATTCACATCATACTTCTGAGTTTATTGAGTGTTTCTATTTGCTTCTCAAACAACCTTTGAGTTTCTACAAGCAAATTTCTCAAGAGACCACTTTTCAACATAACCCACTTTTAAGTGGTTATATCTTTGTCTCTCAATTTTACCACTCACACTCCAGCTCTCTATCAACCTATTGGATCACAATATTACTGAGTGTATTGAGTGTATTTTATATAAGCTTCTCAAACTAGTTTTGAGTTTTTGTATAAGCTTAGATCCAGAACAACTTCCCTTTGTAAAAAGAAGATTGGCTCAAGTCAATACGTAACTATTGATTGAGTGACACCTCTGTAAGGCTGAGGTAGATCAAGCTTGTAGGGATTGGAGGTTTCTGATCGTGGTTTAGATCAAAGAAGATTTGTATTTGAGATCGGTAGTATCTCGAGATCATAGTGGAAAACTCACAGGCGTGGGGACTGGACTAGCCCAGGATTTGGGTGAACCAGTATAATTTTTGTGTGTGAATCTCTCTTACCTTTAACTATTTATTTACTGCAAACACACATCACACAAACCACTTAATCTACATTCACTTTGAATTCTCACGCAGCAGAGAACATTCTCAGAACAAGCTCACGCAGCAGAGAACATTCTCAGAACAAGCTGTTTTATATTCCACTAACATTTATCCAAGTATACACTTGAGATTATTTTGTAGAGTGCAGGATTAATTTTAAAAGGGTCACAATTCAAACCCCCCCTTTCTTGTGACTATTTCTTCCACTTCAATTGGCATCAGAGCTCTGGCTCTAAGGTATAAACACTTAACAGTGTTAGAGGAAAAGATTCAGGAAGAAGTGATGTCAAAACCTGCAAATCAAAGTGCATGTCGTAAGTGCAAAAAGAAGGGACATTCCAAAACGAAATGTTCTCAAAACAAGAAAATGCAAAGAGAGCTCGCTTCCAAGAAGAAATTCATGATGACAACAAAAGGTGACTTTGATGATTCAAAAATAGAAGAAAAAGGCAACACATGCTTAATGGTAAATAATGAGGTAACAGATTCTAAACCTTGTTCTTTATGTATTAAAAGGGAAGTTGAATTTAATAGTCTTCTAAATAACTCAAACTCTCTATCTCAAAAGTGTACTTTACTAGAAAATCAACTATTTGAGATGAAGAAAGAAAATGAGAAATTACAAATCTTGAATGATAAATATTTCAAAATTATTCAAGAATTGCAATACTCTCATCTTAATATGTTTGAGCAACAAAAGATTCTCCATGATAAACAAACCACTAATCATCTTTTAGAATGTTCTAAAGTTCATGAAAATGATGTTGTTTTAAAAGAAAATATTTCAGATTTGGAAAAAGACATAACTAGCTCTGTAAAATCTACAAAGAATTTTCAAAACATTAAGGAATCACAAGTTATAATCTTTGACAAAACTAGTTTAGGTTGTAGAACTTTTCAAAAACAAAAGACATTTGAGGATTGTTTTGTTCCTCATAAAGATCAAAGAATACAAAGATACAAATGCTCATATTGTTCCAAATATGGTCATATTGAATCCTTTTGTTTTAAGAAAAAATTCAAAAGAAAAGAACATTCTCATCAGAAACAAGAACAGTCTCAGAATGTTCTGAAAATGCATTTTTATTCAAAATCTTCCTATAAGAGATCAACTTATTATCATAAGAAGAAATCTTATAAGAGGAACAACACTAACCTCCAAGGACCCAAATCACTATGGGTACCAAAATCATTATTAACTTGTGTTGCAGGAATGTCTTTAAGCAATCAAGAAAAAGCTTTGAGGCTTGGAAAATTGATGCTCAAGGAATATGACTTTAGAAAGACAATATTTCCTCACATTTAAAAAGGGAGGAATGGTGAATCTACAACCGTTGCAATCATCGACAAAAATCAAACCAAAGGTACATGTATCATTAAGTAAATTGATTTTGCATAAATTAAGGATGATTGATATGTTAAAGGTCTAACACATAACTTCATTAAATTTTGGGAAAATTGGAATTAAAGTTATTTCATACTCATCCTCATGATTATGATACTTAGATGATTTTTAAATCAAATCATGTTTTAATGCCCTTGAAAAAGATAAATATTTTGGACATAAAATGGCCTGTCAATTAAGTATGAAAACTTTGGCAAATTTATTCAATTTTGATCTAGTTAGATATTTGTTAAAAATTGGTTTTGAATATGATAAAGTTTGTGAAACTTGTATTTATTATGTAAAGAGTATTCTTCATTTGAAAAATACAATTTTAACCAAAAATCTTTTTGAACCACTTTATATTGATTTATTTGTTCATTACAAAACTACTAGTCTTTTCACTTTGTACTACTTGATGATTTATTCAACTTGGACTTTATTTTTAAAGCAAAAGAACAATTTCTTTTAAGGCTTTTAAAGTTTTGTGAAAAATGTTCAAACTTTAAAAACTCAAAAACCATCTCTTAGTAGTAGTGATCATGGGGAGATTATGAAAAACTATATATCAAAACATTCTTTGAAGAAAATGATATTTCATTTGATTTTCTTGATTTAGAATTTCAGCAAAAACAAAATTGTTATAAAGAAAAATTCATTAAATGAAATATTTTTAATCAAGTGTTGAAAAATATTTTTGAAAGAAACCATAGACATTGCATATGTTTTTGCATCATGTTTCTACTTGAGTAAAACTCCAATCCATGTGAAAATATAGAAATCCAATCATATCATGCTTTTATTTTTTTTGTCATTACTATAATTTGGCATAGCAAAAAAAAAATATTAAGAAGATTTTTTAAAATTATCAAAAACATAGTTTTTGGGATACTCTCTTCATTCTCTAAAGTTACAGTATATGTAATTTCAAATTTACAAGTTGTATAAATCATGTTAATTACTTTTGATGAGTTTGACAAGTTTTATGATAAGAGAAAAGATAATGGTGTTAATGATGATACACAACTACGAGAAGAAACCATGAATCAAAAGTTTAAGATTGTTCAAACATCACCTCTACAAATACATCTGAAGAGTTTGAAGTTGACTTACTATCATACTCATGATTGAATCATTAATAGCTCCATTGAAAGAATAAGAACTGAATTTTCTATTGAAGAAAATGGACGGATGGAAAATGAATAAGTATGTGGATGTCATTCTTGAATGATCGTAATGTTCTCCCAATTATAAGAATGTTCACCATTGGAAGGAGCCATGGTATATGAAGACAACTTGTACACTCCTGTTCAAGTAAGAAGAAATGAGTTGATCCAAGAAATGTTCATTGAAAGCTGAGATTATTAAAGGAGTACAATCTGAGAACGTTCTTGCTGCTATGATAACAACTGCCAAAGGAAAATGATCTCTCATTGAGTGTACTGAATCTTAGTCTAAGTTCATTCCCTTTGTGGACCTTGATGCATGCATCGCTGCATTTTGACTCAAGTATATTGGTGTTGATCTCACTCCTTCACAAAGCTACTACAAGAGTTCTTGGAGAATTTTCAACCACACCTCATTTTTTTTTTAACCACTTTGTGTTCTCTCCTTCTGTGAATCACTGTCAAAGATCTTGATTCATTTCTTAGCTATGAATTCCAAAACAAAAAATTGCTCAAAATACCAAGCCCAAAAACCCCAGAATATTTGTTTCCATATTCTCTACATCCGTTGCACCAGTTTGAGATGAAGCAAACATCAGGCTTAAGCGTTCTAAGATGGGACTTTGAAAAAGAGAGCAACTTGGATGAGTTACTTTATACTTTGTTGGATCCAGTAGATTAATCTGAGAACGTTCTTCCTGCCAAGTCAACAAGTGAAAAGGCAAAGAAGTTCTACTTGAAGATAACCAATTGCAGCTCTAATTTTTAACCTTGATACCTCATTATTCAAGCATTAACATTGGTATTGGACCAACATCTTCTCAAACTATTGACTAAGATACTTGAGAGATGATGAATTTATTCAACATTGGAAAATGCTCTAAAAGATAAAACTTTTCTCCTCAAACGTCAACCAAGTGTCTTATATTTACAATGGCGAGCATGTGGTGAAATTTCAAACAATTGAAGAAGCTCCCATCATTGAATCTCAAGTGAGGAAATCCATTATATAAGGTACACAAAATTCTAGATCTTATAACATTTGCATTATATGAAGCTTGAATACATTTATGCAATGTTATTATGTGATTGATTTGATGATCTTGAAATTTAGAATTCAGTATGAAATTTTCTGTATATGACTTTAAAAGCTTAAATTGCATATCATAGTTTGTTAATGACTAGTATGTGCATATGCATAATTCATATCTTTAATAATTCATATCTTTAATGCACTCTTTGTTCTTACACTTTTTCATGATTTTTGTTCATACAATGGAAAATAATCTCTTTCAAAATATCATGTTAAGTGTTAAATGAATGAACATTGTTGCTGTGCAAAATCATCTTTCTACACCTTTGTAAGCAATACTTTTTCAAAAATGTTATACTCATATTGCTATCAAAGTTTTTGTTATGGGTTATTTTATCAAGTTAGATTTTCTCCATATGTCTTAGTCACATTTTTCAATGATCAATTTTATTTTGACATACCAAAAGACAATTTTATTTTAAATTAACACTTGTCTTAATTTATTTTCATGATCTCGTGATAAATATTTTAAAAGTTCATGATCACATTGTTGATAAATATTTTTAAAATACAAGTCATGTTATGTGCTTAATGAAAAATTATCCTTAATGATCAATGAATAATTTTTTGAGTTAGTCTCTTAATTATCCTTCATGATAGACCAAAACTTTTAGAACAAGAAAAATGACATAAAACTCATAATTTTGATAAACCATTATATGTCATATTTGTTTTTACATAAGTCCGGCTTATAGTATACTTTTTTTATGAAAACACATTTTTTTCTATAAGTCTTTTATATGTGCACCGCTCTCAATTTAAAACTTTGGATGAATCCAATTTTGTTGCACATCTTGATTAGCCTATAGTTTGCTTAATTGATGATTAAGTAGAACTTTTTGAACATGGCTTCTCAAAAATTGAGATTTTGTTATGACTTATGTAAAAGATCCTCCTTCAAAGGTTTTAAATGAATATCCATTTTTTGTTGGATTTATTATTTGAAGGATTTTAACAAGAGAACATATGATTGGTCTTCATGAGAATAATTTGTGTGTCTACTCTCCATAAAATTAGAATTTGGTCTAAGAATAATAGTTCTTGCACATTATGTTCATAAACTCATATTTGACTTTTTTCTACACTTATGTGTTTTGATAAAAATACGATCAGATGTTTTAACATAAAATCCTCTTGAATTTTTTTGCTATAAAAAGGAAACATCTTCATCATAGAAATATTTGGAAAAGAGAGAAATTTATTTTTGACATGTTGTCAATTTACTCTGATTTCAAAGTTTTTTCGTTTGCGCCATTTTCTCTCTAATTTCAAAGTTTTTGGACAATTTTAAACTATATTTTATTGTTAAAATGACCACAACATAGTCTTGTCCATCATTTTTTTTGGAATGATCATGTTTTAAAAGAAAAAAGTTACCTCTACCCAAATTATTTTGAAACTTTTAGAGAATATTCATCTCATAAGATTTAGGGAGAGTTTTTCTAAATTTTGAGAATATTTGTTTCTTTAGAACTTGCAATATCTTTGAGGTCAAAATCCTTTTTTAAATTGAGAATGTATAACATTATCTTTTAAAATCAAATATGTTTACATGTGATTTAATCATTATTCATGTTGTGATTGCAATATTTGATTGAAATGATTATTGATGATCATACATGCTATGTGCTTTAATGTTTAAATGCAAACTTGGTAAGTTTGATATATGAATGAACTTCTCAACTTCATGTATGCAATGTTTATTACATTTGAATCCTATCATTGCACTTCATATTTAAAATTACTCCCAATACTTTTTGATAGATGACAAAAGGGGGAGAGATATATATGATGGGAGAGAAATGTTAGATGAAACTAATTAATGAAGAATGTTATGAATTAACCTCTTGCATGTATTTAGGGGGAGTTTAATTAGAATGATAAGAATTAAACCCTTGCATGTGTTTAGGGGGAGCTTAATTGCATATCTACGAACATTCTTGCATTTGTTATTATTTCCATCCATAAAACATAAGATTTATTCAAAAGGTTTGTCATCATCAAAAAGGGGGAGATTGTTGAGGCAAAATCCATTTTAGTGTTTTAATGACAACAAACCTTATGGAATAAATGTTAAGTTTTATGAATGGTGATCTACTGATGTTTGCACTTGAGTTTTTGTTGAAAGATAGGTAATGACAAAAGTGGACAATCTAGAAGCCACTCACATCAACAAGTGCATTTTGTATACTCAAGCAATGAAAGAATCGGAGTAGCATCAGATGATCATAACAAAAGCATCACAAGCTTCATGAAGATTTTTAAAGGATGTTGTTTGAATCATAAGAGGTTTCATTTGAAGATTCAAACAAGAAAGCAAGTTTCATGGTTAATAGTCTTCCTCATCACCACAAGGTTCACAATGAGCTTAAAGATTCAAGGAAGAATATGAAGATCATAGTTGATGGAAATACTTGCATCACAAGCTACACAAGAACATATTTGATGTTATCATGTCAAAACTCACATTGAGTTTTGTTACATGCTTTGAGGATTTACTACTACAATTAACATCAATGGAAATGATGCATATGTTGAAGATCTTCAAAACCTATTCAAAGTTTCATCTTAGCTTCTCAAGACAAGAATGATCTAAGAATGATTTTCCATGAATTTATAAAGGAGCTTATGCACCACAAGGCATAAAAGTTTTAATCATTGTCTAAGCTAGAAAATGATAATCCTCATGATGAGTACTCCCACGCCTCCACTAAAAGCATCTCAAAGTATTCAATGAACAAGCAACAATGTGTGCAAAACATCAAGAGGAATTGTGGAAAGTTTTGCAGCAACATGAAGATCCCTCCTTAAGAAAATCTTGAGATACTGTTTCAAGAATGATCTGAGAACATTCTTAACAGACAGACTGCACTTTTGAATATAAGCACATTTTGGATTAAGTGCTTTCTGATTTTATAAGTCAACTTTGGACAAAACAAATAAGCACTTTACAAAGGAAATATGGATCAAATCTCTACAGAAGATAATATCTTTTTGGATCAACACTTTTGATGGAAAATGAGCATATACCTTTCCTAGTCATAATTCATGCAATGAATTATAAGTTTGATCTTTTATGATCTTTTATGGTATTGATCATCCAATGAAAATACCTGATCATATATCATAGGCCAATCAGATTGCAACAACACATTATGAACTATGAGTTGTGATGTACTTGCAAAATGACTATGTTGGAACATTCTTCAATGGTGTTGTCATACAAGTACATTTTTGTCTCACATGCCTTTGTACTAATCCAGCTGGTTTATTCCCAAGCTAATGCTATCTCTGAGTTGTCCTTGAGCCTACTGAACAGCTGCATATCACAAAGGAAATAGAGATGAAGCTTCATCACACTTGCTGATACAGTCAAGACTGGTTCAAGACTGATTCAAGAACGTTCTTGCACACAGTTTTGCAAAACCACCTCCAACTGTCATGAGTCCTTTTACTGAGGTTCCAAACGGCTATATCTGACCTCTGACATTGGAAGGATGCAGGAAACAACTCATTTGTACTTGCCAACAGCTCACACTTCTTTGGCTCTTGTGGATCAAAGCAAAAATTCAGTTCAAGACTGTTTCAAGACTAATGCAAGACTGATCCTGCACACAGTTTTTCAAAACCATTTCCAACTGTCATAAGTCCTTTTCTGAGCATCCAAACGGCTATATCTGATACATGACAGTGGAAGGAAGTAAGAAACAACTCATATGTACTTGGTAACAGCTCACACATATTTGGATCTTATGGATCAAAGCCAAATGGAAATCAAGACTGTTCCAAGACTAATCAGAGAATCTACAAATTATGCAGAATTTGTCTGCTGCATATAGAGCACTGAGTAACAGCTCTATTTTGCCCTCTAACTGATATACTTGAAGGCCAAGACTCACACATAAGGTTGCATCTATAAAAGGCAAGCAAATCCAAGAGAAAGAGCAAGAGTTCAAGCTACAAATCATCAATTACTTGTTTTTGTCTACAAGTCCTAAAACTCTTCTTTCATCACTCAAACTCAGGCTCTTCATTCACATCATACTTCTGAGTTTATTGAGTGTTTCTATTTGCTTCTCAAACAACCTTTGAGTTTTTACAAGCAAATTTCTCAAGAGACCACTTTTCAACATAACCCACTTTTAAGTGGTTATATCTTTGTCTCTCAATTTTACCACTCACACTCCAGCTCTCTATCAACCTATTGGATCACAATATTACTGAGTGTATTGAGTGTATTTTATATAAGCTTCTCAAACTAGTTTTGAGTTTTTGTATAAGCTTAGATCCAGAACAACTTCCCTTTGTAAAAAGAAGATTGGCTCAAGTCAATACGTAACTATTGATTGAGTGACACCTCTGTAAGGCTGAGGTAGATCAAGCTTGTAGGGATTGGAGGTTTCTGATCGTGGTTTAGATCAAAGAAGATTTGTATTTGAGATCGGTAGTATCTCGAGATCATAGTGGAAAACTCACAGGCGTGGGGACTGGACTAGCCCAGGATTTGGGTGAACCAGTATAATTTTTGTGTGTGAATCTCTCTTACCTTTAACTATTTATTTACTGCAAACACACATCACACAAACCACTTAATCTACATTCACTTTGAATTCTCACGCAGCAGAGAACATTCTCAGAACAAGCTCACGCAGCAGAGAACATTCTCAGAACAAGCTGTTTTATATTCCACTAACATTTATCCAAGTATACACTTGAGATTATTTTGTAGAGTGCAGGATTAATTTTAAAAGGGTCACAATTCAAACCCCCCCTTTCTTGTGACTATTTCTTCCACTTCAGAAACAACCCAGATAAAAAAATCCAATGTTGGTAGGCCCGTGTCGGTTACTTCATCCAACGAATAACAATTACTTAACAAAAAATTACAATTATGGAGTACTTCAAACATATGCATGCTGTGTGATGTCGTGTTGTGACGCTGTGTGCTCCGCCGACTGAGTCGTTGCCATGCGAGAGAAGAGAATGAACGAAATTCAGTGGTGGAGCCAGGAAAATATGTTGGGGTGGGCAACTAAAAAAATTATAAAACGGAAATTATATTGTCTACAAAAATTTAAGTTATAATAAGCAGTCAAAATATTTAATTAAATACCTTAAAATAGTACTATAGTACTCTATGTGTATTGAGTGACTTGAAATCATTAACAATTAACTTTGAACTAATACTTGCAGAAAGTTGATGATAAAAAAATTACATAATTTATTATATTTTGTATATATTAAGACGAGAATGATTGTTCTTAATTGAAAATGATTATGATTTGAGAGTTATAAGGATAACTTGGTGGCTAAGGTGAATGAGAATGAGTGAAGTCATAAGAATGTTTCTTTTACTAGTAAAAGGAAGGTTGAGTTGCTCATAAGCAAGCATTGTGCTGATGTGGCACCTCTAAAAAAATTTCATACAATTTCTCATTTTAGGTAAACAAAATAAATAAATAGATAAATGTAAATAATAATGTTATGTAATTCTTACAAACAAAAATCGTGTATAAATTTATGGATATAACTTTTACAATTCTGTGACTTTATTAAAATTCACCGGTTATATTTTTCATGATTGTCATTCTATTCATTTCTCCTACAAATAAATTAGAAAGATTCTATTCCACATCATTTTTTATGAACCAATATTTATTTATTTTGACAGAATATGAACCAATATATTTTATTAGACTATTTTTATAAATTTTATTAAAATACATCATTTACATTTATCGGTTACAATAATGGTTAATTTAATTCATATTTAGAACAATTATGTTGATTCATATTCGTAAAAAAAAAAAAAACTGCTATGGCATTAAAGAGAGAACTTATATATGCTCCCTCACATTTTATCTCCATTTTTCAGTTGTGACAATTCCTATTGAAACTAAAGTATTCTTTATGGGAAAATACTTAAGTTGTTGAACTTGAATTGGCTGCATCACATTAGTTTTGTTGTTCACCCGTGTTAGTGTATATAACATATACAGTTGATTTTATGCTATATATATATATAAGGGGCTGCTAACTTAGACCCAGTTGGGTCTAAGTTAGCAAAGTGCACCTTTTCAGTTGGACCAAAATACCCATTCTTTTTAATTAATTAACCAAATTGCCATCAATGGACGCGGATCCAGTGTCGCGCGCGTACCGCAGGACCATGGTTACAGGCCGTTGATTTCCATCAGACAGCCAAGATCTGATCTCATCAAGACTGTCTGATCAATCAGACAGCCCAGATCATCCGAATCCATCAGATTCCAGCACGTGCACCACACTGGATTACACCCTGGAGAGAGAAGAATCTACTTTTTAAAAGCAGGACACGTGTCGCTGTCTGATTGGCTGGGCGTGATTTTTTTCCATTTAATACTTTGAACTCAATTATTTCGTTGTAAATTAATTTTTTATTTTATACCAAAATTCATAATTTTTTTTTCTCTACAAATAGAGACTTGGTTCGTTTGATTTGGACACAGAAAAAAAACTCAATTTTTCACTACCTTAATCTCATTTTTCACTACCTTACATCAACTCACTGAAACCATTCTACCAGGAAAATGGTTTCAGAGTACAAATCTCTGAAACCATTCTACCAGCTAAATAGTTTCAGAAGCAAACACAATTAATAAATTACTCACTGAAACCATTCTACCAGTAAAATAGTTTCAGAGTACAACTATGTGCAACCATTCTACAAGCTAAATGGTTTCAGAAGCAAATAACTAATAATCAACTTACTGAAACCATTCTACCAGCAAAATGGTTTCAGATTACAACTCTCTGAAACCATTGTACCAGATAAATGGTTTCAGAAGCAAACACAATTAATAAATTACTCATTGAAACCATTCTACCAGTAAAATGGTTTCAGAATACAACTATGTGCAACCATTCTACCAGTAAAATGGTTTCAGAAGCAAACATTAGTTTTTAATTACCGTTTTATCTCATTTAATTAACTAAAAATAGTTTCAGGTCTCCAAAAATTTCATAAAATATACCAAAAGTTCCAGAATATTATCTACTATTTTCCTGGTATAATGGTTTCAGTGAGTTGGTTGAGTGGTGCGTGTTAAATTACAACACACAAGTAACGTATTTAGTAGACAAAAAATGAGATTAAGGTATTGAAAAATTGCATTTTTTTTTTGTGTCCAAATCAAACGAACCAAGTCTCTATTTGTAGAAAAAAAACAATTATGAATTTTGGTATAAAAAAATAAAAATAAAAAATTAATTTACAACGAAATAATTGAGTTCAAAGTATTAAATGAACAAAAATCACGTCCAGCCAACCATTGTGTTACACGTGTCCTACTTTTAAAAAGCAAAGTTTTCTCTCTCCAGGGTGTAATCCAGTGTGGCGCACGCGCTGGAATCTGATGGATCAGGATGATCTGGGCTGTCGGATTGATCAGACAGTCTTGATGAGATCAGATCTTGGCTGTCTGATGGAAATCAACGGTCTGTAACCATGGTCCTTCGGTACCGCGCGACACTGGATCCGCGTCTATTAATGGGTATTTTGGTTAATTAATTAAAAAGAATGGGTATTTTGGTCCAATTGAAAAGGTGCACCTTGCTAACTTAGACCTAACTAAGGTCTAAGTTAGAAAACCCCATATATATATATATATATATATATATATATATATATATCTTCAATAAGGTGTTACTTTGAATTTGCTAATTACATTCATTATTTCTACAATGGCATATTTATATGGATTTTGATTATTATTTTTGCTAATCAATGGATTCTGATGTTTAATTTGTACTTCATTTCACACAGGGGAACAATATAGGATTAAGCTAACATTGTATAGGAAGGGTTTTCACCTTCAAAATGATACAAACTCTTGAGGTGATCGACTTAGCTATATATGACATGCATTTTTATTTTAGAGAGATGTTATATACAGCGAAAAAGTTTTCACGATTTTTTTCACGAATCAACCGTGTATATCCTCTGTTCTATGTTTTTGACATGCTTTATCTTGTGGCCATGCTTTAACATCTCAAAAAATTAATAAAAAGTATCACCCACCGCTGTTTACAAGCTGTTATTCGTCTAATTTTTATTGTTTGACGCTGTGAAAGTAGCAGATAGAATAGAAACATGACTATAAGAAAGCCAACAAGTTCTTCAGCAAAATTTATCAAGTTCACTAAATTGGCTCATTACTCCTATGAACCATGGATTACAGCATGGATTATAGAACAAACAATACCAAAATCGATTGAAGAAGACAAAGTAACTGCGACGAACCTAGACATAGTAACGACGGCGATGGCAAACGGAGAAACGAAGAACAAATACAAAAGTAATAATCACCAATTTCTTGGCAACTTAGAAACTTATCTTTCTTTCAAACAAGAAACAGAGAGAGAAGTTTTCACAAAAAGAAACCGAGAGAGAAGAGAGAAACTGAGTTTTGGATGGTTGAAGATGAAAGAATGATGTGTGAAAAAAGAGAAGATGCGAGTTTTTTTTTTTTTTGGTTCAAAAGAAGCGAGTTTTTTTTTTTCAAATTATAAAAAGGAATTTAAGTTAATTAATTTAAATAATAAAGTGGGTGCCACTACTCCCAGCACATTCGTGAGCCTTCGTGATGCTATTTTTCGCTTTAACAAGCATTTTCCTTTATTTTATTTTTGTGAACAATTCATCTATATTTTAAAGGTAATCTTCAGTTTCCATCTTCAATTCTAATATTGTGTTTTTTTTTACGTGTATTTCCACTTATATAATTAGCTTCTCACTTGACACTTTTGATTGAAATATTAGGTAAATTGTTAGTTGCAATACAAATATTTCTACTGCACCATATGTGTTATGGATATTAATATGAGAATGTTATATGTGCTCTTAAACGTTGAGAAACTCAATATAAAAATGTAAATTGAAAGTAGAGAACCATTTTTTTTATAAGCATAGAAACAATTTCACCTTTGAATAATTATTTTGGTTAACATAATATTTTTCATATATTATCATTTTAGACTATATATGTTGATGTAGTTTATACGTTTGGTGGATTAAATCTCTAAACCGCTAAGAATACCTCAACTATTGGATAACTTGAAAAAAATAATATATTAGTAATACAACTTTGTTAAACTTATGATTAACTCCGTGCCATTGTGACCGAGTAAAAGGAAGAATTTTTTGACAAGCGATTGTAAACATATTAAAGAAGATTATTAGTCGCAAATGAATTGATGTTGACAAGAATTGCATTTTAATTAAATAAAAGAGATAAGAGATTTTAAATTGAATAGAAGAGAGTAACCATTTTCGCTGTTTCATATGAAGTTTCCAACTATGAAAAAGACAATCTCATAGTATATGAATCACATTCTATAACAAAGAAAGGTGACTTGCAACAAAAAAAAAATCATATATGAATGTATTTCCACTCATCATCCAAACTTATATATTGGCAAAAAAAAGTATGGATTTAATTTAAATACACCGACGGTATAAAATAATTTTACACCGTCAATCAATACCAACCATGTTTTTCGTCACATCACCCCACTTCACCCAACTTTCTTGATATGACATGAAAAAATGGTAGTTGTTTATTGGACAATCGTGTAAAACTATTTTACACCGTCGGTGCATATCAATTAAACTCAAAAAATATTCAAGTTTATATTATACTAATAACAAAAATAAACTAAATATTCAGGCAACTATTTTTAAATAAGAGAGACAAAAACTAATAATAAATTTCAAGGGAAACAAAATTCACCAAGAAAAACAAACCAAAAAATAAAGGACCAAACAAAAATAAATGTAAACCAAACAATAGGCTAATAAAGTCTGGGTAAAATTCGACCAACTTAATATGTGAGAAGAAACTTAAAAAAAACGAGAGAGAAGTAAGAACAACAGATATTTGGTACCTTAAATTGCATAGAAGAGAATTAACAGTTACAATATTTGATACGTAATTTACAAAAAATGGGATCATGTGATAAAAAAAAGTATTTATATGTATGCATGCCTCCAACACGTGACTATATAGTTGCAACTCATATAAAGAAAACTAAGATCTTAAACGATTACACTATTAAAATAAAATATGATGCATTCCTTCAACCTTATAAAATATTATAAGAGATCTATTACATTAATATATAAACAAAACTACGATATAAATCAGCGAAAAATCTCATATTTCTTAACAATTTTTTATTTTATTTTTATACACATACTAATATTAAATGGGGAGGGATCAAATTACACCGGTGTAACATTTGAGGAATGTTACACCGCTCAATAACGCTTCAACGAATACAAATTTTACAAAATCCACCGTTGGATTGAAAGTTTATATCATATAGATCATTCATGTTCAATTCTATAAAATTCTAAAATCATTTGATATGTTATTGAGATTGATCAATCTTAACGGTATTCAATAAAAACATAAATAGTTAATCTTTTAACTATATGTGATTATACTTATCACAATTATTATTTTTCATTTAAAAAATATTTTAATCGAAACCGTGCAACGCACGGGTTTATCCCTAGTGTTTATAAACAATGAAATTGTGTAGTTGGTAAATGTTTTTTTGATTCATAAAAATTATGTTGATTTTTTTTTTTTTTTTAAGATCAAGTGTAATAATTTAAGTGTTCTACTCCTAAAGGTCTCATGTTTTTATATCAGTACAAAATGGTTAAAAACAATGAAATTGTGTAGTTGGTAAATAATTTTGTGATTCATAAAAATGATGTTAGTTTTTTTATTTATTTAAGATCACATGTAATAATTTAAGTGTTCTACTCCTACAGGTTTCATGTTCAAATCCCCTATTGTGCTTGCTAAAATTAATTTATTTTTAAAAAATAAAATTAGAAGGGGTCAAACACGCTACCCCTTGGATCATAGTGATCTCTTTAGCCACTAGGCTGCTTCTTTAAGTTTGTGATGTAACACGCCAATAAATATATATAACATAACTTATAATTTTATTAAAATTCCTTGGGCATATTAGTAATTTCCTTTTTATTTGGGGTGGGTCATGGCCCAACCATGCCACCCCTAGCTTCGCTACTGAACGAAAATGAGAGAAAAGATAATGGTACAAATAGATTGAGTCCCAAGTGAACTAGAAACACGGCAAGAAAATATGTGATTTTTTTTTTGTTTTGAAAACAAGAAAATACGTGATTTGCTACCAAACGTTTGCTACGAAACATATTACTAGTTAATTTCAAGTATATTAGCAACTATTTGACTGAGATTAATTTAATGTTATTTTTTTAACAAATTATTACTATTCTTATTAGGCTTAAATGCAGTTTTGGTCCCCAAAGTTTCACAATTGCTTGATTTTGACCCCCACATTTCAATTGCTTGATTTCAACCCCTGAGTTTCACAATTGCTTGATTTTAGTCCTCCAGGTTTCAATTGCTCGATTTTGGCCCCCCATGTTTACCCCCTTTTGCATTTGCTAGCTCCCGTTGACTCTTTTGACTAAAAATTGCTTATGTGACATTTTTAAAATAAAATTAAAATATGTTTTAATTAAAAAATAATAATATTTGCTTTTATAAAAATGTATTAAAAATTGTTTTTTTAATAAAAGGTTTAATAATTCTTTTTTATTTTAAAAAAAGTTTACAAAGTTTTTAAAAAATAGTTCATAATTTTTTTTTTACTTTTTTATATAATAAAATTATTTTATAAACTACATATAATAAAAAAAATATTTTATAATTTAGTTTTTAAAAAACAATTTGTAATTTATTTATATATTTTTAAATACTTATTTAATTTTTAAATGTCACATAACCAATTTTTAATCAAAAAATTCAACGAGGGGCTAGCAAATGAAAAAATGGGTAAACTTGGAGGATCAAAATCGAACAATTGAAACTTGGAGGGCTAAAATCAAGCAATTGTGAAACTTAGGGGATTAAAATCAAGCAATTGAAACATGGGGGCCAAAATCAAGCAATTGTGAAACTTTGAGGGCCAAAACTGCATTTAAGCCTTCTTATTATTTATTTATTTATGTTTTAACGCTTTATATCATAATAATCTCAGAACACGCCTAACACAAAAAAATCATCTCAGAACACGACACCGTTCACGATCACGCTCCGATCTCATTCTCGCCGCGATCTCGCTATGGTCTTGCTCCGTTCACGATATCGCTGCGATCTCATCTCCTCAATATATTTCGCTCCGACATGAACTCGATCCTCTTCGTTGTATATCTCCTTCTCTCTATAAATTGTTGTGCTTTGGATTTGATTTGAACCCTATGAATTTCATGTTTAGGTTTTGCACAAATTGAATCGATTAGGTTTTGCAAAAATTGAATTTAGGTTACTGATTTTGTTCACCAAATTCACTTTACTGTATGTGATAGAATTAGATGATACTTATTGGATTGATTCTATAATTCACATTTCCAGTGACATGTATTTAGGTGATAGATAATTCTTATTCCTACATAAAAACTTTATGTTGAGATAATAACCCCTCTGTATATTGCTCTCCATAATCCCTCTGTATATTGATTGTCAAAATGATGCACTCAATAATGAAATTCTTTTAAAAAAATTGAATTTGATTCTTAATAAGATTTGATTTACGATTTGGTGGAGGATAGGTTTTGCGATTGATAATTTAAATCTCGATTTCTTAACCATGAATTGCTATGCTTTGATGTTTCTGTTTTCATTTAGAGCTAACTATATTTTCATGTCTTAAAAACAACTTTACCAACAAGTGCTTGCCAAGGCTTTAGCTCATTACTTTGAGTCCAAGTTGCTTCTCTTGGATTTAACCGACTTTTCATTAAAGGTGAGTGTTACATGTTTTGATTCATTCAACCTTTTCAATTTTGTGTTCTTAGAAGTTAGATGTTACTTATGTATATTAATAATTAATGGTTGGTCTGCTATGATTTTCTACAGGTTCAGAGTAAATATTGTTCCGGCAACAAAGAATATGTAAGACATTCCTAGTTTATCGTCTATTATTTTTAACGAACTTCTTTTGAATGAACTATGCATTGCAATGTAAGACGCCTCTTGGTGATTTACTTGCAGGGACCGACAAATAACACAACTCAAGTTTTTCTTCATTTATAGGGATGTTGCAGCATTTGCACTTTTCCTTTCATTTATATTGTTTGGTGCCAGGTATGAACGTGAATCCTTATCTGGTCTAATGTTTTGGTTTTCTCTGTTGTAGGTTGCAGTTTTGGTGGGTATGGTTTTTCATTCATTCATTCAAAACACCATCATGATTCATTCTAATATATTGTTTCATGGAGAAAAAAACATTTTATAATCTAAAGGTATACCTATTATATTAGCCTTATAGGTTCATTTGTTCACTGATTCACATAATTTGTCAAAATGAGCAAGGTTGCTGGGGGGAAGGGTTTATAAGTTGAAGTTAATAAGTTGTTTTTCATACCAATCAGATTTAGTTAATAGGTCTATGTAAAATTTCTTTACCACCCATCATAAGTATTTGTGCTATTTTGTGCATGCAGATTAGTCTTGATGCAAGAAAAGGTACTAATTATGGTGGTTGCCAAAGTACTAGTGCCACTTTATTGAATAGTGATATGTTCTGGTAATGCTTTTAGCATCTTGCAAAACCGTATTGAATGACCTTTAAGAACATCCAAATTGTTTGATGGACCATCAGGGTATTGATGTAGTTATATTTCTGTTTGGTCCATCATCATTTACTTGTTTTTTTACAGTTTTTTTAGGAGGAATTTAGTTTATCTTTTTTATTATGTTTAAGAAATTTTTGAAGCAGAAGGATGTTGTGTCTATTCCTAGGTTTATGACATTGATGATGGCTGCTTTAGTTGATTTAGTTGATGGCAATGTGTTTTAGGTTGTGTTTGTGATGAGAATCGCGGTTGGAACAAAACAAGAGTTGTGATGATAGAGGTGGTGGAAAGACGCCACAATCGGGATGGAAAAATCCGATTGATAAGTCATGAGGACGCCACAACCGGCTATGGAGGCTCCGGTTGATAAGTCAAAGATTAGCGTCACGGCAAGCCGATAAGCTAAAAATGAGGTTCAGAGAACCAAAGAGAACAAATCTCATATTTTTACTCAATCCAAAATCCTTTTTTAGCAAGAGTTACATGCCTCTTTTATATAGGAAAGACTTATGATAGGCTTATGATGATGTAATAAGCAAAAAGTAACTCCTAAGAAAGCAAAAGGATTTCAGCCACTAACTATCATGATAGTGGGTCTGAATTATTACAAGGAAAATGCAAAATAAAAGAAAAGATAGTGGTGCTCTTTTATTGCTTGGTGCACCACTTTCATATGCTTAGTGGAAGAGCTCTTTATTTTCTACTATCACATGCTTGGATGATAATCTTCAACTTTGGTTCTTTTTATTCCATGACCGAAATAATTCTTCTTGTTAAGGGATAGAATTTTAGGATCACATCACTTTCCTTCTTGTTGCTGTTTTTTTTTTTTTTGTTAAGCTTTTTGTGTGTTGATTATCATCTGAATTTGTTTTCTTTGTGTTGGTTTATTTTGGTTTCTCCAAAGAACTAAAAGAGCAAATTGAGTGGTAAAAGGCAGAGTGTTTTCATTATAAAAAAAAAGCCAAATTTGAGTGAAACACGAGTGATTGAGTGTAAACACGTGAGTAGAGTGGTGAAGTCCATTTTAAACACTTGTTATTATTTTCACAATCATGTCAGGTGAAGAGGAAGGTAACCCACGGCGAGTAGAAGCAAATAGGTTGTTGATAGAGGCTCTTACAACAAGAATGCAACAAATGATGAGAACAAAGTTAGAAGGGTTACATAAGAGGATTGACCAAATAGAAAATCGTTTTCCTAATGGTGATGAGGAGGAAAGGAGGAGGAGAAGGCATGCAGAGAGGCCTAGGAACGACAGATTGAGTGGCATAAAAATTAAAGTTTCATCTTTTATTGGGAAGAGTGACCCGGAGGCATATCTAGAATGAGAGACTAAAATTGAGCAAATTTTTAATTGTCACGATTATTCTGATGTTGAAAAAGTGCAGGTTGCTTCCATTGAGTTCAAGGAATATGCTTTGGTGTGGTGGGATCAGTTGATCAAAGAAAGAAGGAGGTATAGGGAACAACCAATTGGTACTTGGGAAGAAATGAAGAGAATCATGAGGAGAAGGTTTGTTCCTTCCTATTATCATAGGGATTTGCACAACAAATTGCAAAGACTCACTCAAGGTTCTAAAAGTGTTGAAGAATATTTCAAGGAGATGGAAGTTCTCAAATTAGAGCTAATGTGGAGGAGGACGATGAAGCAACCATGGCTAGGTTTCTTCATGGTCTAAATCGTGACATTAGTGACATAGTGGAACTTCATCACTATGTTGAAATGGATGAATTGGTACACCAAGCTATCAAAGTGGAACAACAACTCAAAAAGAAAAAGCCAAGCAAGGAGAAGTTCCACCACTTTCAATTCTCAAAATTAGAAAGACAAGCTAAAGAAGGAGGGTGCTTCATCTTCATCAACTAAGGAGCCCATGGTTGAAAACAAAGGTAAAACTATTATACCTTCTCAAAGTATTTCAACTAACAAGAAGCTTACATGTTTCAAGTGTCAAGGCAAAGGGTATATTGCATCTGAATGTCCCACAAAGAGAACTATGTTTATGGAGGAAAATGAAGAAGTTCTAGGAGATGAGGAAGGTGATAATGTTAAAGAGTCTGAAGAAGAAGAAGAAGAAATACCTAGCGGGGAGATACTCACGGTGAGGAGTGTTGGGGAACTTAATCAAAGAAGAAGACACCACTCAAAGAGAAAACATTTTCCACACAAGATGTTTAGTCCAAGAAAAGGTATGTTTGTTAATTATTGATGGTGGGAGTTGTACCAATATTGCTAGTACTCGTTTAGTGTCAAAACTTAATTTAAAAACAAAACATCACCCTAAGCCATATAAACTTCAATGGCTTAATGAAAGTGTTGAAATGGTTGTTGATAGACAAGTTGAGGTTTGTTTTAAAATTGGGAGGTATGAGGATATGGTGGTGTGTGATGTAGTACCTATGGAGGCTAGTCATTTGTTGTTAGGAAGGCCTTGGCAATTTGATAGGAAGGTTGGTCATGAAGGGTATTCCAACAAATATTCTTTTGTGCATCATGGCCAAAAAATTATTCTTGTACCATTGAGTCCTAGTGAGGTGAGAGAAGATCAAAAGAAAATGAGAGAAAAAAAGAAAAAGAAAAAGAAAAGAATGAAAAAGAAAAAGAAAAAGAATGTAAAAAAAAAAAGAATGATGAAAAGAAAGAGAGTTTGATTGCAAAAAAAAAGAGGTTCGAAATGCAATTGTTTCACAACAGCCCCTATATTTACTATTTTGTAAAGAGGTGGCATTACTCGCTAACACTCCTAACACACAAAATTTGTCAAGTTGTGTTGAAACTCTTTTGCAGGAATTTGAAGACATGTTTCCAAAGGAGATACCAAGTGGTTTACCACCTATAAGAGGAATTGAGCATCATATTGATCTCAATCCGGGAGCATCCTTGCCTAATAGGCCAGCTTACCGAAGCAATCCACAACAAACTCAAGAAATACAAAAGCAAGTGGCTGAATTGGTAAGTAAAGGATGGGTAAAAGAAAGTCTAAGTCCATGTGCTGTCCTGGTAATTTTAGTACCAAAAAAATATGGTAGTTGGAGAATGTGCACTGATTGTAGAGCTGTTAATAATATTACCATTAAGTATAGACATCCTATTCCTAGGCTAGATGACTTACTTGATGAATTGTTTGGTGCATGCTTATTTTTTAAAATTGATTTGAAGAGTGGGTACCATCAAATTCGTATAAGGGAGGGGGACGAGTGGAAAACAGCTTTCAAAACGAAATATGGTTTATATGAGTGGTTGGTTATGCCATTTGGGCTAACTAATGCACCTAGCACTTTCATGAGACTAATGAACCATGTTTTGAGAGAATTTTTAGGTAAATTTGTTGTTGTGTATTTTGATGATATTTTAATATATAGCAAAAATTTTGAGGACCATTGCATTCACTTAAGGGCTGTTTTACAAGTGCTAAGACAAGAAAATTTATATGCAAATTTAGAAAAATGTGTCTTTTGCACCGATCATGTGATTTTCTTAGGTTTCATTGTAAGAACTAAGGGAGTCCATGTTGATGAAAGCAAGGTGAAAGCAATTCAAGAATGGCCAACACCCAAAAATGTAAGTGAGGTAAGAAGTTTTCATGGTTTAGCTAGTTTCTATAGGAGGTTTGTAAAGGATTTTAGTACCTTAGCTGCACCTCTTAATGAAATTGTGAAAAAAGAAGTTGGTTTTAAATGGGGTGAGAAACAAGAGCAAGCCTTTGCTGCCCTTAAAGAAAAACTCACCCAAGCACCTATTCTTGCATTACCTAATTTTTCTAAATCTTTTGAAATTGAGTGTGATGCTTCCAATGTTGGAATTGGCGCTGTTTTGATGCAAGAAGGCCATCCAATTGCTTATTTTAGTGAGAAATTAAAAGGGGCTGCCCTAAATTACTCAACTTATGATAAGGAATTGTATGCCTTAGTGAGGGCATTGCAAACTTGGCAACATTACCTACTGCCCAAAGAATTTATCATTCATAGTGACCATGAATCTTTGAAACATTTAAAAGGGCAAGGTAAGTTGAACAAGAGACATGCCAAATGGGTTGAATTTATTGAACAATTTCCATATGTGATTAAGCACAAGAAAGGTAAGGCAAATGTGGTTGCGGATGCACTTTCAACACTTTCAACTCTTGAAACAAAAGTTTTTGGTCTTGAGCATATTAAAGATTTGTATGAAAGTGACCTTGAGTTTTCTTCAAAATTTTTAGCTTGTGAGCATGCTGCCTTCAATGGGTTTTTTAGGCACAATGGCTATTTATTTAAAGAAAAAAGACTATGTGTGCCTAAAAGTTCCATTCGGGAATTACTTGTAAAAGAGGCGCATGAGGGAGGACTAATGAGTCATTTTGGGGTGTCTAAAACTCTGGAACTTTTGCAAGAACATTTTTATTGGCCTCACATGAAAGTTGATGTTCAAAATTTTTGTGAAAGATGCATTGTGTGTAAAAAAGCCAAATCAAAAGTTATGCCTCAAGGTTTGTATACTCCTTTGCCGATACCTGAATTTCTTTGGATTGACATTTCCATGGACTTTGTTTTAGGGCTTCCCAGAACAAAAATGGAAAAGATTATATATTTGTGGTTGTTGACAGGTTTTCAAAGATGACACATTTTATTCCATGTAAAAAGGTGGATGATGCTTGTCATGTTGCTGATTTGTTCTTTAAAGAAGTTGTGCGCTTGCATGGCTTACCAAGGAGCATCGTCTCAGATCGTGACTCCAAGTTCTTAAGCCATTTTTGGAGGACTTTGTGGGGAAAGGTGGGAACAAAGTTGTTATTTTCTACTACCTGTCATCCCCAAACAGATGGACAAACTGAGGTAGTGAATAGAACTCTTTCGACTCTTCTTAGGGCTGTTCTTAAAAAGAATTTAAAAATGTGGGAGGAATGGTTACCCCATGTGGAGTTTGCTTACAATAGGGTTGTCCATAGCACTACACAATTTTCACCTTTCGAGATTGTGTATGGTTTTAATCCCTTAACACCTCTTGATTTGTTACTATTGCCTAACACATCTGTTTTGAAGCATAAAGATGGGAAAGCTAAAGTTGAATTTGTGAGAAAATTGCACGAGCAAGTAAAATTGCAAATTGAAAAAAAAAAAATGAACGTTATGCAAAAAGTGCAAACAAAGGGCGAAAGAAAGTTGTTTTTGAACCCGGGGATTGGGTTTGGATACATATGAGAAAAGAAAGATTCCCATCACAAAGGAAGTCCAAACTTCAACCTAGGGGAGATGGACCCTTTCAAGTACTTTCTAGGATCAATGACGAGGACTACAAAATAGAACTTCCAAGTGAGTATGGGGTAAGTATTACTTTCAATGTGGCTGATTTGTCTCCTTTTGATGCAGGTGATGATGATCTAAATTCGAGGTCGAATTCTTTTCAAGAAGGAGGGAATGATGAGGACACAATCCAAGACATAAGTGATGCAATCCAAAGCTTGGGAGGTCCTATGACAAGGGCGCATGCAAGAAGAGTCAATGATGCCTTAGTTCACTTCATGATCAAATCAATAGAAGGTCCGGCCCAAGTTGATGAAGGCTTGACCCAAATTGAAGAAAAAGAACCAAAGTTGAATATTATCATCCAAACATGTAATAGTGGAAAATGAAGAGCTCCTCCACTAAGCATATGAAAGTGGTGCACCAAGCAATAAAAGAGCACCACTATCTCTTCTTTTATTTTGCATTTTCCTTGTAATAATTCAGCCCCACTATCATGATAGTTAGTGGCTGAAATCCTTTTGCTTTCTTAGGAGTTACTTTTTGCTTATTACATCATCATAAGCCTTTCCTATATAAAAGAGGCATGTAACTCTTGCCAGATCAATGAATTTTGTTAACTTTTTACACTTTGTGTAATTGAGAGTATTTGCTCTTAGGTTCTAGATTGGACCAAAGCTGATCATATCAAGGAATCCTTTTCTTGTGGTGATCCTCATCCATAGGCTTATCATTCTCTCTTGGATTAGAAAGAGTGTGGCGCCCCTTCTACTTTATTCCATTTCTTCTCTTTTCTTTACTTTGTTTCAATTTCGTTCTTACATGTGTTTGTGTCAAACTCTATCATTTTCTTGTTTTTAAATCAAGCACCTATCTTTCAAGCAGTTATTTCCTAGTGAATCACAAGAATTCAAAAGTCCAAAGTTCATAGAGCTTGATGACATGCGTCATTACATGAAAATAAGACCAATTTCAAGTGTTTTTTAGAAGAATTGTGACTCATTTCATGGAAGAATAATGCACTAGTTTGAAGATATTTGCAAAGGATGAAAGTAGCTGAAGAATGAAGAAAAATGGCTAATATTCTGCTTTTTTCGCCCTAGGCGAAAAATCCTGTGCCTGAGGCGAAAAGCTCCAGTAAAAAAACACCTCTCTGTTTGCTATTTCGCCTGAGGCGAAAAATCCTGTGCCTCAGGCGAAAATTTCACCAGAAAAAGTACCTCTCTGTTTGTCTGTTCGCCTAGGGCGAAAATGTTGGTGCCTCAGGCGACAATTCTGTGCCTGGGGCGAAAATGTTTGTGGCTGAGGCGAAATTCTCATTTATTGACTCCGGTTATAAAAGGAAAACGCAGATCTGAGAACCAGGATCGAAAAATAGCATTGGAAACATCAATTTTGAGAACTTTTGAAGATCAAGGAGCTTGGAGACAAGGATTTGAAGGTGGAAACACATCAAGATCATCTTGTAATCATGCTTTCTTTCGTTTCTTTGATTGTAATTTCTTTTATCACTATGTGTAACTAAATTACCATGATTGATCCTTAGGGGATTCTTATTATTATTTCTCTTGAACTATGTGATTATCATATGTTATGATTAATGAATTACGAAGTTAGTTTCTTCAATCATTCCTTGTTCTTAATGCTTTGCATAACTTGATCAATTGTGTAATGTTTTCAATTATTTGTTTTACTATGACGATAGGAATGAATGATCGATCTAGGAACGATTGATCAATTAACTTTCACTTAAGACATTTCGGATCGTTAATTGAGATTAAAGGATTAAAGGTTGTAAACCTCAATTGATCATAGATTACCTAAGACATTAGGGATCGATGATCAAGGGAGAGGATTATGTTACCAAGACATTGTGCATAATCATTTTTGATTTAATCTAATCATGAAACTAAATTGAGTAAATTCGTTATTATACATGAAATTACCAAGAGAAGTAGTACTTAGATGAACCAAAAGGATCAATCGCTTTTCTTCATCTGATTTAAAACCTAAGTTATTTTGTCAGTTTATGATCAAACTTGAACCAAACAATTCCCCCCTTTTTATTATATTTAAAATTATATGTTTAAGTATGAATTCAATTTGTGTTTGAATTACAACAATCCTCGTGGAAAAAACGATTTTTATACTACTTGACGGCTATTTGTACACTTGCAAAATATGCATCAGAGCTATTTCATGAATTTTTGAAGATTATGCATACTTTTCAACAATTGGTGCATATCAGAAAGACTCTAAAACAAATGAGACAATGAAAATTCTAGAGTGTGGAAAAAAAAAGACAAAAGATAGCAATTTTTTTTTTTTTATGATTCACAATAATCAGACCACGTTTCTAATACTTTTTTTTTCGATTTTTTTTTTGAATAACAAAGCTAACTAATCAGACCACACTTTTTTATTTTTCTAATACTCTTATTTTTTTTTCGATTTTTTTTATATAATGATAATGGAATAGAGATAACAATTAAGAACATAATAAAGACACTTTATCACAATTTGACACTTTTTTTTTGGAACTTTGCTCTGATTACCACTTGATATGCACCAATTGTTGAAAAGTATGCATAATCTTCAAAAATTCATGAAATAGCTCTATGAACTTTGGACTTTTGAATTCTTGTGATTCACTAGGAAATAACTGCTTGAAAGATAGGTGCTTGATTTAAAAACAAGAAAATGATAGAGTTTGACACAAACACATGTAAGAACGAAATTGAAACAAAGTAAAGAAAAGAGAAGAAATGGAATAAAGTAGAAGGGGCGCCACACTCTTTCTAATCCAAGAGAGAATGATAAGCCTATGGATGAGGATCACCACAAGAAAAGGATTCCTTGATATGATCAGTTTTGGTCCAATCCAGAACCTAAGAGCAAATACTCTCAATTACACAAAGTGTAAAAAGTTAACAAAATTCATTGATCTGGCAAGAGTTACATGCCTCCTTTATATAGGAAAGGCTTATGATGATGTAATAAGCAAAAAGTAACTCCTAAGAAAGCAAAAGGATTTCAGCCACTAACTATCATGATAGTGGGGCTGAATTATTACAAGGAAAATGCAAAATAAAAGAAGAGATAGTGGTGCTCTTTTATTGCTTGGTGCACCACTTTCATATGCTTAGTGGAGGAGCTCTTCATTTTCCACTATTACATGTTTGGATGATAATATTCAACTTTGGTTCTTTTTCTTCAATTTGGGTCAAGCCTTCATTAACTTGGGTCGGACCTTCTATTGATTTGATCATGAAGTGAACTAAGGCATCACTGACTCTTCTTGCACGCGCCCTTGTCATAGGACCTCCTAAGCTTTGGATTGCATCACTTATGTCTTGAATTGTGTCCTCATCAGTTTGTATGAATTCTTTTATTTAAGGGCTTATAGAGTAAGTGTTCATGTAACAACATGGCTGTGTAACACTATTGCCTAGTGAGTTAGAACTTTCAATAAATGAATTGTTTGGTCCATTATAAAGTAGGAAGAAGTTATAGTCTATCTCATTCTCAACTTGAATGTGTTCTATGTGAATAGTGTTTTACAAACTAGCTTAATTAGATTTGATTAGAAAGGCTTTTCATAATTATAAAATATAATTATTAAAAAAAAAATCCAAAAGCTTGGATATGGCTGTGAATTGGCTAGAAATATGTAGCTAGACATTTATTGTGAAATTGTTGTGATAATATCCTAGCGATTTAGGTAGGAAACATAAACTCTTGAACAATATTTAATTAGGTATTAACTGGGAACTAGATAGGATTTTCTATATATTAGTTGCAAATTAGTTAGGAAATGTTCTGCTAGATAATTTGCAGCCCAATCCATGCTACGACCTATACAACAGCTAATTCACAACAAATTTGTACCTCTGTTTTACTAGGGATTAGCTACCATGGAAGTCGTAGCTAACCCTAGATTTTCTTGTAGTGAGAGAAGTGGAAGAATGGTTTCGAGTTGATAGGTATTGGATCAATGATAAAGGAATCGAGTCAAGTAATGATATTGGGGTACAATTTCACCATGAAATTTTAAGAGTTTGAAGTAACAGAAAATATCAAATTGATGAATAGGGTTAGTGGAGTAGAGAGATAAAGAAGAATTGATTTTCAAAATTACGAAAAATGACACTATCAACCAAAATTAATTGGTTTTATTTATTTATTTCACTATCGAATCAATTCTTCTTATAAAGGGTCACCATATTAGGATCACATCACCCACTTCGCCTATTGATGATTGCATTATATTATTGTTTTATTGCATTATATTCTTGGATTACACGCTGCAACAAAGGATCCAACTACATGAAGAATGGGTGCCCTTGGAATATGCGGTTTTACCGGTAGTTTTTTTGTTTGTACATGGACAAAATAGTAGAGTCATCATAAATTCACACACATAAAAATGAGGAAGTCAGAATTTAAACTCCGATAATGACATTCGGACTAACATTTTCAACAGTTTTTTGTCAGTTGAGTTAGGACTTGTGAACACCAATGATTTCTTCTATTTGATGTAATTCTATTTTATGTGTGAGCACTAAATATAAATTTCTATCTTAGTCACAATTGGGACATTAACTCGCACTTGTTAATTATGTTAATAAATTACTTTAATTATAATAATCAAAGCATAAACTATTGGTTTATTACTTTAATTTTTAGATTTAAACTACAACAAGGACTTTCACTAATCACCCACACCAGTAAGCAGAATGGATTCGAGGCATAATAGATAAGCTTGATCTAAGCGAGTCAGGATCCTCTCCATTTGAAGAGGAAATGACAATCTCCTTTTCTATTCATAAAAAGGTGACACGTGGCAAAAACTATATCAACGGTTCAAATTTTTTTACACATTAACAAAAAATTAAAAATGAAAATGTAAGGACGCTTCAATGTTGTTTGTCTCACTATTGTCCCTGGCCAAGTTCCAAAACCTTCGTCGTTCGCCGCTGGTCACTGAGCCATCGTTGTTTTGCCATCGATTTATGTCAATCTTTGTTTTCAGATTTTATTAGAAAAGTAGAGAAATTAACATTGTGAAATTTCATTGATTGATGAAAAGTGAAGTTTACACGCGCCGAAGGATCTATATATGGAGATCCAAACTTTGTCTAGCTGGCAGTGCCAGCTCAGCAGATCCTTACTGACTCAATGCCAAGTCATCATTGATTTTGTCTAACTTCTAACAAACTTATGCTTAGTTAGATGTAACCAACTGTTACCGATTAAATAATTACACTTTGTTAGTTACAATTCTAAAGCAAGATTACACAGGGTCCGGTTACTGTGCATAAGCCAAAGCTTATGCACCGTGCATAAGCCCAAGATAATTGCTTAGCACACCCCGTCCATTGCTTCGTACACCCCCAACAGATCCCTTCCCTTCCATTACACAAAACAAATCGCTCTGTCCTCCTTGACCCTAACTCCGGCGCACTCGCCGGACTCAAAACCGGAGGAATTCTCGTTGACATGACCACATCAGATCCTTCACTCGCAGTCGAAATTGCCGATGCTGCATCCTCCAAAAACTGCCACTCAATCGACGCTCCAATCTCTGGTGGAGACCGCGGCGCGAAAAACGGAACCCTAGCAATCTTCGCTGGAGGAGATGAATCAATCGTTAAATTACTTTCTCCATTGTTTTCATCATTGGGGAAGGTGAATTACATGGGTAGTAGCGGAAAAGGTGAATTACTTTCTCTAAGCATATGTGATATTTTCTTCCTCTAATTTCTTCTGTATTCATGTGTTTTGATTTTGGGAATTAGGTTTGGAAAGGATTTTTGCTGTTGTTGTTCTTGAGGCTTTGGTTTTTGAAAATGATACTTGAAACCATTTCACTAGACTAATGGTTTTGTTGTAAATGTATTTCCATTAGTAAAATTGTGATTGGATAGAAATTTTTAGCAGATTGTATGGTTTGAGATTGAGATGTTGAATTTGGATGAATGGTTTGATCTTAAGTATAGTAATAATTTCTGTGAATGATAGTTGTCTAGTATCAAGATTACCTGCAGTTACAACCAAATGAATTTTACTTGTTTTTTCAAACTATATTATGAGTCAGTTTTAATAACGAAACTTACATAATCCCAAGATGAATAATATTGAAATGATTTTAGATAGTTTTACTCTAAAACCATTAGATGTACTTAATGGTGTTGCCTTTGAATCCACGATGAATAATTATTGAGTTCAACTTTTGAATCTTGTATGGGTGAACCTGATGTTGAATATAAGCAGGTTACATTTATTGAAGAAATTTCTTTAGAATTGAATAAATATTAGAGCATCAAGTAATTTTGGCAATGTTTGGCAATGAATGGAACGTGTTTGTAGAAAATATCAAAGCTTGGAAAAGGAAATCCTACCTCTAAGATTTTTTCGTATCGCGAACTATGTGCTACAACTCAGAATTTTCACTATACCAATATGATAGGAGAAGGAGGCTTCGGAAGGGTATACAAAGGAACAATTAAAAACACAGATCAAGTATTACTTCAACCAAAATTCTCATTTGAATATTATGTTCATGAAAAAGACTATTCATTAAGGTTATATGTAACATCATCATAACATAATTGAGTGTCTTGTTACATTTCAGGTTGTTGCTGTGAAGCAACTTGACAGAAATGGATTTCAAGGAAATAGAGAATTTCTTGTAGAGGTTTTGATTTTGAGTCTTTTGCATCACCCTAACCTTGTCAATTTAGTAGGGTATTGTGCTGAAGGTGATCAAAGGGTTTTGGTATATGAATATATGCCAAATGGTTCCTTAGAAGATCACTTGCTTGGTAAGTAACTATACTTCTTAACACAATCTCCTTGTTCTATATTGCAGAAAGCTACAATCTTTAATGGCATCGAATTTAAGTGTCCAATTTGAACCAATGCATTGATTTAAGCGATGTAGCACCTACACTTCGGATTTAAGGCATGTTTGGTGTTTGACACGTGTTAGTATCTGATACTGACATGACACCAAAATATCATTGTTGAGAGTGATTATAATATTTAATGATTTTGCTCAGAAATTGTTGCAATGTTTTATGCTGTTGTTGGAATTTATTCTGTATTTGTCATGTTTGTTGGTATGTGTTTATGTTGTTTTAAGAGTTGTCTAATCAAGTTCGTTTGTTGCATTTATCTATATAGATTTTTCTTAATAGATGTTAGCACAGGTTATGCATTCAAAATGAAAGTTCCCATGGTTGAATTATGCTTACTCATTTTCAACTTAATTTAATCTTGTACATGACATGTATCTCACTGTTATCTTGGAAACATCTGTTTAAGTGGTGCCATGTACTTTTGTTCTTTATAAATTTTTCCTGCTGCAACATATACTAAGCATTGACTTTCTACTTAGAGATCGGAGAAAACACAAGAAAAGAAGAACCAAAACACTTTGCAGAAACATTGATTAAAGAAAATGTAGCATTCTATGCTATGTCGAGGCTTCAAATTTGATAGCAAATTTTGCTATCTTTCAATTGAAAGTATAAATGATCCATTTTTGAGTTGGACCTTAACAAATCTCACCTTTAGAAAGACACATGATCCATTTTCTGTTTCTAATCACTGTGTATGTTAGGCTTTTTTTATTGAGATGTTTAAAATTGATTTTAGAATGGTTTCAGAGAGTTGTACTCTAAAACCATTTAGCTGGTAGAATGGTTTCAGAGAGTTGTACTCTGAAACCATTTTGCTGGTAGAATGGTTTCAAATGATTATGTTCCAGTTACATCCTTAGTTTAGGCCATTTGGAAGAACTACAAAATTAACATCAGTTCATTTACCATTTGGTAGAATGGTAGAATGGTGTCATGGACAATGCTTCTTAATAATGCACTTCTTCTTAAAGTATGATTTATTTTTGACAATTTTGCGCAAATGGATTGATATAGGTTGTTTTTACTTGTAGGCTTGATGCTACTTGCATCTCTTGGAAGCGAATGCGAGGAAACTATGTTAAAACAATTGATGTTGTTGGAGTTTGGCAAGAGAACAATGTTGTTGAAACTGAAAAGACCATTGAAGCTCTTAAAAGAGTTGCATAGTAAATTTAGAAAAGTTCCCAGAATTGATGTTATTCTTGTTGTATAAATTGTTGTAGACCTTTGGATGTATTTATATATTTTAAGTTATTTTATGTGTCATCTTGGGTAGAAATTGTAATATCACCACATACATATTGTAAAGAATTTAGACCTATATTTGTGTACTATCGATTAATGCAATTAGATTTCTAATGATTTTGCAATATCATTTTTCTGGTTTCAATATCCTTCCCATTGTTTCTACTAGTTATGCAATTCTTCTGGTCCATTATTATGATTATATTTAGCCATTTGTTACTTTCTGAAATTCCTGGCACACAGTGGACAGGTGTTGCTCAAGGTGTAGCAACACTTGTCTGTTGTAGACAGATGTTGTTACTGGTGCGCCAACACTTGTCTATAAACAGAGCAAATAACATAAAACAATACAAACAGTAAAGTAAATAACACACGAGAGTTGTTAACCCAGTTCAGCCTAAAGCCTACTCTGGGGGATACCAATCCAGGAATGAAGTCCACTATCAGCAGTATTACTTCGAAGCTAAACTCACCCGTTTACAACTTCTCACTTAATCACTACCCAATGACACTTCTACCTAGGAACTCCTAGATATGAGACCCCGTCCCAATTCCCACCTTAGCAACACAGACAGCGCTGCTATTCAATTCCACAATCACAACAGGTGGAGACACACTCCTAAGAAACTAGGATTCACTCTTGCTTAAAAGCTTGCGAGTAAACCACACAACATAATAGAACAATCTCCGTACTTCAAAGCTTAGGAGAAGTTCACACTTACAACTCAATACACTCAGGTCCTAAGCTTGCATCAATGAGACACAAGAAAGGCTCACAATTAACACTCTAAAATCCCTAAAACACACGCTTTGTAAGAACACGATTTTAGATGCTTGAAACCATATGCTTGCCTTCGTATTTATAGTAGTAGAATGACTTGGGCTTCAAGACAAAATTAGGGCTTCTAGAATTGCGGCAGCAGTGGTATATTTTTGAAAACAATAGTTATATTTTTGAACCGCAAAAATATATTTTCCAAAAATATAATTCCTTTGGAAAATAAAACTAGGGTTTGGCTGCCTCATGAAACACATTAAACACGTGCGCCTTCCTCTGTAAGAAACCTTGAAATAATTCTTCAAACAGATCTTCAAAAGATTGAGTAGAAAATAATAACATCCAGCTGGCGCGCGCAGAACAGAGTCAGGTGTTGTTCCAAAGTGTAACAACATTTGTCACAACACTTGGGGTCAGCACACTTGTCTCAACACCTGGCTAAAATATGTTTTTGCAAAATGTAGCCAATACATACAAAAACCCAACAATCTCCCCCTTTGGCAAATTTTGGCTAAAACAATATTAGACCAGTATATAGAGAGATACGGTATTACCTTTCCTTCGAGTCAACATGATCACACAACTAGGAAAGAAAGTAACACACAATAAAACTACCTCAAAGAGATTTAAGTAGCATCAGAGGCAATGCAACAGCGGAATAAAAACACAACTAGCCTCATGGAACAACACAAGGGAGAAATAAACTCCCATAGTAGATGCTAAGAACTAGGAGAAATAAACTCCTAATAGTTTAACGCGCATCCATTCATCATAAGAACAACAGGGAAAAATAAATTCCCATGAAACATCTGAGAAAAATAAATTCTCAGTCATAAGAGATAGTGGACTCAATAGTCAGGTGCCATAACACTTGGCACAACATTCGTCATCAAATACATTCAGGCGATCAAGAGATAATATCACTCACACTCCCCCTGAATTCATGCATACAAACATCAGATAGAGAAAGAATATTCACTACTCCCCCTCAGTACATGCATATTACTCACACTCCCCCTCAATACGAGCATACGAACAAAAACACAAACACAGTCACCAGATGTGAGAACATCTGTCTTCACACAAAAACACAAACACAGTCACCAGATGTGAGAACATCTGTCTTCACACTTGTCACACACACACACTACTCCCCCTTTTTAGCCATAATTTAGACAAACATCATGCATAGGAAATAGAAGTGTCAGGGTGCAAATATTACAGATCATAGAGCACACACAGGAGCTAGAAATCCAGGGCCTTGCCCATGAAAGAAACAACAAAGAACAACACCAAAAGTTCATCAGAAACAAATATAAGGAAAACATCAGAATTATATTGAAGAACTTTCATCAGAGTCCTCCATCACATCCTCAGAGCCATCCTCAGAGTCACTAGTTCCTTCTCCTTCTTGTTCATTAGGCTCACCCTCAACAGTCTCAGCAGCCTCCTCAGCCTTCAGTGCCTCAATCACACGATCAATTTTCAATTTTCTTGCCTCAAGGGCTCTGCTAGTCTCAGTAAGATCAGCAATCATCTGCTTCCTTGAAAGTACACCAGCCTGGACAGATGTGCCAACACCTGCTGCTGCATTTGTCCCATCCAGCAGCCTCTGCTCAATCACCAACACCCCTTTCCTTTTACAAGGAACATCAGTACTTCTTAGTATATCTGGGTGTTGCTCAAGAATGATATTGCATAGCAGAGTGGGGAGAGCAACTGGCTTCTCAACAGCATATGTCAGAGCATGACTTAAAGTTTCTTGAAAGAAATAAGCTCCATAGTCAAAATTGGCCTTGGTACCCACAGCATAGATGAACCTACCCAATCCTCTTGCCACATCTCCTGAGTGGGTTGTAGGCACCCAATTATGGGCAGCAATCCTATTTAAAACAGCATAGAATGGAGAGAGGGAAGTTGCAGACAACTTAGCCTTGCTTGGCCAGACCTTTATTCTTCCACCAGTGAGGACCTTGCAGACCTCATTGTCTGTGACTTTTAGAGGAGTCACTTCATCAGAATCCCTTTGCAAATATTGGTTGATTATAGTTGGTGAGAACTTAACACATTTACCACGAACAAATACCTGCCTGTATTCAGGACTTGCAGGATCATTACAGTTGTCAGCCACATTTATCAAAAATTCTTTGACAAGCCTGTCATAGCACTTGTCCAAACCTACCACAGTTTTCATCAACCCAGCATACTCAAGAGCTTCAACAATACTTGGACATTCAAGAATATCAGCTTTCAAATTTCTTTCCAGAGCCAGCCTCCTATGATATACAAATTTCCATCTTGCAGATCCATTTTCCAGATGGAATGACACATTATCCAAAGGAGCATAGGGAACAGTTTGAGGAACCTTCTTCCTTCCTATACTTTTCCTAGATGTGCTGCCAGATGCAGCAACATCTGTCTCTGGCTCAAAATCAGAGTCACTCTTTGGTGGAGCCTTTCTCTTCTTAGTTTCAGTCCTAGGAACCACTTTACTGACAGGTTTTGGAGGTCCATACAGAGGCTTTTTACCAGTATCTTTTCTAGCCTTAGAAGGTTTGGGTGTTTGGACAGGTGTGTTAGCAGTCTCTACACCTTTACCAGCCCTACTTCTAGTCCTCCTAGCCACACTAGCTTCAGAATTTGCAGGAATAGACTTTTCACTCACAGTTGTTTCATTAACAATTACAACCTCAGGATGTTCATTTACAACCTTATCAGGAACAGTTTCTTTATCAGCAGACTTAGGTTGAGGACTCTCATCAGACTCAGAATGATCCTCAATATTTTCCTGTGCCAAAGATGTGGTAACATCTGGCACAACATTTGGCGCAGCGCCAGGTGTTGCAACACTTGGCGCAACATGAGTCTCAGGAGTAGTTTTCTTGAGAGACTCAGCAGCAACAGTCTCATTGGTCTCAGTGGAAGCACCAATATTAGTATCAACAGCAGTAGGGGGGTTAGGAGCAGTTTTCCCCAATTTTTCAGACACAACAGGATCCTTTAAACCTAGGGTTTCAGCAGGATTTTCAACATTAAGACCTAAAGTAACAGAAGTCTTACCTGATGTATCAACATTCGCTTCTGCAGAATTAAAGACAGGTGTAGGAACATCACTTGATGGCAATGGATCATTATACAGTTCAGACATTGTATAGGCTCTTCTTGATTCAGTTCGCGATTTCTTGCTCTTCTTCTTCGTTTTCTTAATTGACGCGGAGGGAGATGAAGGATTTATACTCGTTCGTGATAATTTTTCCTTCTTTGCAACTGATTTTCTCCTCATCGTTGGACTTGTGGAAGGTACGGTGTTGAGTGGAACAGCGTCAATCACCACTTTTTGAAGCGATGGAACAGCATCTGTCTTCGTTGGTGAGGATTTTGCAGAGTCAGACATAGTGAGTAAAATGAGGTGAAATTTGTGATTGAAGAAGATGGAAGTTGAACGTTTTCTGAGAAAATACAAAGTGGAAGTTGAGTTGATTTGTGTGAGAGAGAGAAGAAGATGAGAAGTTTGCGTGAAGATAGGTTGGTTTTGAAAAACCAATAATAACTCCCTTAAGTTAGCGTGCACCAAAAGTGGGAGAGAGAAATCAACTGCTGCACGCTCTTCATGCAGTAACTGCTATTGATTTTCAAAAAGGCAAATTCCCAATTTGCCCCTCAGTTTTTCAAATTGACTTGCGTCCAAAGCTTTAGTAAAGATGTCTGCTAATTGTTCTTCAGATGCAATGTGCTCAAGTGTAACAATTTTTTCTTCTACAAGCTCTCTTATAAAATGATGGCGTATATCAATGTGCTTAGTCCTACTATGCTGAATAGGATTTTTAGAGATATTGATAGCACTCAGATTATCACAGTAAAGTGTCATGACATCTTGCTCAACACTATACTCCTTCAACATTTGTCTCATCCATAACAATTGAGTGCAACTACTACCAGCTGCTATATATTCTGCCTCAGCTGTGGATAGAGACACACTATTCTGCTTCTTACTAAACCAAGATACTAGATTGTTTCCCAAGAAGAAACATGCACCAGAGGTGCTTTTTCTATCATCAGCACTTCCAGCCCAATCTGCATCACAATATCCAACTAAAGTAGAATCATTGCCATGTGAGTATAGAATTCCATAGCCACATGTTCCATTGACATATTTGAAAATCCTTTTTACTTGAGTCAAATGACTCATCTTGGGTTCAGATTGATATCTTGCACAAACACCAACTGCAAACATGATGTCAGGCCTGCTAGCTGTGAGATAAAGCAAGCTCCCAATCATACTTCTATAGATACTTTGATCCACATCAATCCCTTTCTCATCTTTGGTAAGCTTCAAGTGTGTAGGTGCAGGTGTCCTTTTGTGACTACCACCTTCCATTCCAAATATCTTCACAATGTTTCTTGCATATTTTTCTTGAGAGATAAATATGGTGTCTTCCATTTGTTTGACCTGAAGACCTAAGAAATAAGTTAGCTCACCTACAAGACTCATTTCAAATTCAGATTGCATCTGATGCACAAAATGTTCCACCATTTGTCGCGACATTCCACCAAATACAATATCATCTACATATATTTGAGCTATCATTAGCTTTCCTTTCTCTTCTCTTACAAACAGGGTTTTATCATTACCACCTTTCTTGTATCCATGGCTGACAAGGAATTCAGTCAGTCTTTCATACCATGCTCTAGGAGCTTGTTTCAATCCATAGAGTGCTTTCTTTAGTTTGTAAACATGGTTAGGAAAGCTTGGATCTACAAACCCTTTTGGTTGTTCAACATAAACCTCTTCATTTAGATAGCCATTTAGGAATGCACTTTTTACATCCATTTGGTATAGCTTGAATTTTAAGATGCATGCCACAGCCAAGAGTAATCTTATGGACTCCAAGCGAGCAACTGGAGCAAAAGTTTCATCAAAGTCTACTCCTTCTATCTGGGTGTATCCTTGTGCTACAAGTCTGGCTTTATTTCTAGTAATGTCACCATTTTCATCAGTCTTGTTTTTGTACACCCACTTTGTACCAATAACATTTACATCATCTGGTCTAGGTACTAGATCCCATACCTCACTTCTTTTGAACTGAATTAGTTCATCCTGCATAGCATTGATCCAGTATTCATCAGTCAAAGCTTCTTTGACATTCTTTGGTTCAATCTTGGATATGAAACATGAATTGGAGATTGCTTCTTTTGATCTTCTTGTTGCAATTCCTTGATTTGGATTTCCAATGACAAGTTCCAGAGGATGATTCTTCTGTATTCTAGTAGATGGTCCCTTGTTTGGTCTAGGAACCTCTGTAGTAGATTCAGAATGTTGATCAGGTTCAGGTTCAGTTTGATCATCATCAGGTGTTGGGACAGGTGTTATGACATCTGTCTCTTCAGCTGGATCTGCACTTGTTGTATCACTATCATCAACAACAACATTAATTGATTCCATCATAGTTCTTGTTCTGGAGTTAAAAACCCTGTAGGCTCTGCTGTTGGTTGAGTAACCTAAAGATATCCCCTCATCACTTTTGGGGTCCAATTTTCTCCTAGGTTCTCTATCCGCCAAAATATAACATTTTGACCCAAACACATGGAAATACTTCACAGTAGGCTTCCTATTCTTCCATAGTTCATACAGTGTTGTAGCAGTACCTTTTCTTAGTGTTACTCTATTGTGAATGTAACATGCTGTATTCATGGCTTCAGCCCAGAACTTGTAAGGAACATTTTTGGCATGCAACATTACTCTAGCAGATTCTTGTAAGCAAAGATTTTTGAATTCTTCAAAAGTCTCAGATTTTTCCCGAATGAAATTGACCCAAGTATATCTAGAGAAGTCATCAACAACAACAAGTACATATTTCTTACCTCCAAGACTCTCCACTTGTATGGGCCCCATCAGATCCATGTGTAGTAACTCAAGAACTTTAGAAGTGGACAAGTGTTGCAACTTCTGGTGCGACACTTTGGTTTGCTTCCCAATCTGACATTCACCACAGATATTGCCTTCTTGTATCTGTAAACTTGGTAGTCCTCTGACAGCTTCTTCTGATATGACTCTCTTCATGCTCTTCAGGTTAAGGTGTCCTAATTTTTGATGCCATAGCTTAACCTCTTCATTTTTAGTTAAGAGACATGTAGATACATTAGCTTCTTCAAGAGGGATCCACAAGTAGCAATTGTCTTTTGATCTAACACCCTTCATAAGGATATTTCCTTCATTATTGCTGACTAGACATTCATTTTTTGTAAAGTTGACTCTCATGCCTTGATCACATAGTTGGCTTATACTAATTAGATTGGCAGTTAGGCCTTTTACAAGGAGAACATTTTCAAGTTTTGGTAGACCATTGTCAATCAGTCTTCCAATACCTTTGATTTCCCCCTTTGCTCCATCTCCAAATGTCACAAAGCTTGTGGCATAGGATTTTACCTCTTTCAAATACTTTTCAACACCAGTCATGTGTCTGGAACAACCACTATCAAAGTACCAATCTTCTTTTGATGAGGCTCTGAGTGACGTATGGGCAATCAAACTTTTCCCACTGCTTTCAGCTGTATACTCCTTTGTATTGGTTGTATCATCTTTTTGCTTCCATTCCATCTTCCAATACCTTTGATTTCCCCCTTTGCTCCATCTCCAAATGTCACAAAGCTTGTGGCATAGGATTTTACCTCTTTCAAATACTTTTCAACACCAGTCATGTGTCTGGAACAACCACTATCAAAGTACCAATCTTCTTTTGATGAGGCTCTGAGTGACGTATGGGCAATCAAACTTTTCCCACTGCTTTCAGCTGTATACTCCTTTGTATTGGTTGTATCATCTTTTTGCTTCCATTCCATCCTTGTTTTAGTAATGGATGGATCAGATTCTTGAGGGGTTTCACTTGGATACCCATACAATCTGTAGCAGTAAGGCCTTATGTGCCCCTTTCTTCCACAGTGATGACATCTCCATGAGTGGTACCTGCTTCTGGGTCTAGGTATAAACCTAGGTCTCTGCCATCTTTGCTGATGTGGTGCCACATGTGGCAACACTTGTCTCTGCTGTCTAGGAGACAGGTGTGGCGACATCCTGTCATGCATTTTTGGAGATGGTTGTTTACTTATCTCAGGCTTATATTTCCCCTCTTTGTTGTAATCCATAATCCTATTAACATTTTTGTATTCATACCCAATTCCAGTTTTGGATCTGCTAGGAACAGGCAGAGTTTCCAGGATTTCATCTAGATCACTTCCTTTGAATAGCCTAAGAACATGCTTCTTTAAATTCTCAAGATGAGAGTTTAATTCAGTTACCTCTTCATTCAGATGGGCTATTTCAGTCAGTTGTTTGATCTTGTCAGCTTCTAAGTTGATGATAGTTGCCTTCTGTTCCTCAATGATCTTTAAACTATCTTCCCATTTAGTACTAAATTCAGAGATTCTTGACATATTAGCAGCTCTCTCAGTTTGCAACTTAGTGATTGTTTCTTTTTGTTCTTCAGAGACTCTGCAGACTTCTGCACTCTTCAGACACAGCTTTTTATATGATTCAGCAAGTTCATCAAAGGTCAGTTCTTCTTCACATGATTCAGTGTCAGATGTGCAAACACTTGTCAATACATGTATAGCCTTTGCAGTATTGTCTTCTCCCTCAGAATCTTCATCTGACCAGGTTACAGTCATTCCCTTCTTCTGTTTCTTCAGGAAGGTTCCACATTCACTTCTAATGTGACCAAACCCCTCACATTCATGGCATTGAACACCTTTATTTGGAGCTGATTTCTCATCTGTTACAGGTTTTCTGAAATTCCTGTAAGTGTTGCGACCAGTGTCAGCTGCACCTATCTTAGAGCGTTTGTCCATTCTCTTTAGTACCTTATTAAATTGTTTTCCCAAAAGAACCATTGCATCAGAGATGCTGTGTTCAGACTCTGTGTCACTCAGTTGATCTTCTTCCTCAGCATTTGTAACAAAAGCAATGCTTTTGTTTTTCTTATCCATTTTTTCATTTGTAGCTACCTCATAGGTTTGTAGTGAACCAACCAGTTCATCTAGCTTCATATCTGTGATATCCTTGGCTTCTTCTATAGCTGTGACTTTCATGTCAAACTTCTTAGGTAGAGACCTGAGCATTTTTCTTACCAGCTTTTCTTCAGGTATCTTTTCACCCAAGGCATCAAATTGATTGTCAAAATCAAGTATGGTCATGTGAAAATCCTGAATGGTTTCATCATCATTCATTCTAAGATTCTCAAACTTCGTTGTTAGGAGTTATAGCTTTGACAGCTTTACTTTAGAGGTACCTTCATGAACAGTCTCAAGAATTGTCCAAGCTTCTTTAGCAGAGACACACTTTTTAATGAGTCTGAATATGTGCTTGTCAACACCATTATATAGTGCATATAATGCTTTTGAGTTTGCAAGAGCAAGCTCATCCTCTTCTTTGGACCATTCTTCAGCAGATTTCAACTCAAGAGTTGGTTTACCATCTTTGTCCATCTTCACAGGTGGAGTCCACCCTCTCAGAACTGCCTTCCAAGTCTTGCTATCAATTTGTCTTAGAAAGGCCATCATGCGGGACTTCCAATAGTCATAGTTTGAAGCACCAACCAGAAGAGGTGGTCTGGTAACAAAACCTCCTTCTTTGTCCATCCTTGCCAGAAAAAGTTTCCCTGGAGCTCACCCTAAAATTCAGAACAGGGTGCCTGCTCTGATACCAATTGAAATTCCTGGCACACAGTGGACATGTGTTGCTCAAGGTGTAGCAACACTTGTCTGTTGTAGACAGATGTTGTTACTGGTGCGCCAACACTTGTCTATAAACAGAGCAAATAACATAAAACAATACAAACAGTAAAGTAAATAACACACGAGAGTTGTTAACCCAGTTCAGCCTAAAGCCTACTCTGGGGGATACCAATCCAGGAATGAAGTCCACTATCAGCAGTATTACTTCGAAGCTAAACTCACCCGTTTACAACTTCTCACTTAATCACTACCCAATGACACTTCTACCTAGGAACTCCTAGATATGAGACCCCGTCCCAATTCCCACCTTAGCAACACAGACAGCGCTGCTATTCAATTCCACAATCACAACAGGTGGAGACACACTCCTAAGAAACTAGGATTCACTCTTGCTTAAAAGCTTGCGAGTAAACCACACAACATAATAGAACAATCTTCGTACTTCAAAGCTTAGGAGAAGTTCACACTTACAACTCAATACACTCAGGTCCTAAGCTTGCAGCAATGAGACACAAGAAAGGCTCACAATTAACACTCTAAAATCCCTAAAACACACGCTTTGTAAGAACACGATTTTAGATGCTTGAAACCATATGCTTGCCTTCGTATTTATAGTAGTAGAATGACTTGGGCTTCAAGACAAAATTAGGGCTTCTAGAATTGCGGCAGCAGTGGTATATTTTTGAAAACAATAGTTATATTTTTGAACCGCAAAAATATATTTTCCAAAAATATAATTCCTTTGGAAAATAAAACTAGGGTTTGGCTGCCTCATGAAACACATTAAACACGTGCGCCTTCCTCTGTAAGAAACCTTGAAATAATTCTTCAAACAGATCTTCAAAAGATTGAGTAGAAAATAATAACATCCAGCTGGCGCGCGCAGAACAGAGTCAGGTGTTGTTCCAAAGTGTAACAACATTTGTCACAACACTTGGGGTCAGCACACTTGTCTCAACACTTGGCTAAAATATGTTTTTGCAAAATGTAGCCAATACATACAAAAACCCAACACTTTCCTCTTGCACTTTTAACAAGACTGATGGAAGACTAATGGAAGTTTCAACTAATGGAAGTTCCTGAACCTTTTATCAAAAGTGTATATGTAACTGAAACCATTTAACAAGACTAATGGTTTCAGTATATAACGTACTGAAACCATTTATCAAGCATAATGGTTTCAGTGTATAACTTACTGAAACCATTTAGCAAGAGTAATGGTTTCAGTGTACAAATCCATCATGGGTTAATAATATTCAAAATCAAGGTTATAATATTGAAAATCATAAGTATGAAAACCAAAATCAAGAGTTTTTTCAAAATTGAGATAATTTTCAAATTGGTCTGCTTAATAGTTAATGTCGTTCAAATGCATTTATAATTAAGTTGAGAAAGATTAAAATGTATTGGATTCGAAGAGAGGAGAATTGTGTTCGAATCAACCCATGAACCTAAACCTCGGAAGAGAGGTGATGTGTTGGATTCAAATGCACGTCCTTCAAACCTGAACCTTTTATCAAAAGTGTATATGTAACTGAAACCATTTATCAAGCATAATGGTTTCAGTGTATAACTTACTGAAATCATTTATCAAGCATAATGGTTTCAGTGTATAACTTACTGAAACCATTTAACAAGAGTAATTGTTTCAGTGTACAAATCCATTATGAGTTAATAATATTCAAAATCAAGGTTATAATATTGAAAATCATAAGTATGAAAACCAAAATCAAGAGTTATTTCCTTTCACCAAGAGTGGCTAGAGGCACACAAAAGAAAAATTAAATTTCGAAAGTGGCGAGAGGTTTTTTCAAAATTGAGATAATTTTCAAATGGGTCTGCTTAATAGTTAATGTCGTTCAAATACATTTATAATTAAATTGAGAGTTAATGTATTGAACCTTTTATCAAAAGTGTTATGTAACTGAAACCATTTAACAAAAAAAAATTAAATTTCGAAAGTGACGAAAGGTTTTTTAAAATTAAATTGAGATAATTTTCAAATGAGTTTATAATTAAGTTGAGAAAGATTAAAATGTAACTGAAACCATTTATCAATAGTAATGGTTTCAGTGTATAACTTACTGAAACCATTAGTCTTGTTAAATGGTTTCAGTTTTGTTAACCCATCAATATTGATTATAAGGGTAAAATAGATTTTTAAAATCCTTAATATTGGCAGATTATAAGTGAATGTAGTATAACATTATTATTGTTAAATGACTTTGAATAAAAATTGTACACTGAAATCATTACTCTTGTAAAATGGTTTCAACATGTTATACACTGAAACCATTAGTCTTGTTAAATGGTTTCAGTGTTGTGAACCCAAAATAATTCAAAATACCCTAAATAAAATTATGAGAAAATTGTATTAATACCTGATATTAAATGTCTATGATAAATATTGTATATAAACATAAAATACTATGATAAGGGATTAGTCTAAATATTGTACATTTGGTCCTGCGGCTGCAGAATTGTCTATGATAAGCTTTGTTACATGCTTACATGTTTAAAAAGACTCTAAATTTGTAGAAATCATGATTATATCATGGCACTATGCTTACAGTGGAATGAAATGAAGCATTATATGCTCCTTGAACATTGCCAAGGTATTAAGAATTGGCACTATGCTTATATTTTTGTCAACGATAACTCATGACAAACTCTACTTGCACTCAATATGCTAATCCTTTCAAACTTCAACTCTTTTAATTACATTCTTCATTATGACTTGAGCTTTGCTTGCCAATTGACCACCACCACATTGCCAACATAAAACTGTTGACTAGTTATTGAACAGCAGAAACTGAAGTAGTACTAGCTAGAGTAGAACTTGAACCATTCTCTGAAATCAAAATAGTATTAATCTCAATCAATTTAGTTCAAAAGTAGTTGCTTGCAAATTACAATGAATAACACATTAGTAACATACCTGTATTTTAGGAAGAAGGATTTTCACACATTAGTAACCAAGGCCAAGGTTACAAAATATATAGTATATAGGAAGAAGGATTTTGTCACAACAGTAACATCATATGTACCTGTATTTTAAAACAACTGGCCAATATAAAACACCAAAAAACCTACAAGGAACCAAAGCCAAAGAACCATCAAGACAAAACAAGTAATTGCTTAATATAATAAACTAAAGAAGCATTATGCAGAGTATGCAAAATGAAGTTCACAGAGATTATGTACATCCACCCTTATCTACAAGTCATTCTCATATCCAGTCATCAAAATGATATTCACAATTTTAGAATAAATCAACATTACTAAATTAATATGGTGGCTACTGATATATGATTAAGAAAAAAAAAAATTCTAAAGGAAACAACTCCTTTAAACTATGAAAAAAATAGCAATGAAATCAATATAAAACAAGGGTTAATAACATTTTTTGTCAGATTTGCCACCGTGCGTGTTCTTAAGTCAGGCGGCAATTCTAACCGACCTAAAAAGTGTCTATAAAGTGTTTTTCCACTACTGTAATTTTGTTGAACCTCAATAACTTTAGCAATTCCTACTCATATGTTGCTCTAGCATCACAAAGTCCTTGGCAATAAAAGATAGTAGCATAGAACATAATGAAACTTCTAGTGCAAGCTAAACATAGAAATCTATAGCAAGATATCTCTACTCACAACTATCGTCCCCAGCTTCATTGATGGTAGACTCATCCTTGGCTCTTAACTCCTTGTTGCTTCCGTCTTTATCCTTAACTGAAGGTCCTGATTCAAACTTTTCTTTTGTATCTTTAGGAGTCTCGTCTTCATTCTGATCCCAAATTTTCTCTCCAACTGCTTCACTATCTGGTCCCGTCAGACCCATTTCAGACTCAAGCTCCTCATTCTCACCATCACAGTCTTTATTTTCACTAGACTCCTCACTGAGGCTTACTGCATCAGCCTGAAAATCCTGATCCATCTCAATGCCTTCTTTATTGCTACTTGGCACTTCGTTGGAGTCCTCTTGCTTTTCCTTTTGCTGCAGCATTGACAAAAGAACGATGATACATGGCTTAAGAATCCATATTTGATAGGCAAAACTTACCAAATAATACAAAACAGAAGGCCCAAAACTAACCTGTTCACGTGTTCCCAGCAGCTGATCTTCATCAGTGATCTGATCACTGACATCATTTAATCCAACACTTTCCCCCATGTCAGTCCCAGTTGCATCTTCAGATGCATTGACGGTTCCATCTTCCTCATTGTTTTCTGCTGATGTTCCAAAACCTTTTGAAAATAAAGAAACTAGAACATTTGCAATCACATGAGTTGTTACTGCTACCTGCAAATCGATATACAGAATTAGATTATCCAACTCAAACAACAGTAAGTTACTAAAAAAGTTACATAATATGCCAATTACATAACATATTCATGATATCGGAGAGAGGTAAGTGAGTATTAAGCTTACTGATCTGTGCATAGCTAAGAAATTTTTCAAGAGCTCTTTGCCTTAACACTATATACTATATATCAACATCAATCAACAATTACTACTACTACATTTATGGATTAACCTAAAGTAGTAAAATATTATATCACACATCAATAGATTCAACCTCTTCCTCCTCAAGAGTAGCGTGTATTTGTGAAGTTGCAAAACGCATACTTTTATGCTAATTTTGGTACTAAATTGAACCTAATTAATCTTCAAGCTCGTGGAACATAACAATTTAGCTTCAATAATGCTTCAATTTAGCTTCAAGCTATAAGAGATTGAATCAAAATATTAAAAGATGGAATCAATACCTAAAAACAACAAATAAGAGTTGTCGTCGGCGTCGGAGCGAGCTACGTCGGCGACGAGATACGACGGCGTTGGAACGAGCTACGTCGGCATCAGATAGCGGCGTCGGAGCGAACCGTTTGTGAATCCATCGAGCTGAGAGAGAGCGACGTTGGAGTGAGAGAGAGCGGCGTTGGAGCTGAGAGAGAGTTCAATCTGAGATGGGGAGATTATAACACGTGTTATTTGATCTAATGGTGGACATTCACTTATGCACCATCCATAAGTTTGGACTTATGGATATTAACTTTTGCCGATTACACACTGTAATAGATTTTAATCGTTGTTTTCAAAAGAACAACATATAACCAAAATGGATTTCTATTAATTGACAAAAAAAAAAAACCTAAAAAAAGGGAAATTGTATCAGAGTTATGCATTCTTTCACCCACAAAGTTACAATAATCCTTTTATCTTACAAAAAAAAAGCTACAATCATCCCAACTCCATTGTTAGAACCAAATCTTAGGAGGAACAAACAGAAAAAGTCGAGAAACAAAGAGTAAGAGAAGATAGAGAGACAGTAACAAGAGAAAATTGAGTTTGACACATGCAAAATCAGAAGGTCCTTCTCATATAGTCATCCTTGTCATGACTCAGTACTCAGTAACACAACACCATCAATAAACCACTGCCAAAATGGGTTCCCCGTAGCGAGCGGACAACCCCAGAGTGCATTTTTATGGCAGCGATGGAGGGCTGCGGATGGGACAGAGAGGACGAGTGAGCAATGGTTGAGCAGAGTAGAACTAAGTAATTCTTCTATTTTTTATTTATATTTTAAACGAATTTATTTAAGTTGAATATATTTGAGCCGTTGATATAAGTTTTGCCATGTGTCACCTCTTTAGGAATGGAAAAGGAGATTGTCATTTCCTCTCCAAATGGAGAGTATTTGGACTAGATCTAAGCCGAGTTAGGATCTCTCCATTTCCAATTCTTTCCATTTTCTTCATTATTATATAGTTTTGAAAATATAAATGTAAAAATGTGATATTAAGTGGGTTCAAATATCATTTATACATCGAAAAACATTTAAAAACTTTGATAATAAAAGAAATGGAAACAATAGAAAATGGAGATGATCCCAACTCATCTAAGCCATTAAAAAAAAAGCTTGATCTAAACATACAAATCACAAGACAATGACATTTTTGCCCCTCTTGTATTTAGGAGTGACACCAAATAAATAATAATGATGACGTGATAATTGAAGGCCTTTTATTAGATGCTGGTGTCCATGGCCATTATGGTACTAAGGTTCATAGGACTCATAAACTCAGAGGTTCCATTAAAGATGTCTCGAACAATAAACTCCAAAGCACGTTGAGTAGGGTGAAAAGGGTCCCAAAATGCATAGACATCACGATTTGGGCATAGGTTTGATAAGGCAGTGCATAGTCCCACTCCATTGAAACGTCCTTGACCACAACAAGCTATCTTTGATGTAACAAAACCTACTCACCAACAAAAATACTCAAATAAAATATATGAAGCATCTACACATACATTAATACTATACTGATATGTATAAAAAAAAAGATACGATACTGAAATATTTTTAGAATCTAGATTCAACCCTTATAAAATTGATTTTTTAAGTTAATAAATGTTCCTACTATTATAACCGCACTTTAATTTCAAGAGTTTTATTTGATTCAATGTGAGCCTCTTAATACACTCTCTCATATTAGTAACAAAGAGTGTTCTTAATCATAGAGGAATGATACTTTCTTCGCATGATCTGCCTTGTGTTTTCTGCTTCATTTTTAATGAGAAATGCGACCATCTATTTTTTCGCTGCCCTTTTAGTAAAGGAGTGTGGGAGGCGGTGTATAATTGGGTTGGTAAGTCTCTCCCAACAAGTGTAGTAGGGTGGAATCATTTTCTGTTATTTGGAGACATGGTAAAAACAAAAAAAGGAGGGCGGGTTAATAATTTGATTTGGTTGACTACTACGTGGAACCTTTGGAAGCTAAGAAACAATGTGGTTTTCAATGGAGTTATTCCAAATTCTATTTCCCTAGTGGACGATGTAAAAGCATGCTCTTGGGTGTGGTTTGGCAATCGGTATGGCCGAAATTCTAGTTTTTCTTTCTCGAATTGGCTTTATGATCCTCTGTCTTGTATCCAAATCATATTATAATTTGCTTTGAGTTGTAAGGGATTGAGTACCACTTGTACTCCCTTATAATATATTTTGCTTATAAAAAAAACAGTGACTGGATAGCATATGTAATAGAATCATTTTTAAATTGTGTCTAATTATATCATATAGAATTTGTAATTTTGTATTTGGCCTAAATTATTTATTTTGTTAAGTATTCTAGTGACTAGAAATTTCACTTATTAGGTGAATAAACGAGGTGTTCAAGGTTCGAACCTCAACCTCTGCAGATATAATGTAATATCCCTGTCAGCTGAGCTAAGTTTACAGGCAATATCTCTGCGAAATAAGCTATGTTTGCAGAATTGGATTTGACCTAATTAATTAACCTTATAAAATTGTTTTGTAAGGCGACGACGGTCCCACTTGTAAACTCATTTTTAAGCAATACTGTACAAGTTCGAAAGAAGAAAAAATTAAGGATTAAAAGAAAAGAGTAAAATTAAGTAAATGTTGAAGATATATACCAAAGCTTTGAGGGTTGGTGATGAAATTCATATTCATTTGGTAAGCATCTGCAACAATAAATACATCAGAACCTAGTTGGGTGTTGAGGTCTTTAATCAGTTGAAACAAAAGTTGGTTGAAAAATTGAGCAGCTTGTTGTATCTCATTTACACACTCTCCATTTAAGCTCCTAGTAGCAAGCTGAGCAGGAACACAACCCAATGGGCCAGCTCCTGTCACAAGCACCCTTCTAGCTCCCAACTCAAACAACCTCTGCATTACAATTTACATAACACATTCCCCCGAAAATCAGAAGGTTAATATTACATATTTTTTACTAAACACATGTATACTAATTAATTTGGTATTAAGATTTCATTAAGCCATTAATTAATGTAGAGATGAAAGAAGGTAAGAGAGAATGATGATCACCATAAGAATATTTTGATAGTGGGAGATAATATAAGTGCAGAATTGTGGCACGTTGAATTGACGAGACCTAGGAGAAAATGGAGTGAGAAAATAATTGTTGACAAAGTCATTACCACCAAGTGTAATAAGTACCAATGCTCCATTCACAATTCTACTTGCCTCCACTTCCCCTACTTCTCCACTCAATCTTTCTTTGTACTGTTCAAACATAGAAAATTGTTGAAACATTCTCAATATTTCTACCTGCATATATATAGCAATTGTAATTAATTAATTAATATACCCCCACATTTGTTAATTAATTGAATTAATGTTGTTTAGTTACATAGAAAAATTGAATTTACAAATTGAATGCCAGTGTCATTAAGGATTCCAATCCCTGCTGAAGCAAAATTGGCCCCAACTAATAACTTTTGTCCGGTCAATTCATTACTCAAGTATGGCAATGTTGGTTCAGATAGTCCAATATGCTGCCCTACAACATTACTCAACCATAATGTTTCATATGTTAGATTGCATTTATTCAAAGGTTGAAAACTATAGTAAGTTTCAATAAATATAAAAAGATAGTACAAATGGACTTTATGGCCCCATCTGTATACAAAAAAAATATATGGATTTGAATTTACTACTATAGTAAACAAATCTACACAGTGTCATTAATTGTTAGATCAAAATCAATCAATTCAAATTTTAAGTTCTTGGATTAAAAAAGAGAAATAGTATAGTTGAGCTTGAAATTTAAACTATTTGATGTCGACTAAATGACTACTGACATGAACACACTTGGGTTGGCCCACTGACATGAACACACTTGGGTTGGCCCAGTGGTATTGACTTAGGTCCTTAGAGTATGCTCCTCTCAAGATTTTAGGTTCGATTTCCTCTGATGCCAATTTTGATGGACTAGTCCATATAAAGCAAAAAACTCTAGTTTTAAATGGTGCCTCGGATTAATCGATCTTAGTGCCGGATACCGAGTTTTTTTTTTAAAAAAAAAATGACTACCGACATGCCGACGGTTCTAAGTGCGTGAGTCACTAACTATAGTAAATCCAAAACAACATATATATCACCCATTCACCCATGTTTCGATGATAATCACATTATACAAATGCTACCCTTGTTTTTATCAAAAACTACACTCAAGAGCTTCAACAAAATATTGATATAGCTATGATTTCATAAAACTGGTTTAATTCAACTATATGCACATAATATAATGCATAAGAATATAGTAATGATAATAACGATGATGACGGTGAAGATATTTACCGATAAGGTCAGGGAGATTGAAGCCGTTGGAGAAGCGGCCGCTGGGGCGACGAGTGGGCATATAGTCAACGCCATACGGAGGAGAGTCGGCACGTGCCGTGGTTGGCAAATAATTATTGTTGCCATTGTCAACGAGTGAGTCACCAAACACAAAGAAAGCACGAGTTGCTTCAACTGTCTTTGGAACAATCATGCTGATAGTGACCAACACAAAGATGAAAGTGATAAAAACTACTCTCATGTTTCTCATTATGATGTTGAGATGAGAATTAGTTGAGAAATTGTCACACATTTTTGTTTTGTATTCTACTAGGACTATGATGCGGTATAGTGGCTTTATATAAGCCTTTAATATTAAATATTCAGATTATCTTCAATGGTGTAGTACCTCTTAGCTACTTATGTACTTATTAGGTACTATTATTGGAGTACCACCAATTTGAGTACCTATTAGATATCACTTCTAAAATAAGAACTCTCTCTCCTCTTAGACCATCTTATTTTTATTAAAATATTCTTTTCATGGGATTCACTTTATTTTATATTTGAATTAATGAATATTTATAAAAAAAACACAATTTTTTTTTGGTACATCACAAAAACACATTTTTTTTAAAACAACAAAAGCACAATTTTTGAAATTATGTAATGTTATTTTAATTATTTTTTAATTGTGTAATTCTTAAAATTATGTAATGTTATTTTAAATTATTTTTTAATTGTGTAATTCTTAAATTTTGGCAATATTATTTTAAATTAAATTTCGAATTTTAATTATTTTTTCGAATTATAAAAAAAATAGTACATACTAATTTTGTAATTTTATCATTCAATCAATTTATATTATAAAATAGATAATTAAATAATAAGTTATTGTAACGATGTGAGGTTATTAATATTACCAATTTTAGAACTTTTTAAGAATTACTCTATTGGAGGGGTTGAATACCTATTAGGTACCATTATTAAAATATAATAAATTAATGATATATTCATGTAAGACTCATTTAAGTACTTAAAGTTGAAATAATTTATCGTGGATGCTATCATATCCGTCGTTTCTACTTTTACTTGTCTTAACTAAAGTAAGGTGTGTGAAAATGATAGATTGCTAACTTTCTACAAGTTTTGGTTAAACTTCATTGTGTATTTGTGTACTCGTGTTTTAATTTCTTCGTACACCATGTCAGGGAGGGTAGGTAAATAATGAATGGGAAAATTAACAAATTAAATTGATATTTGATTTGACTATATATGGTATGGACACCGAATGAACTTGCTTGTGTATTCTATGTATTGTAACTATATAACCAACTAATTAAGGAATACACAAACTTAGGTTCCGTCCAAAACATGTTTTTGTTCATGTTGGACCCATGAAATTGACCTGCTATCATCTATGAAGTATGCACACCTCTATGATTAGGCGTGTCGCGATGTCCGACACTCGTATGACACTCGTACGACACGTGTCGGATTGGTCAGATCGGTGTCCAAAAAAATCAATTTTTCCTTTACTTTGACACTTCTTTGATCGGTGTCCGACACCTGTAAGACACTCACACGACATGTGTCGGACAAATGTCCCAGAAAAATTGTTTTTTCTTTACTTATACTCTCCTTACGCACATAAAATAGATTAATTTGATAGAAAATTATTATTAACTGAAATTGGTTTTTTTGTTAACTTAATTAGTGAATTTTCGGAAAAATCAGTATCAAGTTTGAATTTTGACGGACTTTATTTATTTCCAGAACATGAACAAGTAGAAATTTTATCCGAAGAAAAAGAAAGAAAAAAAAATTCGTATTCGACGCGATTAAAACTGATGAGAACGACCAAACCATTTTTAATAAAAAATGTGGCGGAATAGACGAAATTCATAAAGAAGTTCCTAGATGGTCACGTATCATGCATATCTACAAGAGTTAAAGATGGGTCGAAACAACAATATTTTTTTTGTTTTCGATAGTAGATGGATAAATAAAGGTAAAATTTTATTATATCTTATTTTAAAATTTTTTTTTAAGTAATAACTTGTTCAACTTATATTTACATGTATATATTTTGATTCTCAATTTATATCTTTTATAAATATGTAGTGGTGTCAGTATCCTATATATTTTACATTAATGATGTCGCTGTGTCCATGTCGTAGTCCGTGCTTCATAAGTTATGATAGGTTTGATCCGGTTACAAGATTCCATTGCACTATACACATGGCAACAAAATAGTATCCCTAATTAATATTAAAAAATTAAATTTTAAATATAAAAAAGACAGCTGCATTATTATTTTGTATTTTTATCATACAATCCTTTTCTTTCTCTTTTTTTAAGCGAATATTTTCTTCGAGGAGTGCTATGGTCACACCCTCTAACACACCCCTTAGAGCAAGCACATCGGTGCTTTTTAGCATGAAAAGAAACGCTATTTGTCAAAGCACATGGATAATTGAAAGCAATCCATCGTTGCTACAGTGAAAGACAATGTTTTGTTTACCAACGGTTACAAACTGACACATGGGTCATGACTAGTGCAAATGAATTAATTAAATATTGAAGGCTCAAATGCAACGGCTATATCCTATTTTATTTTAAAAAAGTTTGAATCATGTTTGGTATAAATAGATATCTCACTTCATTATTTTTTTCATTCACATCTAGTCTTAACTATTTATTCTATCTCTTTTAAATTATTTTTTCCACATTTAATTTGACAATGAACCCCAATCACCATAATTCTTAGTCAAATTATATACAAAATAGTGGCAATTCTTCTCATATTCCAAATCTACAAAATAGTGGCAATTCTTCTCATATCTCAAATCAACAAAACTCATACTTTGGAAATGCACCTTTTAACTCAAATCCAACTTTTAACCCGAATTTTCAAAATTCTCCTTTTATTCCAAATCTACAAATTAACCCACACTTTGGAAATTATCCATATCAATTAACTAATCCCACTATGCTTCATGGGATTCAAATGAGTAGTATTAGCATGCAATCAAATGATCAAGTGCCTGAAACACCACAGTTTTGCACTCAAGGTGGGTTGGAAACTATTAACCTTGGTGAAGAAGTTGGATCAACGGTTGTTAAGACGCCAAAAACAAGATTCCAACCAAAGGAAGATGAAGTTCTCATTCAATCATGGCTCAACAGTTCAAAGAATGCAATTATTGGGATTGATCAAATAGGAGAAAGTTTTTGGAAGAGGATTGGTGAAGCTTATAACAAGTATCGCGACAAAAAGTATATAGAAAGAAAACCAATGGCACTAAAAGGTCGATGGCACAAAATAAATCATGTAGTTCAAAAATTTGTTGGGTGCTACAAACAAGCTGTGACTACACAAAAAAGCGGGAGCTGTGAGAGCGACATTATTTCAGCTGCAAAACAAATATATTACCAAGATGAACATGAAAAATTCATATTTGAAGATGCATGGAGACTATTGAAGAATGAAGACAAATGGCTTGGGGGTGAAACAGAACCTTCTACAAAACGAACGAAGAATTCAACTTCAGGAGCATATTCATCATCTTCTAACCCACAGACACCAACGAGTAGCGAATATAATCCACCATCACCTACTTCGTTACGTCGTCCAATGGGTCAAAAGGCGGCCAAAAGGAAGGAGAAAAAAAAGCTTGTGGAAAAGTCTATGCCTTTGGAAAAAATTGATGATTTGCAAGATGACTTAAAAAAAAAGTTGGCATAATGTTGGAGTTTTCGCGTAATTGGACACGTCTTGAGGAAGAAAGACTTGAGATGGAGAGGGAAAGGTTGAAGATCAATGATTTGCAAATACTCTCAAATGATACATCAAATATGAATCAAAGACAACTACAAGCGCATGAAATGTTGTGCGACATAATTTCAAAAAAATATGGACTTAATTGATATGATTTTGTATTTTGAATATTTTTTAGATTCTCATAATTAATCGTTATTTAACTAGCCATTAAAATATGTACTTCATTTTTATTTTGTTAAAAAATATGGACTTAATTGATATAATTATGTATGTTGGATATTTTTTTAAATTCTCATAATTAGTCGTTATATTTAATTAGTCATTACTATATTTAATTAAAAGATGAAACTAATTTTTTTTTTTTGGTTACAAAGATGAAACTAATTTTTAGAAGATGCAAATTAAAAGATAAACTAATTATGAGATGAAACTAGATTTTCATAGTTAGCCGTTAGTTTTTTTAGAAGATGAAATTAAAAGATAAACTAATTAGCCGTTAGAAGATAAAATTCAAAGATAAACTAATTATGAGATGAAATTAAATTTTTTTAACCGAAAAAATAACAAAAAGCTCCGCATTATATTTAATTAGCCATTAAAAAAATTAGTCGTTATTAAAACTAGGGGTAAACCCGTGCGTTGCACGGGTTTGATTAAAATATATAATTAAAATATTTTTATAAATAAAAAATAATAATTGCGATAATTATAATCACATATAGTTAAATAATAGATATTATTTTAAAATATGATTATATTTAATATTAGTATATGAGTAAAAAAAATTGTTTAGAAATATTAGATTTTTTATTAATTTATATCGTAGTTTGTTTATATTTTAATGTAATAGATCTCTTATAATATTTCATAAGTTTGAAAGTATGTATCATTTTTTATTTTATTAGTGTAATCATATAAGATTTTAGTTTTCTTTATATGAGTTACAATTTTATAGTCATATGTCACTTTATTTTTTATTTTTGATGTATCCCTTATTTTATTATTTTCAATAAGAGTTGGAGGCATACCTAATTATACTTGTAGACAATATTTCTCATGAGAAATGTTAAAATAAGTTTTGATTATAGAATATGATTCATATATGGTGGCTTTGACTATTTGTTCCACGTGATCTCATTTTTTGAAAATTATGAATCAAATAACGTATTTGCTTACTACGTTTTATGCAATTTAAGGTTCCAAATAGCTTATCTACTTATTCATCTCTCTTTTTCTTGGAGTTTATTCTCACTTATTCGCTTAGTGAAATTTTATTCCAACTTTATTAGTCCCAATTTTTTAGTCTATTGTTTAGTTCACATTTTTTTTTTGCTTGGCCCTTTTGTTTTTGGTTTGTTTTTGTTTTTCTTGGTGAGGTTTGTGTCTCTTCAAAATTATTGTTAGTTTTTGTCCCTCTTATTTAATATTTTCTTGAACATTTATTTTATTTTTCTTATTATATTATATAAACTTGAATATTTGTTGTTGTCAATATATAAGTTTGGACGAAGATTTTATATATTTGAATATAGGTTTAGTTATTTGGTTAAGGTAAAGAAAGTCTTATAGATGAATAAGATTTAACATGTGGCATCTTCATATTTACTTAAAAAAATATCATTTGATTCTTATAAATATTCTAATATTTTATTTTCAGCCGTAACGTAAACATTCTTTTAGAAGGATTTAATTGATATGCACTGACGGTGTAAAATAATTTTACACTATCAATCAATACCAACCATGTTTTCCGCCACATCACCCCACTTCACCCCACTTTCTTGATATGACATGGCAAAATAATGGTTGTTTATTGGACGATGGTGTAAAACTATTTTACACCGTCGGTGCATATTAATTAAACTCCTTTTAGAATAGAGTTTAATTGTTGTGCACCGTCGGTGTAAAAGTTTTTTACACATACATCCAATGACACGTTGCCACATCACTTAATGAATGTGACATATCATGTGTTTTTAATTACCATACATGATGTGTCGTTATATTATTGGACGAATGTGCAAAATAACTTTGCACTGACGGTGCATATAAATTAAATTCTTTAGAATATGTACTTAATTTATCCAAAAAGTAGGTGATTATGTAAATTAAATTAATAATTTTTGAATTATTGGTGAATTTTAGTTGTGTAAATATGTTTAAATATATGTGTGATTATATTTTCTAAATATATGTAAATATATTTTAACATCTACGGTTTTTTTTTTTTTTTGGTCATTTAACATCTACGGTTTTAATAATATCTAAAATTTATTTTGACAAATGAGCATCAACAATTTTTATTTAATAATTTTTGTCTTTTTTTAATTTAATTTAGAAAGTTTTTAGTACAATTCTAAGTGGGAGGAAAAAGTATTTAACACAATTTCTAAACTAACATGTTTTTACCACAATTCTTTTCATTGATTCATTTTATGGTTGTAAGAATAAGATGACATGCGTAGATTAAAATAGGACCGTCTATTAAAATTCATATATATTCATATTGAACCATCCAGATTTAGGCAAGTGTTATACGATAAATGCATGAAGATTATATATTTGGACAACCTCTAAGTTAAGTTGAATCAATATAACTTCTTGCATGTATTACAATTATAAGAACCGCATGACTTGAGTGTCAACTACAAAAAAAAAAACTTATTTTAATTTCTACTTTGTTTTTGTTTCTATATTTCTCTTGATCGAGATCAAGTAGATCACCTACACATTGTAGACAATATAGTATTTAAAAATGAGACACATATTTATATTTATAAATTATTTGGATTGTCCTCTTTTAATTTGTTTTCAATTGCATTAATATGGAATTGTAACATACAATATATATTTTAATAATATATTGCAATGCAATTAAAACAATAACATGATGCATCATTCCACCTTTCATTGCTTGCAATTCATTTTTGTCTCAATTCAACAACAATAAATTGTGTTAGTTTTTTTTTTTTTAATATATTATTATTGTTTATAATTTATTATTAAAGTAACTCTATTATATGAAATATGAAAAGGTTTTAATAAAGATTGTAAACTTTTCTTATAGAGTGCCACATCATCACAATACTTGTTTGTGAGCAACTCAACCTTCCTTTTACTAGTAAAAGACTAGCCGTTATTCAAACTAGCCGTTAGTCAAACTAGCCGTTAAAAATTAGCCGTTAGTCAAACTAGCCGTTATTCCAAAATCCCTATAAATAACATCTTATATTCAAAATAACCATCACATCCCCTCTCTACAATTTCTTAACCTCTTATATTCAATATCAAACTTCTCTTCACCATGGATCCTTCCAATCCTTCCCACGTAGCAAAAATGTTCATGGAATTTATAAATGATGATACTGATGAATAAATTGTGAGGCTTTTGTATGAATATCAAGCGCAAGAAGAAGCTGCAAGTTCCAGTAGGCCTAGGCGTCCAAGAAAAAATATAGAGAGGAATCGTGAAGAGGGACATAATCGATTATTCAATGATTATTTTTCAGAAGCTCCGGTGTACACGGATGAGCAGTTTCGTCGAAGGTACGAATGCATAAACATGTGTTCCTTCGTATTGTTGAAGCTCTTGGTCAACATGATGAGTATTTTCGGGCGATAGTTGACGCAACTGGTAGATCAAGCCTTTCACCGCTACAAAAATGCATTGTTGTTATATGTATGTTGGCATATGGAACATTTGTTGATAGCGTGGATGATTATTTAAGAATTGGTGAAACCACGACACTACAATGCGTTGATAAGTTTACAAGGGGTGTAATCAACATTTTTGGGGCACAATATTTACGAAGTCCAACAAATGAAGACGTCGAACGCCTACTGCGGATGGGGGAGGCACGTGGCTTTCCTGGTATGTTAGGGAGCATCGATTGTATGCATTGGGAATGGAAAAATTGTCCGGTTGCATTGAAAGGGCAATTTGTTCGAGGTGATCACGGTAAACCCACAGTTATGCTAGAAGCAGTAGCTCCACAAGACTTATGGATTTGGCATGCATTCTTTGGAGTAGCGGGTTCAAACAACGATATCAATGTGCTTAACCAATCCAATGTCTTCAACGATGTTCTACATGGGCGAGCTCCTGCGGTCAATTATAAGGTCAATCGTACTGAGTACAACATGGGTTATTATCTATCGGATGACATTTATCCTGAATGGGCCACATTTGTGAAAAGTATCCCAATGCCACAAGGTGATAAGAGAAAATTGTTTGCCCAACACCAAGAAGGCGCAAGAAAGGATATTGAACGAGCATTTGGAGTTCTCCAGTCCCGATTTGCGATCATACGTAACCCGACTCGATCTTGGCACTTGGATGCACTTAAGCGTATAATGGATACATGCATCATACTACACAACATGATTGTTGAAGATGAACGCGCCACATACGGTGGCAATTTTGATTATTCTTATGATCAACTACAAGGCAATGACTCGAGTGCACCACCGAATAATTCTAATATTGATTTTCAAGAGTTCCTGCGTAGAAGATTTAATGTTCGTGATAAGCAAATTCATCGACAACTTCAACAAGACTTAATAGAACATATATGGGAACGTTTTGGGCACGACAACAACAATTGAAAAACATTTTAAATCTATCTTTTTTCATGTATTTTATTTTTATGTTTATGAATTTCTTTTAATGTATTTTTTTATAATTAAGTTATTTGTATCATGTATTGTGTTATTTAATATATTGGCTTAAATGCAGTTTTACCCCCCCTATTTTGAAAAATGCGGAATTTTACCCCCCCCCCCTATTTTAAAATGCGGAATTTTACCCCCCCTATTTTATAATTTGTTGGATTTTGCCCCCCCACCAAAATTTTGCACAAAATCTGCTTCTGAGCCTCAAGTTCAAAGCTACGCACGGAACTCAATTTGGATCAATAATTCACCAAACTGGTACCGAAACGACTGCAATCGAGTTAGTTTTCCACATAATCAAACTCCACTAAATTTGGAGTTACAGAGAGAGATTAATTACTGTTTTAGTGAAGGTCTGTTCAAATTAATTATCGTATGAAACTACTACTGGTATTCTCGTCATTCCTCTCACCCTGTAGCTCATTTTTTAATACTATTTACATGTATGGAAATCTAACAAAATTACCCTTGTTGGCATTTCAATTTCGTCGAATTTGGAGTTACGATGTGTTCGGTAGACGATGTTGAATTTGAAGATCACGAGTAGATTTCTGCAGAATTAGTAATTGGACAGACCTTCACTAAAACGGTAATTAATCTCTCTCTGTAACTCCAAATTTAGTGGGGTTTGATTTTGTGGAAAGCTAACTCGATTACGGTCATTTCGGTAGCCATTTGGTGAATTATGGATCCAAATTGAGTTGTATGCGAAGCTTTGAAGTTGTGACTCGAAAGCAGATTTTTTGCAGAATTTTGGGGACATATCTTCACTAAAACGGTAATTAATCTCTCTTTGTAACTCCAAATTCAGTGGGGTTTGATTATGTGATAAGATAACTCGATTACGGTCATTTCGGTAGCCGTTTGGTGAATTATGGATCCAAATTGAGTTGTATGCGAAGCTTTGAAGTTGTGACTCGAAAGCAGATTTTTTGCAGAATTTTGGGGGACATACCTTCACTAAAACGGTAATTAATCTCTCTTTGTAACTCCAAATTCAGTGGGGTGTGATTATGTGGAAAGATAACTCGATTACGGTCATTTCGGTATCTTTTTGGTAAATTATTGATCAAAATTGAGTTGTGTGCGAAGCTTTAAAGTTGTGACTCGAAAGCAGAATTTTAGGGGGGGCAAAATCCAACAAATTATAAAACAGGGGGGTAAAAGTCCGCGTTTTAAAACAGGGGGGGTAAAATTCCGATTTAATCAAAATAGGGGGGGCAAAACTGCATTTAAGCCTAATATATTTTTATATGTTTTTAATTTTACTTTGTTTCAAATTCATCAAAGAATTTTAATTCAAATACATTTTTATATATTATTGTAAAATATAAATGAGTAAAACACGTGGGACCTAATGGGACTCATTTAAGAGTTTTTGATAAGTTGTATGGATATTTGAGAAATGTGGTTGAATTGCTTAAATAATTGAAAAGTATATAAAATAATATAAAGAATGAAATATGACCCACTTAAAGAACTCATATTGAGTTTTGAGATAATGGTGCTCTTAAACACACTTCAATCCTATTAAGCCACATCATCCATCTTCTTTTATTCTTTACCTGAAAACCGGCTGTACCAGTTTTTAAGTGGACAATTTTATTTTATTTTTTAAACTTGAATACAAAACAAAAGCTATGATATTGTTGTCTTCAAGAGCTCCATGAATCTACCGTCTCTCCATTAGCCGGCAACCACCACCGTCTTTGTTCCTCAACTAGCCAATCACTTTCCTCTTCCCCATCACCCCTCTTACTCCTTTTTCTATACCCAGTCCCATACCATATTCAACCCATTTCGTTTTCATTCCTTTTCCCTTTAATTGCATCTGATTTGTGTTTTCAACCACATGTTTAAGAAAAAAATAGTTCTTTTTCAAATTTTTATGTGTTTTTAGCTTGATATAAATTATGGGTTTTGTGTTCTTCATTTTAGAGATAGAGATTTCATTTTCTATGACAGCTTGAGTTTGTTTTTTTAATGACAAATTGTGTGTTGTATTGGATAATTTTTTGTGGATTTGTTAGATTTCAATTAAAAAAAAAAAGTTTAGAGATAGAGATTCCTTCTGCGAAAAAAGATTGTTGATCCATCATTGAGTGAAAGAAATTGTTTCAGATTTCAATGGATGAAAGAAAAAAAAAACTGCAAAATGATGAACATAGAAAATGAAGAGTAAATGTAAAAGAAAAGACGATGAACAGTTAATGTGTATCAAAATAATTATAATAATAAAAGTAAAATAAATGGTTACAAAGTGAAACGGGGACGGGTAATAGAAACAAAAAGGAGAGATGATGTGGATTAAAAAGATTGGAGTGTGTTTATAGACGGTGTGAGCATTACGATTTTTTTTTTCTTCTTACAGAGCTCTTCTATCTTTTTTCATATTTGTGTAAACTTAGATTTTGAGTAAATCATTATTGATTTGTTGGATATTTTTATCTCCACTTAGTTTTTATTTTAATTAATATTAATTTTAAAAAAAGAAAACACCACAAACTCAACGTTCATCCAAATCTGGAAATCTGGGAAACAAATTCATGCCAAACCCAGGAAGCTTGTTAGCCTTTCTATAGCTTAAATAATAGCCCTTCTCAGCTCTTCAATAACTCGTAATCTGAATCCGTTTTGGGACTTTTACTAGCGATGCTTCTGTCTCTTCACCTTTTCTTCCTCTTCATTTTATAAGTCAACAAGAACAAGAATCACCCTTTTACTCTTATCTCTCCAATACCCATTTCTCAATCAAGATGGTAGAGAGAAATATACTCCCAGAAAACACAAACAAAACAAGATCTAAAAAAATCCAGAGGGGAAGAAGGAAGACAGAGAGGAAAAAATAAAAAATCTAGATAGAATCACATAAGAATGAATCGGAATGGTTATGTTTATTATGTTTATCTCTCTAAAATTAAATAACTAATGAACATTTATTTATAAAAATCATGTTACTAAGAAATTTTTTTTTCTACCCCAACAATTGTCAATCTACCTCAACATTAATTTTAAATGGACGAATTTACCCTCATATATAAACTAAAACTTTGAAGAAATTTTTTCTATTTTTTTTTACCTGAACACTTTGAAAAAAAGTGTGTAGGTATGTAAAATTTTTCCAAATTTATTTTGTTACCTACACACTTTGGAAAAAAGTGTTCAGGTATGTAAAATTTTTCTAATTTTTTTTTTTTTACCTGAACACTTTGAAAAAAAGTGTGTAGGTATGTAAAATTTTTCCAAATTTATTTTGTTACCTACACACTTTGGAAAAAAGTGTTCAGGTATGTAAAATTTTTCTAATTTTTTTTTGTTACCTAAACACTTTGAAAAAAAGTGTGTAGGTATGTAAAAAAAATTACTTTTATTCCAAAGTAATAGGTAACAAAATAAATTTGGAATTTTTTTGTTACCAACACACTTTTTTCCAAAGTGTGTAGGTAACAAAATAAATTTGGAAAAATTTTACATACCTACACACTTTTTTTCAAAGTGTTCAGGTAACAAAAAAAATTAGAAAATTTTTACATACCTACACACTTTTTTTCAAATTGTTCAGGTAACAAAAAAAAATTAGAAAATTTTTACATACCTGAACACTTTTTTCCAAAGTGTGTAGGTAACAAAATAAATTTGAAAAAATTTTACATACCTACACACTTTTTTTCAAAGTGTTCAGGTAAAAAAAAATTAGAAAAAATTTCTTCAAGGTTTTAGTTTATATATTAGGGTAAATTCGTCCATTCAAAATTAATGTTGGGGTAGATTGATAATTGTTGGGGTAGAAAAAAAAAATTTCATAACGGAGACAGAGTTTGGTTATCGTGCATAAGCCAAACTTATGCACCATGCATAAGTAATGAAAATTACTCAATGCACCCCCTCATTTACTCCACGCACTCCCATATGATACCTTATTACTTGCGCCCCCACATTTGCTTAGCGCACCCCCCAATTTGTATTTTCTTTTTCTACCCTAGATTTCTTACGAGCCCCTCAATTTTTTTTCCTACTCCAGATTTCTAGCGCGTCCCCCAAATTTCTAACGTGCCCCCCATTTCCAATTAAATAATAACTTTTGTTCCTTTGAAGTACATATTTTAATAATCTATTTTCAATTAATTGTGTTGGATGATTATATAGTCATATTTTAATTTAAAATTACATACTAAAACATGTACTGTAATTATGGTTTAATTTATTACAATTAACATAAATCATTAGACGAAACCATTGGTTTTTTGTTTTATTACAAAACAATTAGACAATTATTTTGGTTTCACATAGAAAAATATCAAAACCATTAAACCATACTTATGGTTTCAGTAATAATCAGTATTTAAAATCATTAAACCATTTAGTGTAAAACCATTTTACAATACAAATGGTTTTAGTGTATAACTATCTGAAACCATTTAACCAGCATAATGGTTCCCATGATTTTTAAAACCATAAAAACACAATATTGGTTTCGGTAAACACATAAAACCATTTTACAATACAAATGGTTTCACTTTTTAACTCTCTGAAACCATTTAACAAGCATAATGGTTTCCAGAATAATATTTCATAAATAGTATATATATATATATATATATATATATATATATATATATATATATATATATATATATATGTTTCTCCCACCTTATTATTTATATAAAACCATTTAACAATACTAATGGTTTCAGTGTATAATATCTTGAAACCATTTAACATACCAAATAGGATTAATATTAGTTTGTTTATCTTTATCGTTCGATTATTCGAGGGATGAGCGAGGGATGAGCGGATGTAAACCCGTCGGTCCCCTTTTTAATCCAATTTTATTTATTAATTTTATTTGCGGAAGACAAACAACCGGTAAGCAAAGCGCACGGTCAACGTTCGGTCATTCGAGGGTTTAGCGGATGTAAACCCGTCGATCCCATTTTAAATCCAAATTATTTAATTACAATTTGTTTTGTAGGTTTTTATCATTTTTTTGATTTTTTGGTTTAAATTAAATAAATTAGATAATAAATAAATAAACAAACAAATAACATCACAACGGTGGATAAAGTAAGCAGGAGAGGTGCATGTAGCATGAAAGAATAGAGGCCCAACCCACAAGAAGGCTCAGCGCAGCAACAAAAAAAATAGGGGGATGATCTGGGCTGTTTGATTAATCAGACGACTCATGCTTGATCAGGAGAGTGGAAGCACTAATGCTGCTTGATCAAGAATCAAAGGCTAAAATAAAATGGTGCGTGAAAGTAACGATGCGCGCACGCATAAGGGATTAGCGCCCCTACCTTATGTACCATGTATAAGAAAAACACTTATGCATGATAATTTTTGCCCCACATAACTATTCTACTAACTATAATTAATAATATTAATTTTATCATTAAAATTAACGTAACTAATATTTTTTAATAAAAGGCGCATAAATCAAATAGAACATTTTTTATGAGATAGAGAGTGTGAACATAATACATTTACTATCTCTTTAAAAAATTCAAATGATAGTTCCTAGATATTTACAAGTCAGAATTGTCCTTTGAAAAAGAATACTAAAATTAAATCCAACTAAATAAATTATTTTTGTTTTTGAAAAGAAAAGAAAAGAAAAGAACAATTTGATTTGATAGATGAAGTGCAGGAGTGATCGATCTACCAAAAAAAAAAGGCGCGAAATGTTGTGTATCGACAAACGCCATGGCCGCCGCCACTCAACCATGTATGTAATGTAATGTAACGATCTGTTCCTTCATTCGTTCCCTTAGACAGACTGAAACCGCATTGCAATTTGCAATGAAGAAAAAGGGAATTTCCCGAATTAACCCCAATGATCCATCTTATCTTCGTCACAAGAAAGCTAAATTCATTGCCGATCATGAAAAATCAACTTCCAGATTGGAAGAATCAGATCATTCTCAACTTCCATTACAGAGAGAAATTGTTACAACATGTAAGATTCTAATTTAACCTAATTCATTCATTGCTTCATTATTTCATAACGAGTGTTAGAATTAGAATTAATTAAACTGAATTTTGTGATTGTGAATTTAGGTGATCCCAAAACTTCTGAGTATGCTTTCTTTAAGAAATTGAAGAAGGATGCAAGTCTCAGGTTTTCTTCAGGTCCAGTCAAAAAGGATGATTCCTCGTCGTCCAAGAAGCCTGAATCTGGTGACTGTTCCAAAGGTTGGTTCGACTTGAATTATGTATCTGTTCGGGTAAACAATTTTATTAAACCCTTATCATACAAGTGTTTATGTTTTTATATTATATATTTGTTTTCATAAATTATATTGTAGAGCTTATGGAAATAAGCTGAAAACATGTTGTTTTCATAAGCTCTCTGATATAGGGCCTGTTTGGATAAACAACTTATTTGCAGCTTATAGTACAAGCTCTTATCATGATACGCGCTTATGTATATTAGCTTACATAAGCTATTTTTAAAGCAAAATATAAAGTAAAGATAAATTGATTTTGTATATGCTACAAACTGTTTTTATAGGCTATATTGGAGAACTTATGAAATAAGCTGAAACAAACTTATGAAAATTGTCATAAGCTGTTTTCATAAGTTCTCTCAAACAGTCTCATAAAACTTATGTAAGTAGATAAGCTCAAATAAGTCAATCCAAACAGGCTCATAGTCTCATGAGTGCTTATGTCAGTAAACAAGCTCAAATAAGTCTATCCAAACAAGTCCCGGAACTTTTTGTTTAAAAATGTCATCAGCTACTCCCTTTATCATCATTACATTTGCTACAGGTTAATGCGTCACTTTTAATAAGAAGTTGGAATTTGGTTGATACATTCTTGGACTTTAAGAATTTATGATGATGGCAAGGACCAACTCAATAAAATAAGGAACACAAATTGTACATGTATTGAAACAGTCGGGTATCTTTTATGTTATGCAGAGGGGACTGATGATGTTAGGGTTGGCACTAAGGAATGCAACTCTTCAAGGATCAATCAGGACGTGTCAACTTTTAAGATGGATTCATTTCTTTCACCTTCTGTTGGAGATTGGAACAAGTCAGGTCTGTATTAGAAGAGAATTTTGTACTACACTATCCACAGAGATAAACTGATACTTACTATCATGATACAAATACATAGGAAATGTGATACTCATAGTGTTCCTTTGTGACTTTGTTTCTGTCTTCTTAAATTATCAATGTCTTCTGCAATTTACTATTTATTCGTGTGTTTTTTTAGTTGCTTTCTAATCAATCAGCACATGCTTGTTTCATAAATTAAAATATAAAGCTTACCAGTGTTTCAGTTGAATTGGGAAGACTTAAGTCATGTGATCTAGGTGTTAAATGTTGGAAACTGTTCCCTCCCTCCATAATTTCAGTTTTCAGATTCCTGCTAAACAATAATAATCAAGTATCAAAAGATCTGTTTCCTCCTGGTGGTGTATGCAGACATGTACTCTATGAGCAGAATGCTGAAAAACTCCCAAGAATGTGGCGACACCGTCAAACCCCAGGGATTTTCACATGCAGGTTTGATTTTCTTCTAATTGTTTACTGCTGCGGTTCTAGGGATTTATAGGGGAAAACAATGTGTAGAACAATTAGAACTTAGAATATATATAGTTTATGTTACTGGGTATTCAGTGCCAATCTTTAAGTGGGTACCACTCATTTGTTAATTAATCTTCACATGTTCAATTCATCATTTTAGGGAAAATGTGTATTATGCAGCTGAAGGTGTCCCATTTACTGGTTATATTTGAGAATGTATTGATACAGTCTGTGTGAAACAATTTTCTTTGTGCTACTTCAGGAAACCAGTATGCGGATGGAGAAATCTTCTCTAGAAAGAGACAGAAACTACGACAGTGTGCTGCAGATACCTTATTTCCTGATACAGAGAAACCATGTTCAAAAGGGTTAGAAATTTTTTTCCAGTAATATTAAATGTTTCTGTCCTTGCCATTTTGAATAAAATCGGGATTTTTCAGGTTTGATATTGTTTCTTTGCTCCTTAGTCGGCTGTTTCCAATGACCACTGACAGCACTGTAACAAATGTATGTTATTTTAGCAGCCCTTTGTAATGCTATAAATCCTTCCAATGACTTCCCTTCCTTGACCAAAGTGATTATTTGTTCAGAAATACGAGGATCCAAATCCAGGAAAGATAAAGAAGTCTACCATATATGATTTACTGGATTCTCGAGAGTTAGGTGTTCAATTTAAGGAGCACTATCTGATACCTAAGAGGAAGCTTCTTGAACTTGAATCAGGCTCATACTTCAATGATCAGATGTTGTCTCCTATGTTTCTCGAATCGGGTGAGAGGATTACTCCACATGCCGAGCTTCCAACTTATCATTTTCAGAACTTTGAACCTCGGTACAGTATAACAGCACCTAAGTGCAAACTGAGTGGAACTCCAAGTTTCAGTGCCTCTGTCAAGGGTGACAATGACATAACTCCTGGGTCTCTGTTTAACGAGGTAAAAAATGCTCCCAAATATAGTTTGCTTGATTCTCGAGAGTTAGGTTTTCAATGCACAGAACTCCAACCTAAGAGGAAACCCCTTGAACTTAAATCAGGGTCATACTTAAATGATCAGATGTTGTCTCCTACGTTTTTCGAATCAGGCGAGGGAATTACTCCATATGCTGAGTTTCCAACCTATCACTCTCGGAACTTTCAACCTTGGTACAATATAACAGCACCTGAGTGCAAACTGAGTGGAACTCCGAATTTCAGTGCCTCTGTCAAAGATGACATAACTCTTGGACCTCTGTTTAACGAAGTAGAAAACGCTGCCGAATATAGTTTGCTTGATTATCAAGAGTTGGATTTTCAATGTACAGAACTCCATCAAATACCTAGGAGGAAACTCCTTGAACTCAAATCAAGCTCATCTTTCATTGATCACTTGTTGCCTCCTATGTTCCTTCGATCAGTCGAGTCAATTACTTCATACACTGACTTTCCAATCGATCCTCACAAGTTTCGACCTGTGTTCAGAACAGAAGCTGAAAGAAAGTTCGGTGGAACTCCAATTTACCTTGACAAGAATGATGCAAGTTATGGATTTCTGTGTAAGTGTAATGATGAGAAAAATCACGAAACCTTCACATTCGATCATTTCAAAGAGCCAGGGAAACTTGAGAGAGAACCAATTCCTCTTCTTATGGAAAAAGATTTTGACTGCAAAAAAGACGAGATAAAGTTGCCTATCACTTGTAAGTATGCAAAACCATATATGGCCCCTGCATTGTCAATTTTAGACCACGGCCAAGAGCAGATATCAAATGATTCATTAGATGAATTCCACTTTCGCCCCTCATCCTTATTACTACCAAAGGACTTCAATTCAGTAATGGATTCTGGTTTATTCAGATATCAAAATTCCCCGTTTGGAGAGTATGTTTACAAATGGGATGAAGAAATGGACACGAATTTCAACCACACAGCATTGTCCTTTTCACACAATAATCACTACTTTAAATTGTCAGAAAATTGCAAGGACGATGCTTCATTTATTCAAGACAGCATATACCTTCCACCTTACCATCATTGGGTTAGAGAAACAGTTTCCAGTGACTACCATCATCACCCTGATAAAGAACCCTGGCTTTCGTCTTCACCTAGGTGTTTATCCTTAACCAGTTCCCACTCAAATTACCAGAGTTCAATTACTAGAAATTTACAGCTACCCGAAAGCGAGAATATGTCTTCACTTTTTCATATTGATGATAATTACAAGCCCAAGATCAACGATGGAGATCAGGGAGAAGTTCTTTATCATTTAAGTGAAGCCTTTGTTGAAATATACAACTCTTCATTTCTTCATATGTCCAATCAAAGAGACAACGGATGCCCATTTTCTCTAGATGACAGTGACAATATCAATGACCAAGAGCAAAGGCATGAGATGCTCCTCTAGAGTCTAACATTCTCTGGTGTGCTTAATCACATGTTTTTGGTTAATTTTGTTTACATGATAGCCTTTTGACAATAGTTTACATGATGAACTGTCCATATTAGTGTGCCTTTTCTGGGAATATTGTTTTTAGAATATGATCTTTTGCGAATTTGGATTATTAAGGACTCCGTCTACAAGTCAATTGGAAAAACAAATGGTTGCACGAGTATTTATATTTTGGCTTAACTACATTTTTTATCCCCTTATTTTAATATTTTTGAAGTTTTGGTCCCCTTTATTTTAAAAATCAATTTTTTGGTCTCCCAAAATCATATCAATTTTAATGACACGACTCCTTTATTGAGATGTGGTGCTGAGATGGCATGACTGTGTTGGCATTACTTTTTTCCATGTCATTATTTTGTTTATTAATTCTATTAGTCATTTTACAATATATTAAAATAATTAAAAATTTATTGAAAATCAATTTTCTCTAATTTTCATCTTCTTCGATTCCCTTTAGTTCTTTATTTATCAAACAGTGTAGGTTAAGGTGGGAGGGTCTTTTAATTTTCCCATGATGGGAAAAACTCAAATCTACCATTGATATATTGTTAAAATATTCAATGGCTTGGATTTAAGAGTGGATAACTTTTCTACCGACTACTTTGTTAATTTATACTTATTTATGAATGTACCCTTGGACTATTGTACAATTGTATATTTATATCAAAGAGAATTATTCATAAATGAATAATTTTTTAAAATTTTAAAACCGTTTTGCACATTTATTTTTATAGTGATGAAATAGAAATTCTCACACTGATTAAAAATAGTGATATTTGAGAATAAATTAGTAATATATTGAATATCTAAGCTAATTATAAATAGTGGTATTTAATATTGTAAAAGAAATAAAATAATCAGTTAATCTATAGTTATGATGATATATTTACTTTCTGATTATTGTAGAGTTATTTCTTTCTTTACTTTTTTTATTTTTTATTTTATTTTCACCACCAGTTTATTGTGATTTGGGGGTCAATTCTAGTATCAAATATTTTTAGTTCCCTTTGTATCGCAGAGAATCGAACCGCGTTCTTTATTATTGTTAGAGATTAAATTATCAATTTTTTATACTAATTAATTTAGGTGGACAATAAGTAGTCCAAGTTTTTTTTTTCTATGACTAAAATTGCAAGATTTTGATATTAAAAATTGCGAACACTCTAGTACTAAGAGTTTGTTTGGAATTTGGATACATGAATCATGTAGATAAAATTATTAAGGATGACAATTTGACTCATACCTAGAGGATACTGATAGAAATTTAACAAGTGTACTAAATAGCCGTCAAATAGTATAAAAAATCGTTCTTTCCACATGGATTGTTGTAGTTCAAACACGAATTGAATTCATACTTAAACATATAATTTTAAATATAATAAAGGGGGGGGTTTGTTTGGTTCAAGTTTGATCATAAACTGACAAAATAATTTAGGTTTTAAATCAAATGAAGAAAATCGATTGATCCTTTCGGTTCACCTAATTACTACTTCTCTTGCTAATTTCATGTATGATTACGAATTTACTCAATTTAGTTTCACGATTAGATTAAATCAAAAATGATTATGCCCAATGTCTTGGTAACATAATTTTCTCTCTTGATCATCGATCCCTAATGTATTAGGTAATCTATGATCAATTGAGGTTTACAACCTTTAATCCTTTAATCTCAATTAACGATCCGAAATGTCTTAAGTGAAAGTTAATTGATCAATCGTTCCTAGATCGATCATTCATTCCTATCGTCATAGTAAAACAAATAATTGAAAACATTACACAATTGATCAAGTTATGCAAAGCATTAAGAACAAAGAATGATTGAAGAAACTAACTTCGTAATTCATTAATCATAACATATGATAATCACATAGTTCAAGAGAAATAATAATAAGAATCCCCTAAGGATCAATCATGGAAATTTAGTTACACATAGTGATAAAAGACATTACAATCAAAGAAATGAAAGAAAGCATGATTACAAGATGATCTTGATGTGTTTCCACACTTGAATCCTTGCCTCCAAGCTCCTAGATCTTCAAATGATCCTCAAAATGATGTTTCCAATGCCAATTTTTCGATCCTGGCACTCAAATATGCGTTTTCCTTTTATAACCGGGGTCAATAAATGAGAATTTCACCTCAGGCACAAGCATTTTCGCCCCAGGCTGCAGGATTTTCGCCTGAGGCACCAACAATTTCGCCTCAGGCATGAAAACAGAAGCAGGAGAGCCTTTCTGCAGAAATTTTTCGCCTGAGCACCAACAATTTTGCCTGGGGCGTGAAAACAGAATATTGGATGATTTTTCTTCATTCTTCAGCTACTTTCTTCCTTTGCAAATATCTTCAAACTAGTGCATTATTCTTCCATGAAATGGGTTACAATTCTTCTAAAAACACTTAAAATTGGTCTTATTTTCATGTAATGACGCATGTCATCTAGTACCCGCAAAAATTACCAACAACGGGTATGGTAAAAACCCGCATTTTGGGTACGGACACGCGGGTAATTACCCGCAAAAAGGAACGGGTATGGGTGCGGGTACGGGTACCTTAGTACCCATCCCGCCCCATACCCGCATAATATATATTTATTTATTTTATTTCTATTATTATATTATAATATATGCAAATCAATTTAAAACAATACAACTCTAATAAACTATTACACATATTTAATAAAAATGTTTATTTATAACATAATATAAAAATAATGTGAATATTTAACATAAATATGAACTTTAACATAAGGTTGGTAATAATTTTGTTTTTAATTTTCATTAGTCAATATTAAAATCTTTGAAATTTTTTTAATTCTATTAAAATTATATGATATTTTATAATTGATCAATTTATTTTTAGTAAAAATGCGGGTAACGGGTACGGGTATGGGTACCTAGGTATGGGGATGGGTACGGGTATTTTTCCAATCCGCGGGTATGGGGATGGGTACTATAGTACCCTACCCATACCCTACCCATTGTCATCCCTAAAAATTATATACTACGTTACATTTTTATATTAATTCATTTTAGGCTAAATTGCACTTTTGACCTCCTATGTTTCAAAATAGCACTTCTAGCCTCCTATATGTTTGCCCCCTTTTGCAAAAGGTCAATTTTGATCAAGTCAACGCTGATGTGGCAAGTCACTTAAGTGACCCAGCTGCCACATCAATTTTTTTGTCACTTATAATTTAAAAAATAAAAATAAAAAAAATAAGAAAGGAAGAAGTCACGTAACAAAAAAAAACATAACACTTTGTTTCTTCTCTCTTCTCAATCCCAAAGATTTCTCAACAAAACATATAATAGGATGTATAGGTCTTGAGTTGAATTTTAACATACGATATAATAGGAACAAAAACATAACAATAACAAGAGTACATGACTTAAAATAGAACAAAGGCGCTGCCGTACTTACGGCCTTCATCTCCAATAAAGGCACTTTGGGGTTCAAAACAATAGGAAGAGAGAATTGAACAACAAAACTTGCGATTGATTCACGATAGAAATCGAACAGCAGACCTTACGATTGATTCACAGTTGAAATCGAACAACATAATTGTTTTGAGATTTACGATTGAGAAGAGATAAATTTTTGGGATTGAGAAGAGAGAAGAAACAAGGTTTTACTTGTTATTTTTTTATTTTTTACTGATTTTGTAAATAAATAATATATGGGAATATAGTCTTTTTTATATTTTTTTAAAAATTATAAGTGACAAAAAAATTGATGTGGCAGTTGAGTCACTTAAGTGACTTGCCACATCAGCATTGACTTGATCAAAATTAACCTTTTGCAAAATGGGGCAAACATAGGGGGCTAGAAGTGCTATTTTGAAACATAGGGGGCCAAAATCGCAAGTTTCCGAAATATAGGGAGCCAAAACTGCAATTTAACCTTCATTTTAAAACAAATTTAAATTTTAAATGAATTTTGTTAGGAAGTAACGGTATTCAATCACACACCAAGATATCTAAAATTTTACCTAAAAAATAGTTAGATTTTTTTTCCGGTAATAGGCGGAATGACAAAATTATTGAAAACTCACAAACACAAAGTGGAGGGACCGTAGTTCAAACTCCGATCATGTCGGCCGACACTAGCAAGACATTTCGCTCAGTTGAGCTAGGATGTGTGGACAAAGAGTTATATTTTTTTATTAGATAAAAATATTATGAACCAAATAAAATGTGCTGATCTCATGTGGACCAAATTAAATTTTCTAAAGATTTTAGGATCTATATCAATCTTCTAAGCTGTATATCAAAATCTTCACCTATTTATTATAGACACATATCGTTTTGTTCGTCTAAAATGATTTGAATGAATTTAAATAAGTTCAATTTTAACAATAAAAAAGTAATGAGGAAGAACGATGGAAACTGGATGAAGTTAGCTCAAATAATAAATATTTTTTTTATAAGTAATATTAGTTGTTAGTATTACAATGTTATGTTAATTTTTTTCTCATTTGCTAGGACTTGAACTCTGGACCTCCTGCTCCTTATCCCTTTGTTCAAATAATAAATATAAATGCATAAATATCTTTGGTAAGAATGTAAAGTTCTACAAAAGTATAGGGCCATATTCATAAATATATGAAGATGAAGAAGGTAATTTGTATAAAAGTAGTCATCTTAAAATCTCAACCATCAAATATTTAAAGAGTATATCAATGGTTCAAATTGTCTTTCCCATCATGGGAAAATTAGTGGACCTTCCCACCTTAACCTGCACCTTATCAAACACATCCAAAAAAACAAAATCTTAGAACAGAAATCTCCAATTCATCACTCACTCATTAATCCACATACACTTCTAGGGGTGCTCGCGGTTCGATTTGAATCGGTTTTGAGGTAAAAACTATCCGATCCAAAAATAAATTTATTTGTGGTTCGGTTCGGTTTTGGATGACAAACAAAAAAAATTCAATCTGATCCGATCCAATTTTATGCGGTTTAATTTGGATCGGTTTTTGGATATCCAAATTATAAAATGTAATTTTTTTTTATTAAATATTAATATTATAAAAAACACTATAAAATAATAGTTTGACATTTTTGACAAAATAAATATTTAGTTTGATGTAAGAAATAACATATAATATATTAAAAGTTAATATTTTGGAATGACAATTATCAATTATATTTTATTTATTTTTTACAAAAATTGTCAATTATATTTTTTTTTTTTGAATTCTAAATTGTCAATTATATTTGAAACATATCAAAAGGTGAAAAATTAATTAAATTAAACTAACAAATAGTATTAACAAAATTTAAAATAAACAAAAAATAGGTTAATGCAATATATATTCATACTAATAAAAAGATAAATAAATATTAAAATATATGTATGCGGTTTAGTTCGGTTTTGATTGGTTTTGAAAAATTGATTCGAAATCCAATCCGATCCAACGATTTTCACAAAAGGACATCCAAACACATCCAAAAATATTCGGTTTTTTGCAATTTTCGATTTTTATTTGAATTTGTTTGGATTTGAGCACCCCTATACTTCTTTTCAATAATACTCACCCCATCTCAATAACCTCATCACAATCCCGTCCAAATTCAAACCCATAGATTTAAAAAAGCATAAACCCCAATATCAATATACCTAGATGCTTGTCAACACCAAAATTTTGGCCTTCCATTACAGTAGACCCATTTTCTTCTTTGTTCCATCACTTACGCGATCCTCTGCAACTCCGACGGCCACCGTCCGTTCTCCATCGACTTTCTCAGGCCACCGGCCGTTCTTTGTTCTTTTCTTATCTTCTATTAGATCTGTATAGTCCAACGAAAGGAAATAGCAATATAGTTGATTGTGTTAGACATGGATTTTAGAAATTTTCTTCTGTCAAATTTGCTTCTGCAAAATGATGAAGATTCATGTGATTTTGTTTTTTTAATTATTACTACTATGAATTAATAATATAATTAAATATATTTTTTAATTAAATAAATCTGACATGGAAAAAGGTAATTTCAACGTAGTCACACCAACTCAGCGCCACATCAAAATTATGTTGAATATTATAATATAAAACCAAAAAATTAGTTTTTTAAATAGGGGATTAAAAGTTCAAAAATATCAAAATATGAAGACTAAAAATGCATTTAAGTCTTATATTGTTTTTTTATAAGCAAAACTTTATTATTATAAAAGAGTACAAATGAGTACTCAAACGCTTACAATTTTTCTTATATTTTTAATTATGTATAATTGTCACATATCTAATAAACTTTCCCGTAGGAAAAACTATTACTAGTTTTTAGCATTATCACGTGAAAGACCCTCGACTTAAGTAAACCCCAAACTTGAACTCAAAACTACCCCTAAATTCTTCTTACTGTGGGGATCCTTTGGAGTGATCTTCATGCTACTCAACATTTGAATTTATTTTATTACACTCTTCTTAACTACTCTATGTTGGAGTTGGAAGGAAGGCAAGATGCACGAGGGTGGGGTATGTTGCACGTGATTAATTAAGGAGGTTATTATAATGATTAAACAAACCAAACATCATAAGTGAGATTTAGATTTACTAGTATGTTCTATTTAACGGGTCACTTTCAATTGCATGTGCAACTTGTACGTCACTCATAAATTAGAAAACGATACATGACCCAATTCAATATTTTCTTTCCCCGGATTAAAGGCTACCTTATGATACAAATCTTTTGTATTTACTCACCAATAAATCCCAAAGTTTTGTGTAGCTTGTCACATTAAAGGTAGCTCAAACAAATAATTATTGCCAAGTCAAGCTAACAAAATGAGGAAAATTTGTTGGGCCTCAACCGATTTTACATTTTTTTTTCTTTTCTGTTTACTTGTTTATATACCTTTCTTGTTGTCTTTACTCCTTTTTAAGGGATCTGCTTTAAAAGGATCTCATTTTCTTATGGCACTATCTAATTGGTAATCATTTATATTTGAAAAGAGCTAGACAAAATGTCACAAGTTGCCTGTTATTAAGTCAAGTAACTTATTTTGTCAATCTATTCCAAAAAAGTTATATTATTTCATGAGTGCTGTTAACATGTGCATATAGGACACATGTTAAGGTTTCTATAATTAGAAATTTGCATTTAATATTATAAACGAATTTAATGCTTAAAAGATATAATACACATGTTTCGAGAAAATATTTTTATATTTGTATTCTTAACATGTGCCTTAGATGCCCATGTTAACATTTGCCATATTTCATTAGTTTTCTTTTTTCTATATATCATCACTTACTCAACATTTATGTTATCTTTCCTTACCAATACTCTTTGGCCAAAGGTTAGGTGACTGGATATTTTATCATATTATTTGCCTATAAATTTATAACAACAACTTGTTTTTTGTTTCAATGCCTAATTCTGATATCAAACATGCACAATTTAACCTGTAACCAACTCTATCCAAAATTAGTAGAGAAATTAAGGTAAATCAATGGTAGTTTGATGAAAACTGTTTACAAAGAGAGTGAGGATGGAGAACAAAACACAGAGTTTTAAACAAAGGCAGAGAGGCAGAGACAGAGGAAGTGGAAGGACAACAAGACCCCCACATCTCTCTCTCTCTCTCTCTAGCTGATCTGTATCTCCATGTCTCATAAGTAGCATTGTGCTACCAAGTTGGAGGTTTCTGAATTGTCTTCATTTTTATTTTTATTTATTTCCAAGCTGTCTCTAATACTTGTACTTTGTGATTTCTGTGTTTAAATATTGCTATGCTATTATATTATTCCGATAATCATAAATTACTAAATTGTAGTACCTAATTGCCATGCAGCTTCTTCACATTCAAAATCTCAATCAGAAAAATGATGGAGCACTTATCATCAAGATGCATATAGAATAGACCAAGAAATGTCTAAAGAAATGAAGTCCAAGCACAATCCATCAAATGTAGTAGCCAAATTAATGGGGCTTGAAACCCTTTCAAAGGGAGAGCCTAATTTATCTGTGATTAGAAGCCAAACAAAAGATTATTCTCAAGACATGTATGCTCATTTAGGATGGCCATTGAAACATTGGAAGGTGGAAGATAAGTTTATGATGGATAATAAGGATATGCTTCTTGGAGTTCATCATCCAAGCACAGAACAGATTGGCCACAAAGATGGATATGAAACATGGCTGCAATCTCAGAGAGGATGGTGGAGAGAAGATTTTGATGAGGGGAAGATGGCTCTTGTCCGTAAAAAATTCATTGAAGCAAAGTATCTGTCGACAGATAAGACGTTGCGTCAATCCAAGCAATTTCAAGATGCATTGGATATTTTAAGCTCAAACAATGATCTCTTAGTCAGGTTTTTGGATTCACAAAAGCTTTATCAACTTCCCTCTACTCCACCGGACGATTCGAACTGCATTACCCTTATCAAACCTTTGAAGATGTTTGGAAATGACAAATCTTCCGGAAAGGGTAGGAAGAATGATAGATTGCTTAAGAAACCAGCAGATTCTGATCAGACAGCTGTATGGGAGAACATGAATCGTGGATACTCTCCGGAATCTACTCGAATAGTAGTATTGAAACCTAGTCCTGGGAGGACAAATGAACTTAAGGCTTTAGTTTCTCCAACAAATCCATCACCTCAAAGTTTCTATCGGGGAAATGCAAATGATAATGTACTTGAATCCATAAAAGTGGCTAAAGAGATTCGAATGCAAATGCAGATGCATAAAGGTCTAAGGAGCTATCAAAAGGATAAAACGTTATTACTTTCCTCAGCATTTTCCAATGGTTATTCTAGTGATGATAGCTCATATAACAAATCATATCATGATTTGGAAGCTATGTCACCAATGCCAAGGCATTCATGGGATTGTATCAATGTATGTGGAAGTCCTTATTCTACGCAATCTATGGGTCGTGCAACATGTTCTCCCGAGTCATCGGTGTGCATAGAGGCAAAGAAACGGCTTTCTGAAAGATGGAATACAGTTACAGCTAAAGAAAAACATCATCAAGAACAAAGGCGTGTAGCGAGAAACTCTACCTTAGGTGAAATGCTTTCTCTTTCCCTTGTAAAGAAATCTGTAACTTCTGTGGTTGAGAGTGCTAATAAACACCAAGAAGAACCAAGTAAATCCATTTCTTGCAGTCAATCTCTCGATGAAGAAATGAGCACTGATGATTCATCTCAAAATGTTTCTTCAGCAAATCCTGTTCCTGCATCGTCTACTGTCGATGAACCCGGCCTCTGTGTTGATGCTAGCATAGAACATGATGACTCCAAGGTGGGGGCAAAGTCAAAGAGTAAGAAATCATCATTTAAAGGGAAAGTGGCAAGTTTCTTCTTTTCAATGAGTAAAAAATCAACCAAGAAAAAATATAGTTCATCTCAATCTAAAGATGAATCTGAAACTATTGTCACCGAAACATCGGTTCCATCAGTAAATTCACCTGGAGATCATGTGTCTCAAAGCTCAAACGTTGGTGGATTTGAAGAGTCTCTTGCAGCTTTGTGTGACTCTTCATGTAAAACATCAACAGATTCATTTTCTTGTGGACAACAAGAAGACATGATTACACTAGAGGTAATATCTAGCTACAATTGCTCTGCAAATTTCTCCATATTATTCTTTTAGTTCATTATGCAAGTTTTCTTTCTTTTAGTGATTACTTTTTAGGATCTATTTAAAATTTTAGAAGAGAGTGGAATGAAAAATGGACAAAACATTGAAAACGAATGAGTATAGGCAACAATCATAGCATTAAGATATATTCAGTAAGGATTTCAATGTAGCTTGAGTTTTCACTAATTGGCTTCATATTATACACCAACCAAATGCAAGAATTTATCAGGAAATAAACAAAAAACAAATGGAAATACAGTATTAGTATTTCTAAGTCTTTTGTGAACTTTTATGTTTGTGGTGAATAAATAGCATCAAGCCATCAACTAACAGTCCGTAATTGTGAAATCTTGAGTTTTACTATCTCTGTCCCTTCTTTCCTAACTATATTGGAGTGTGTTGCAATGGTGAAACAAATTTAACTTGTTTTAATAAACATGTTGTGTACTTGTTAATAGTTAATAGAACCTCTTTAACTTCATAAAAACTTTTCATAGTCAGCACATAGGCCTAAAGGCTAGTGCACTACTTCTCTACTTCCTCTTTTTCCGGTGCAATCAGAAAAATAATTATATTTTCCAAAGTGTTTTTCATGAAAACTTATTATAGTAATGGTATCATTTCCAGAAACATACAAATGAAATCTTTGATTTGTTTGTTTTCACAGCCTGGATTGACTGAATCAAAGTCTATGGTGCTAGAGATTCCAAATGAAAAACAGGATCGGCCAAGTCCAATCTCAGTATTAGAATCTCCATTTGAAGATTATAATACATCTCATGAGTCCTTGGAATGCATGAAGGGTGGTCACATGGGTAATGATTAGGCCTTACATCTTTCTTTATCAGTGTCTTTCCATTTCAAGAGGTCATATATACCTTCACTGTTAAAAATATTTACACCACCAATCATAATTATTTTTAAAGTCACGTGTGATTAGTGGTGATTCACAGCGTAATTTTTTACACAGGCAATGTATCAAAATTAAACTCTTTTATCATTATTTTTAACCGAGTGTAACATATTCATTCTATATGTATAGGATCATTGGTGCGACTGAAGTCCAATTTAATTGACAAATCACCACCAATAGAATCAGTAGCTAGGACACTATCATGGGATGAAGATTCTTTTGCAGAGTTAACAAGGGCTTCTTCCTTAGACACCAAGTTAGAGGAACATGATTGGCTTCTCTTGGTCCAAAAGCTACTATCAGCGTCTGGACTAGATGATGATCAAGAACAACAACATGACTCATTTCACACAAGATTCCATTCCCTTGAAAGCCCATTGGATCCATCATTAAGGGACAATAAGGATTGTACTCAGCCACTAAATGAGGCCAAGAGAAGGAAAATGAGATCAAATCAGAAGCTTGTATTTGATTGTGTTAATGCTGCACTATTGGAAGTTGTTGGTTATGGGGGGTCAGAGAATTACTTCAAGATGTACTGTGGGACCCACAGGAAGGCCCTAGTTCAAGAGGGTTCATGTTTGATGGACCACATTGTGACCCAAATGAAGGAATTAATAGCAAATGGGATGAGGTTTGTTTGGGGTGGGGACAGTCACAGCCTGGTTGTAGAAAATGTTGTTAGAAAAGAAGTTGTTGTTCAGATTGGGTTGGTTGAGGTTATGAAAATGGAGATTGATGCTTTGGGGAGGGAAATAGAAGGAAAGATAATAGAAGAACTAGTGGAAAATGTTGTGCTTGATTTTACAGGAAGAAGATGAGGGTTTTCTCGCAAAAAAATAGCAGTTCATTCAAATTTGGTTACGCTACAACGCTATAGCACCGCTATAACTGTTACTTTACAGCATTTTAAACTAAACAGCATTCAAATTTTCTGCTTTTAATTTTAAAAATAATAATTTAATAAATATCGTTGTAATGTAGTAGTAACTATATTATTGTTGCATTTGATTATATATCCACATGACATGACCCTATGCACCTAATTTATTAAGTGCTACAGAAACAACTTGTACATATTTGATACTATCTATTATAATGACTCTGATTTACATTATTTATGCAAAAAATCAATGTACATTGGTACATCAACACAGCAAATTATTTCATCCATATGCTGTGAGATCACAATACTGTATACTAACATTTATCATAAGTCACAGTCATTGTTGGTGCTACTACACTAATTTATCCATAACCATTTTCAATACAATTAATATGCAGCATGCACCAGGAGTTTAACAGAATTGTTGTACTCTTGCAACATCTTGTAGGCTAGCAATAAACCATGATTTTCAAGTCATGAAGATTAGAATGACAGGTGGTCAAAGCCATATTTATGGTGGTAGCTACTAGTAACCTAACCGGCTAACCGCGACATGTTCAAGATTCATCAACCAAACCACACATGGAGTGTCTGTCAAAGAAATGATAAGATTGCTGTCCAAGGAATCAAATACACTGATGATACTTGTACAATTTTCTTTGATCTCCTGTCATATATATCATATATCTAGAAAGAGATTATTTGTGATTATGATTACAAAGGCTAAAGGGACGCCCAGAAAAATAATCACATGGTTGGATGTGTCAACTGATACTATTTGATGATTTTGATTACACTACATAACTTGTAGAATATAACATTGAGAGAGAGAGAGAGAGAGAGAGAGAGAGAGAGAGAGAGAGAGAGAAATGAGAATATTACACATATAATGCTGGCCGTGACATATAGGGATATTAATTCAATACTGTAACTGCATGAAAATAAATAATATAGTCATTAATTTGAGCTTGAACGGTTCATATTACACATTCACAAAATTAACTTTAAATAATTTTTGTCATTTATTTAGATCGGACTATTGAAATTCATATCGTATAGTATCACGCAGCCGGGGCAGGAATCTGATTCCTGACATGTGGTCTCTTTGCAACCTGAAGGATGAATTCCAATTGTATAAAAGTATAAGAATATTCCCCAAACAGCAATTTGGTGGTATAGGAAAATTCTAACCGCGCTATAAGCCAAAATTATGGTATAGGGTCTGTATATCATGGAACTAAACTTGTATTGGTCCAACATGGACTTATCAATTTGAAACATTGATTAAATAAAGTTCACAGATTATATAATAGTCCATCCACACATAATTACGTACTCTCCCACTCTTTCTCTTTCCCCACACCAATTTCCACTTCCAGAAAACATTTCTCTCCATGAATATGATAAATGGCACGACACATTTGTCGCACCATATGCACGACCGCTTTATCGCTCACATTTTACTTCATACTGTATTAGTTAATTGATTAGGGGGTGTGGTGCTTCTGTCATATTTCTCCCTCTCAGGTGAAATGAAGCATGATTTTTTTAATTGTTAGATTTAGATGAAATCCTTTGATTTATAGAAAAGTGAATTCTGATGATAATTTTGAGTTCCACTAAAAAATAAGTAAAATTTATGCTAATTAATATTTCATTCAAAAATCAAACTCGTGTTCCGAACAATTTTTTCTTATGTGTCCTCATCAAAAATAAAATTATTTGGGTGAGAACAGGTGAGAAAATCACGTTTCACTTAACAACAGGTGAGAGAGGTAATTTGAGATTCACAAGGCCAATAGTTATGATTCTTATGAAGCAAATGCAAGGAATAAAAGGCGTTCGTGCATATGGTGCGACAAATGTATCGTGCCATATAGCATTACTCTTCTCTCCATATTCAACAAAACTTTTTCTTGATTTACTGTTTCATTCAACAATTCATTGACAAATTCAAAACTTGCAATGTTTGTAAATCCTTAGGAAAGAATTGAAGATTAAGCTTTTCATGTTTGAAAGATATCTTATAAATTCCTAATTTTTTTAAAGATAAAAATTATGATACTCTTTTCTCTCTCCATTCTTCAAATCTCCAACCACTATAAATCTTGCTGTAAAAAAAATCACTACAATCTCATCCTATGGTGTATATATATATATATATATATATATATATATATATATATATATATATATATATATGTCATTCTCATATAAATATGTCATTCTCATAATATACATCCTCTATATATATATATATATATATCTTAAAGATTGAAGGCACAATAAATTCCTGTGACAACACACTTGTGTTCCACAGCAAATCAAGATCCGTGACTTCAGTTCAGCATCTTTGAGATCCTAAATTGCAGTATGGGGATATGTATTTTTTTTCAAACACTACTAACTACTAAGTTCAATTTCATGAACACGATACATTGCTTTTGAAAGGAAACAAATAAAAGACATAACAGATATTAGAGTTGATATGAAGCAACAGAAATTTGAGATTTGTGCATGAGAAAAACAGATTTGCAACATATGAATGATTGTTGTAGAGAAAACTACCATAATTTTTTGTTTTTTTTTGTTTTTACTAACGGTTGAATCTGGTTCGGGGGTCAGTTCTAGCATCAAGGGGTTTCAGCCTCCTCCCGATCACAGTTGCGGGGGATCGAATCGTGGTTCTCCCTACCAAGTTTGGCGCCAATCACCACTGAACCAACTAACGATTGGTAACTACATAGTTTTTTGGGAATGGATTGTCTCCCGTGGGCCAAAAACTGGAGGAAATAATGTTGATAAATCTCAACTCTTCATTTCTTTCAATGAGAAATCAATGGTCAGGATTACAAAGAGCATAACATATTTTGTCTCTTCTCCCTAGGCTTCCATCTTCTTCAAGACTTCAACAACCATTTTTCAGTTCTTCAATCACCATCATAATCACCCCCAAAAATCACAATTGCAGAAACAAACATAAATTTAATAGAGAATGAGTGAGGTTATGAAACTTGTAAAAATTGAATTTTTATTAATTGAATGAAGAACTGCACAAGTATGTTTTCAAAAATTGGGTTTTTCATTAACTGTTTGTAAAAATTAAACAGAAAATGTTTATGGAACTTGTAACAAAATTCAAAGAATTAGAGGTTCATATGTAGACGTAGTAGAAGAATGCAATAATAGAAATAAATAAAAAATCAATTATTTAGAGCTAGAAAGAAGAAACAAGAAAGAATGAACACATAATCCATTGTGTTGCTGGCATCTGTCATTGTGGCTGTGCAGATTCTCTCCACCGTGCTGCAAATATGTTGTAGGCATGGTGTTACAAAGATCCGGCAACCGCACAAATGGTGGGAGGAATTTGGGCGTTGAAGAAAAATCAGGAAAGAGAAGAGAAGTGGACCCATAATGACATTAGACTTTGTGTTTTAATCATGACCATTGATTTTACATTAAAAAAAATAGAGGGATGAGATTGCACATTAATTCCTCCAGTTTTTTATCCACGGGAGAGAATCCACTCCCTAGTTTTTTGGTTGTTGTTATTTGACAAGGGAGAATTTATTGTTCTGTAGAATCTCTAGAGTTATTTGACTTATTTCCCTTTTCTGAATTAACGGCACATTAACAGTGTTAAAAGAGGGAGGTTAGACTCAAGTTAAAAAATAAAGGGGGTGAGTGACATTTTAAGTGATCTTAGGGGAGGTCAATGTAATTTTCCCAAAAAATTAACCTATTATACTAGGTTAACCTTTTTTTTTTTTTGAAACATACTACTAGGTTAACCTTAAGGGTCGCACTTTAAACATTTAAAAAAAAAGAAAAAAAAAAGAATCATATTAGAAGCACCCTTTAAATAAAAGGGGGCATGTTCAATGACAGGTTATCATGGTCTATTTAGTAAATCCAACGATGAGATCTGTTACACAAGGAGCAGAATAAACAGAAAATACAAAATAGCATATATTATGCATGATTAATTCGATAAATGTAATGTTGTCAAAAACAAAAATTCAATAAATGTAATCTATATTCACAGATAGTCTAAGGGTTTCTATCAGAGAGCAAATAGAGTTTTCAAAACCAATGATGCAATAAACATCCCTACCACAATCCAATAAACCAGTTCAAATTACAAGGAAGTAGATGATCCAAAGCAACAACACACATTTTTCATTAAATGATTAAACTGAGCTACAAAATATCAGGTGGATTACAATATGGAACAACCCATTAACATAATTCAAGGCAACTCAATGAACAACACAGCCAATTTAGTATTCAAGTCACGGATGTATCAATAACTTAGTGTGCATATCCAATTGAGAAAAACAACAATACACAGATACATTACAGTTATACACCCTCGCCCCAAAAAACTAAAACTGCACTCCTTAATTCTACCAAGTTACATATCTCAAAATATGTAGAGATGTCATGAACAAAACAAGTGCAGACAACAGCGCATATTTTTACAATCCAGAAACATGTAACTAAGTATTTGAATTCTTTAGAAATTTCGCTATCCACACTGCAACATTCAACACGCCAGTCAAGCTTTTCCAGAATCTGTCCAAAACTGGGATTTTCTTGAGGGAAAAACAAAAACTGAAGACTATGAATTAATGTTTAATATCATCAGCACAAAGCCCCAAACCACAAACCAAAGGAAGGAGAGGTTTGTTTTTGAAGTAAATGAAACAAAATAAAACATTTAAACAAAAGATATACATATGTACTCAGATATTAACACCACGCCGAATTACTTGATGGCTAGTTGCACTCATTGCCTGGAACTCATGCTTCGTAACTGTGCTTATCACCATTGTTCAATCCGTACTGCAAAAAACATGAAATGGCAATACCTCCGTTACTAATATTATTGGACATCAATGTATCGAGTGGACTCGATAATAACCTATTTACACAAATATTAGTATGTGAAAAAGTAGTTTGATCTGTGCAAAAGATTTGTCTATCCATTCTGTTATGAATCATGATAGAATAGTTGATATTCAAAGATGTCAAAACAAAAGTTTTGGTAGTTTATTTATAGTTGATATAAAAGTTGAGCCTCTCTTTTGACAAACTCTTTACAAAATTAGGAATTATTTTAGTATCATCAAAATCCATTCATGATTATCCAGAAAACTACACTTTAGACCATATCATACCTTCTCTCTCATCCGTGAGCTCCAAACGTCAGAGTGGTTTCCTCTGATATCACCTTTGCTTGACCCAGCTGTTTGGCCAGACTGAGGATTTAGTAGGGGCTCCCTACATCTACTCCTAGCATCATATTCCTCCTCATCATCAAAATCTTGTCTTTGAGTAGAAACCGTGGCTCGTAAAATTAATGCTACCAGTAGAGATAATGCCTAAGGTTGGAAAAAAGTAGCAATAAAACAAGGGATGAAAAAGGAAACCCGGAAAATGATGTAAATTCATGCAGTGCAGTTATTATATGATACTTTGTGTTCTTAATTTTGTGTTCTTAATAATACTATTGTCATGATGATACAAACAATATTCTCATAGCAATCTCATGGTGTCCTTGTAACATGTAACAACACACGCAAGAACACACACACAGATGAAATATGCCAGGCACCGCATCTAATCTTACGTAGATTTTTGGCCTGTTTTCGTATTTCAACCTTACTTTTTCCAGTCTCGTATATAACAACAAAAACTCTCAAATTGTTAGTCTCAAATATAAGCAAAATTCAAATCTCATTAATATAATTAATGCAGTTATTCCATATTTACCCTTGATTAAAGTTTATATTCATTTTTCCAATTTTTTAACATTCTTGCAATTGGCAAGTCTTTTTTTTACAAAAGCAATTGGCAAGTCTCAAAAACGTTCATTTTCCAACACATTTTCATGAAGAGGCGTGAGTTACTACAGCATCAGAACTTCTATGATCATGAGAGAGGATTGTATAGGCGTGACGTGAGTTATCACTCTCCAAAGTGGATTAATAAGAAATCCAAAAAATTAAGGAAGAATGCCAAAAATTGCAGATTTTATTGTTTAATTTAACTGAAGATAAAGTTAAGGGCAAAATAGGAAATATTATTATTATTGGCATCACTTAAATGCAGTCAACCCACTTTCTTAAGGGGTACAGTACATTTTTTATTTGTTGCTTATAAATAAGACCGGACGGAGAGTCTATTCTAGGGTTTAAGCGCAGCTTTGAATTGAGAATTAGGGTTTCAAGGTTTCAGTGGAAATCATGAGTTCGAGATCAACTGGGAAGGTGAAATGGTTCAACGTTCAGAAGGGGTTTGGTTTCATTACCCCTGATGATGGTTCCGAGGAGCTTTTCATTCACCAATCTCAGATCCAGGCTGATGGTTTCCGTAGCCTGGCTGAAGGAGAGACTGTTGAGTATCAGATTGAATCTGATAATGATGGACGTTTGAAGACTGTTAGTGTTACCGGACCTAATGGTGCTTCTGTTCAGGGAGCCAGACGTGCTAGCAGCGGCGGTGGTTACAAGCGAGGTGGAGGCAGTTATGGCGGTGGAGGATACAGCGGCGGAGGTGGATATGGAAGTGGCGACGGCAGAGGCTATGGTGGTGGTGGACGAGGAGGTGGACATGGTGGAGGCGGCGGTGGCTGCTATAACTGTGGTGAATCTGGCCACATGTCTAGGGATTGCAGCAGCGGTGGTCTTGGTGGAGGCAGGTAGGCGGTGGTGGAAGCTGCTACAGCTGTGGAGAATCTAGTCACTTCGCCAGAGATTTCCCTATCAGTGCCCGTTAGATTTCTGCGCTTTACTTTCTATGAGTAAAGTGCGGGTGATTTAGTTGGTTTTAAGTTTTCAGAGTCGCTATTTTGGTTTTGATTTTATCTTTATATTTTGTCATAGTTTTTTTTGGGGTTTTATGCTGGATTTATCTATTGTGCGAACTCTTGGTCTTTAATATTGTGTCTTTATAGTTGGTTTTAAACTCTTGGTCTTTTTACTTATTTTGTTCGTTTGGTTGGCAAAAAAAAAGAAATAAGTAAACAAAGTTAAAAAAAAAAAAAACAGGGCAGACCTGTCAAAAAAATAAGTAAACAGAACAGCATAATCTATTTCTGGTCTGTTCCCCATACTTCACAAATACTACTATGTTGCACCAAAGTATTAAAATTAGAAATCAAAGCAGAACGTATCAAAACCTCCACAACTCAAACTAATTTTCCCGTACAATAAATCAATCCAAATGAAAGGGAGGGGGGGGGCAAGAAAAGGTTGAGATGAACAAATTTCCTAGGGAGAAAAATCCATGTACATCCATAGCTCACACTACACTGATCTATGTTGCCTCTAATATGTAAGAAGGATCACTAAAATAGCCATTGGATATACTCTGAACCGTTGCTTACCCTCTTTTATTTCGAATAGCTATAACTATTACATGAAGACCACAACCAAAGTATGACTGTAATGCCTATAAAAAATAAAAATTTTAACAACAAAATTAATTGGTTACTAGGGAGAGTTGTATCATGACCATTATCACTCCAACCCATATGTCCTTCCCCTCAAACCACCAAGCCCCCTTATCAGTCCTATGTATAAACAATAGTCTATAACTTACTCGTTCACCAGTGAGAGGTCACAAAAAACGGCCTAATGCCAAGACCAAAAGGCAACAGAAATTAATATACCTGAACCATAAGAACAACAATGCCAACCCATCTACATATATCTTGATTATCTTCAATGAAAGATCGAAGGCTCTCAATTTGACCAGTTGGATCAACTGGAAGATCCTGTAAAGGTAATAATCAACATAATATTGTCATTAGAAAAAAGCATAGATGTTAACTGATACAACCGTGTTTATAAAGAGTGGACATGACAAACCTCTTGCCATTGACGGTCAATTGCAATGAATACCACTAAAGCAGCCTCAAGTAAAACAAGTACCGTGATGAGTAGAGTGTACTAGCATTTTCAAAAGGTTAAGGAATGAAAAGGAAAATTGGAACAAAAGTGGATTTACTTCCAAGTATTCAACACGCATTAACTCTTCAAACAACAATAGATTATCGAAACCAAACCAAGGTATAGAAATAAATATAACTCAGTTTTAAGTGGGATACAAAACACAAGCAGCAACCATTAATAATCTCAGCTGCAATGCAACCAAAGAAAGCAATGCAGCACACCAATATGCCCACACACATGAAACCATAGATGAACCTATCAACATCAAGTGAAAAACATGGTTAGCAAAGAATAAAAAATTAAATACCAAATAACCTTCAAAACCTCAAAAACAAACCCCATTTCACTAGGGATACTGCAATCTAATTATAACTATAGCAACATTTCTTTAATTGATAAACTACGGTATTCTCCACCCTCAACTTTGGAGACTAATCCCTCGAAGTACCATCAAGAACAATGGGGACCTCTTTCAACATACTTTTCTCTATTCATAAGCATCAGGAACTGAACTCTGAACCTCTTGCTTAAACGATCCGATCCCCTACCACTGCTTGAGATACATCCGCCGACAGTGACAGTGGGAGTTGATCTCACGTCTCTGCGGGGCATGAATCAACTCATTACTAACTAGACCAACCTCAATTGGTAGTAACCAAGATTTATTATAAAACTTCCATGATCACCCAATTCACAAAATAGAATTAAAAGAAAAATTAATAATAGAAACTTAAATGTGAATTCACTTTTGAGAATTTACTCCAAGGGTCAAAGTAGTTGATAGTAAGGAACCATTTAATAATAAAGCATTTAATACACCTGACAATACAAAAAAACATTTCACTGATTACTATAGTATTACTAGCGACGTCAATATAACTCAATTGGTAGAAACACCTTACTATATATGCAGGGGATTGGGATTTGAACATGGATTCTCCACTTATTCACTAGTGCAAAATTATAACCACGAGGCTAATTGACAAAAATAAATAAATAAATAAATAAATAAATATTACAATTAGTACACTAAATCTATCTATCTATCTATAAAATAAAAACAATAAATAAAAGAAATTTGATTGAATTGTTAGTGAAAAAGAAAGAAACGAACCAAGGAGCGGGAAGGTTGATATTGGAAGTGAGAAGAGGGGAAAAGGAACGAGGGAGAGAGATGTAAAAATGGGGAAGAGGTGGTGGTTGAGGAATGTAATGATCCCAGTGATTGAGCATCCATATGGAATAGAGAAGAATTGAAGCACCAACAAATGCTTGAAGAAAATTCAGAAACTTGAGAACGAAAGCTAAAGAAAAATGGCAACAATTGATTCGCATGTTTAGGGTTTTTGTTCTTAGCTTTTTTTTTTCTCCCTAATTTCGATTTAGAAACAACCAGTTCTGATCTCGTCGATTACTCTTCACCAATATTACCCAAAAATATATATATATATATATATATATATATATATATATATATATATATATATATATATATATATATATATATATATATATATATATATATATTTGTGTTTCATTTTTTTTTTTAATAAATGAGATGACTGAGGTTCGAACTTTAACCTCTATGTATACAATATAATGTTTGTTAATTGAACTAAGCTCACGTACCATTTTTGTTCTTTTTTTTATAGCTCACGTACCATTTTCTCTTAATAACCCGTATGCTTTTATTTATTTATTTAATAATTTAAGAGATTAATTGCAAGTTTGCAATTTGTATTCATTTTCAATTTTCATCACATTTAACTTAAACTAGTATCTGGACCCGTGCCAAGCACGGGTAAAATGAAACAAAAATTTAATATTTTAATATTAAAATTTTCATAATTCTCAAATAAAAAGAATGAAAAATGAAAAGCTATAACATAAAAAAATAAATAAATAAATAAAATAAAATAAAAAGTAGGATCCCGTATTTGTCAAAAGTTAAATAAAATATGATCATGTATTAATATATAAATATAGTTCCTGTGTAAATCACAAAAAAAAAGTTGGCCCCGTATAAATTACAAAAAAATAAATCATTTCTCTTATACGTAAAAATATAGACTTGTGGTCCCATAAGTCCTAGCTAGTTCAACTGACAAAATGTCAAAATTGTTACGTCGGACGTCGTGACCCGGATTTGAATCCGGGATCTCACAATTATATGAGAGTTTAATTTCAGTGGATTATCACTTCATCTAAGACAAAAAAAAATATAGACTTGTGTGTAAACTTTAAAAAAAAAATCGCCCGCCAAACAAACAAAAAAAGTTAAACTAAAGTCATAATATCCATAGTAAAATAAATATGAAACAAAAATACCCTAAAAAGGTTATATGAATATATCTTATATTAGTTAATTTTCACATCAATATCCTCCAAATAAAATAAATATAGAATATAGTATAAATTAAAAAAAAAATTGTCTTTGTGTTAATATATAAATACAAATACAAACTAGTCCCACACCCGTGCGATGCACAGGTGTTATGTGGTATTTTATATTATAATGTTGAAAAATTATTAGTATAAATTGTAACAATAAGTATTATAAAATGAAAATAATAATAATAATAATAATAATAATAATAATAATATAAAAGTGATGTACTTATCACTTCCTCCAACCAATATATATACCTATATGTATAGAGAATGAGTACGGACCATCAAAATTGAATGAAATATATTTATTTTTTTGGTGGGGTGTGCCAGCCAATGCAATAGTGCAACGCATAGGCAATACACTAAAATTGAATGAAATATGATAATGATAATGATTATTATATATTTCAATCTCATAACCTAACTTTTTGCATAACCTTCACTCTTCTCTAAAATTATAATGTAATTAAGTCAATAATGTATATCTTCGTATTTTTTTTGTGTGACTAAATTATAAACTCTTTGTTGTTTCTATAAAAACGGTTGACATTTAAATGAGATAAATATTGAAAGAGAATCCAACCATGTTCATCTTCATTGTCACTAAGAAATGTTATAATAATGTAGAAAAATGTAACATCACAACATCAATTTTTGGATAATTGGAGAGGTATAATTCAATAATAATGTAGAAAATTGTAACATCTTGTGACATCAATTTTTGGATAATTGGAGAAGCATAATTCTTTATTATTTATTATGAGACTGATATAATATAAAAAAAAAAATAGAGATGGGAATGATATAATATTGATTATATTGAAAAAATATATAAGGAAATGATGTGGAAACAAAAAAAATAGAGATGAAAATGATATAATATAAGGAAGTGATGTGGCATTATTGTGTGATTTAATTGGATGTAAATGAGTGATGTGGATTAGGGTTAAAATGGATAGTAGGAGAACTATCTAGGAATTATATATATAGATTATTATTATTATTATTATTATTATTATTATTATTATTATTATTATTATTATTATTATTATTATTATTATTATTATTGTTGTTGTTGTTGTTGTTTTGGGTTATTATCCATTTTAATTTTTTTTTTTTATTTTGTGTATTTTATTGTTTTTTGTTAATCAAAACTATAACATCTTGTAACATCAATTTTTGGATAATTAGAGAAGCATAATTCTTTATTATTTATTATGAGATTGATATAATATAAAAAAAATAGAGATGAGAATGATATAATATAAGGAAGTGATGTGGCATTATTGTGGGATTTAATTGGATGCAAGTGAGTGATGTGGATTAGGGTTAAGATGGATAGTAGGAGAACTATCTAGGAATTATATATATAGATATAGTCCTTATAGTAATATATTTTTTTGATATTAACCCTCTTCTTCTCATGGAATAATTATCTGATAATCCAGAGTTCGACCGCCACGTAAGTATAGCCCCAAAATAATACATGTGTAAAAATATATGCCCATATAAATTATAAATACAAAAGTCTCACATAAATTATAGAATAAAAATAGATTATTGTCTTAATATATGAATATAAATTTATAGTCTTCATATAAATCAACAACAAAAAAAAAGTCATATATAAATAACAAAAAAAAATGAACACGAGCCCCATTAAAAAAATACAAAAAAATAGGTCAATATATGAATATATGAGTAAAAGTATAAAATCCTGTATAAACGTGTTAAAATAAAGCCCCCGGGCAAAGAAAAAATGTATAAATGCAAGGTTTTCTACATCTCAACCATTGATGAAAAAAAGTAATATGAATTTATGATAGAGAAATTGTTTACCACCACAAGCTTTTACTAATCCCTTAATTTTTGAAATTGCCTTAATTTATGGGGTTCATCCAATATTTGACATTTCCAAAAATATATTGCATTACCATATATTTTCCAACTATTTTAAATATACTACAAGGTGAATTCTTCGGTACACATATTATGTGGATGTGTACCGGTACATCGCTGATGTGGTTAACAAGTAATATAGTAATTAATGCAGATTTGTCAAAAAAAAAAATTAATGCAGATTTTGTTTCTTTATTAAGTTTTTTATATTAAACACTACTTTTTAATATTGACAAATGTATCCTTCCACAATAAATCAAGCCATGCATCATATCTTTCAACTTATATATGATTTTCGACAAATTCAAATATTTTAATATTATTCTAATATCTTATAAATAATATTATTTTAGTATTTTGTATTTTCTTAAAAATTAAAATATGATTTTAATAACTTTTTTAATTATTCAAACAAAAAAAACTTTTAAAATTATTAATATGATTGATCCAACTACGATTTTAATATTTCAATATTATTACTTTTCAATTTTTTTTTTAATATTATTAGTTTATAAAGATTAATATTCATTTACCACCTAATCATTAGTGCATATAATTATTAAAAAATATTTATTTTTTAGTAAAAAAAACTTAAATTTTTTAATATGTTTATATATTTATTGTAATATTGTTAATTTTTAGTGATTCGTTATATTTTACAGGGTTAAATAAGTTTGTTATTGATACAAAATTACTAAATTTAATTTTTCATCTTCATAAGAAAATGTCATGTTTTGATTCCCACAAAATGTTTATGCATGCAATTTTGGTCATGTTGTAAAGTTGATGTATATTTCTGATGATTTTGCAAATATGTATAGCGCATTATAAAAAGTTTGTCCAAAAGTAAGGAGCACAAAATTTGATTTCTAGGTCAAAATATTCGTTACTTTTATCTTGATATTTTGATTTACAAAATTCATATTTAATTCGTCTCATATTAAAAAATACTAAAGTTTTGTAAATGAACTTTTGACATTGTTCTAGACATGCTTAATTGTCGAAATTCAAATTCATAAGTTATTGTTAGTCCAATTAAGTGATATTGAACGACTTGATTGAGAAAAATTGAATTCCTTAATAAAGTAAGTATAATTAGTTAAGTTTGCATATGAATTATGTTTCATGTTGAAGGGTTTGATCTAAAATTTTTATTTCTGTTGACACAATTGACATTATTAGTCGAGACTTAATAGTCATTTCATTTGAACTATGTTTTTTTTAAGTCATAGTTAATCTAACTAGTTGAGGTTGAATTGTTTGATTTTAGAATTTGAATTCTTAAGTGTTTCACATTCCCATTTGGTCAAGTTGAATAGTGAGATTGAGAATCTTTGATCTCCTTAGTTCCTTTCAGTCTAATTGATTGTGACTTAACAATCATTTCATAATAACTAGGTTTCTAGTGTAATAGTTCGTTCAACAATATGAGATTGAACTGTTAGCTAGAATGTTGAAATTCAACTTTTTAAGTGTTTATCATTTCAATTAGGTCAAGTTGAATAGATTAACTGAGATGAATTGATTCCCTATGTCACAATTGAGAAAATTAGTTGAGACTTAACACTCATTTAATATGAATTACGTTTCTTGAGTCATAGTTAATCTAACTAGTTGATGTTGAACTGTTACATTGTCGACATTTAAATTCTTAAGTGTTTTACATTTCAATTTGGTCAACTTATTTCTTTGGTTCTTATCGGTAGAATTGGTAGCAACTTTTTTTTTTTAAAAACTTGGTATCCGACCTTAGGTCCGACAGAATTGGTAGCAACTTAATAATCCTTTTCTGATAACTAGGTGTTTGATTAACAGGTAATTCAATTAGTTGACATCGAAATATTATATTGCTAAAAATTTAAATGTCATGGGTCTCGTTCCAATTAGGTGGTATTGAATTGTTTGAGAAAAAAATTAAAATCAAACACGTACAATACAACTGAAGTTGTCCTGTCAAGTCCCTTAAGTTTTAGCATATCTTTTTTTTTAAGAATCACACACTACATGAAAACCTCAATTTTCTAATAAAACTTGTTGAGGACTTAAGTAAGTAAAGCCCTCAAACTTATTAGGGGGCTTCTATGGTACATATGAAAAAATTCAATCTACCGGTACATTAGATCAATTAATTAATAATTATTTATTAAATAAAAAAATTAGTTGCCGATTATTGTATTTCAGAGATAATAATTTCATAAGAAAAGACACAATTTCAATGTTTTATAAGCAATACACAAACATTTTTACATTTTTTCATAAAAAAAAAAAATCAATATTGACTATTATGAGTGATAAATTTTTTTTTTTTTTTTTTATAATTTTGATAAATAGTATTTAGTTATTATAATATTTTAAATGATAAAAAATGATTTATTTTGGAAAAATATTCATTTACCTAATAATATAATGATCTAATATATCGGAAAAATATTCATTTACCTAATAGAGGTCTGGATAGGGTTCAATTTGAAAGCGACTCGCAGGTTTTAACTAAAGCTATTCGAACGAGGCATAGTGATAATTCGGAATTTAGTTTAATTGTTGCTGATATTATCCAAATTATGTTATCGTGTATAAACTTTGAAGTGAAGTTTGTTGGGAGACAAGTGAATATGGTTGCTCATTCACTTGCTCGGGCGGCCAATTCTTGGGCTAGTTTCCATAGATTTGAGATTATTCTCTTATGTATTGAACATTTACTAGTTAATGAAAGGCGTTAAGTTTGTTTGATTAAAAACTAAAAAAAATTTGAAGGAATATTTTTAGTAAAGGGTAATTTTGGTAGAAACTCTCAAATATCTTAAATATTGTACAAAAAAAATATTTGAGAGTTTCTACAAATATATATATATATATATATATATATATATATATATATATATATATATATATATATATATATATATATTTGAGAGTTTTCAAAAAAAAAAAGGTACCATGTATATAATATTTGAGAGAGTTTTTTAAAAAATATATAACATTTGAGATATTTGAGCATTTCTACCAAAATTACCCTTTATTACAAATATTTCATCACCTCCCATTCACTCCATCTACTTCGAAACAAACATACTCTAAAGGAAAATGTTACTCCATCCGATCCTATATATAAGAAAAAGTTTATTTTTTAGATTCATCGTAAAATTGATGTATCTAGATAACATTATAGTCTAGATACATCAACTTTACATTGAATTTAAAAATAAACTTTTTCTTATATATAGGATCGGATGGGGTATTTAGTAAGAATTTTTTGATGCAAGAAAGAGAAGAATGATACCCACAACCTAAAACAAAAAAAACCAACCGCCGGAAATTGAAAAACCTCAAAATTGCATATATGAAACAAAAATATGAACTTTACGAGAAATTGAAAGAAATGCTTCAAAACGAGTGATGCTATAAGTATAAAAAATAATAGAAATTGATGAAAAGCAAAAAAAAACACATATTAAAACCCTTTTGTCAATTTCACAAAAAAAAAACCTTTTGTAAAAAAAAAAACATTTTGAAATTTTTGTAAATTAAAAATCTCATCTCATCTAAAACATCTCATCTCTTTTTATTTTATTTTTTTTTTTACAAAACATCTCTATTTATTTTGACAAAAAGCAATTTAGGAAATTTCTTTAATTTCCATTTTAAAATTTTTGTAAATTAAAAGAGTAATTTAGGAAATTTCTATTTAAAGAAGTCTTGAAATGACATGTTAAATTATTATTACATGTGGACCAATTAAAATTATACACCTTAACTGTGTACCGGTACACGGCCACATAAGATGTGTACCGGAGTGCTCACCATACTACAATCAATAAATATATATACTACAGTCAATTTTTTTTTAATGTATTCATAAAAAGAAATTAGTGTAGCTATAATTATTTATAAAAAAAAAATTCATTTTAAAAAAAGTTATTTCGTTTTAATGTACCTATAGTTTTTAAAAAATAAAAATTATTAAAAAGCTTTTATTTACAATATAAAAATTAAAATCTTTTTCCTTAAAATATAAAAAAAATCATTTAATGTATATACTACAGTCAATAAATATATATACTACAGTCAATTTTTTTTTAATGTATTCATAAAAAGAAATTAGTGTAGCTATAATTATTTATAAAAAATATTTTATTTTAAAAAAATTTATTTCGTTTTAATGTCCTATAGTTTTTAAAAAATAAAAATTATTAAAAAGCTTTTATTTACAATACAAAAATTAAAATCCTTTTCCTTAAAATATGAAAAAATCATTTAGATAAATACTTCTTTCAATTAGCTTTTTATTTTATGCCAAAGATTAATATAAAATTATTTTTAGAGGATTTTCTTTTATTCATACTTTTAATTCGAATTTGCTATAATTATATAGATTGATATTTCCATTTTTATTAAACAAAACGTGTGGCTAATTTACGCCCAAATATATTAATATATTTCAATTTCATTATTTTATTTGCTGAAAAAAAATGAGCTAGTAAACATTTATTAGAATTAGAATTCTTTGAATTATATGTACCCAAAAAAAAATTCTTTGAATTATTGCCATATATGATTTTAATTGAAATAAAAAAAATGTATTGATGAGTGAATCAATTAATTGATATCAATCAGCACCAATTTTGCGAAAAAAGAAAAATAAATGGTTTTTTTTAACGTAAAAATAAATGGTTCTTGCTTATACAAATGGCTCTGAGGAGCTATGGTAATAAGAAATAACCAAAGTCCACCCTAATAAACTTTAAGATTTTCAAATTGTACTGCTGGGGCCAAATTATGTGTTGACCAATAATTTTTTTACATGATATCTATTATGGGACGTTTGGTTTTTGTCTAGTTATTTTATCATCAACCTCATTAAAAATTGTAGGGACAAATCCAAACAAAATTCTGAATAGAGAACCAAATTATCAATTATAAAATTATCAATTATATATATCCATAAACTTTACATAATTGGTAGAAAAAAAAAACTACATTACATAAATAATCCTATAATAAACTACATTACATAATTGTAAAAAAGAAACTAAATCACATAGATAATCCTATAACTCCTACAAAAATAAATCCAATGGATATTGAACCTTTGCAATAGGGAACTGCACTCAGGTAATATATGTGTATATATATATATATCATGATGAGAAGGGATCGAATCAATTTTTTTTACAATTACATGTGATACAGTTTTCATTGTGCATCAATGCGATTTATAATTAACAAAAAAAATTGACATAATTGTGATTTATAATTGATATTGTTCTGGACTGGGCCAAGAGCTGGCCCAATCACTTATGCCCGACATTTGGGGCATGGCCCAACAAGGGGAGACCCCCCCGACACGTCAGCCAATGACGTGTCCTGCTCGACATAACGGATTAGCTCCACGCTAATCACGTGCTCGTCTATCCATGCGCGATGACTAATTCAGCCTTAGCTTAACAGCTAAGCAGCACGTTTAACACGTGCTCCATTATCCAACCGCATCTGTCACGGAGTCATCCATTACCCGCCAATAGCGGAACGACTCCAACCAGGATAGAAGCAAATAACGGCCTTCCCCTACGATACAGGGACTATCCTGGCAGTTGAGCCTATTGGGCCGGTTATCCAGGCCCAATAGACCAACCTTTGGCCCAGCGCTGGGGGCACTATATAAGCTCTCCTATACAGGAGAGCCAGGTATTCTGATTCATTCTCACTATACTTTCTCTCTCTTCTTTGTATCTCTCTTGTTCACCTTGCTGACTTAGGCATCGGAGCACCTGCAGGTACAAACCCCCCCTTCGGTGTGGACGCTTGCTCAACGGACCGGCCATCAACCTTTCTGATCAACAGGTTAGATCAGTGGCGCCGTCTGTGGGGACTGAGTTCTTCCCCATTCTTTAACCTTTCCTCAAAGAAACAAAGATAAAAAACCAAACCTCTCAAGAAACTTCATCATGGCCAGTTCTTCGCAGCCACTCAACACCGACGCCGGCGACGACAACGCGCTCAACGTTCCATCCTCTCCGCCGCCGCAGAATAACACCGTGCTATCACCGGTGCGTGACGATACCACCGTGACACGCGGTCCAGAAACCGACTCCCGCGACGGACGGGAGGCCTCACTCTCTTCCGATGAAGAAGACGTCGAGATCCTAACCGATCGTCGGATGGGCAAACGCCCGCAATTCAAGCAAGAAGCTCCGGCAAACAACGCCGAACAGCCCGCCGTCTTGGCCAACTCTGAGGTCGCAGCCTTGATCGCTGCCCTCAAACAAACAACGGAGGCCATGCAGGCTCAAAATCGTCGACTGGACGAGCAGAGCGAAAGAATCGCCGCGCTGGAGAAAAGCCGGCGTCGCAGAAAGACCAACTCTCCCCCGCGGAGACACCAGGCTAATCCTTCCCCTCCTCGACCGGCGGCCGTCAAACATCGACGCCCCGACTTAGAGAGGGTCGAAGTTACTCCTCGGAAGAGGGACCGTACTCCTCCACATCGCGAGGGTAGGCTCTCCCCGGGCAAGAAAGGAAAACACGAAGCTCCGCGCCGCCATTCACCTCAAGGGTTGACGAACATGGCCAAGCATGGCGCGTCGGGCAGCTACCGTCCTCGCAAATCTCGCAGTCCAACGCCCATGCCCGGCGACTATTCTCCCCGGTCTTCCGAGGACCATTCTCCCAACGGGAGCGACGAGGGCGATCCCCGATGCCCTCTTTCCAGAGACATCTTAAAGAAACATATTCCAAAGGGTTTCGAGAGACCTCCTACGCTCCCCGCGTATGATGGTTTGACCGACCCCGACGATCACATAGCCAATGTCAACGCGAACCTGGATTTCAGGAACATTAGCGGTGCCATTAGGTGCAGACTGTTCCCAACCACGCTGAGAAAGGGAGCAATGGCATGGTACCAAAGCCTGCCCCCTCAATCCATCCATTCATGGAGGGATCTTACTGAACAGTTTTCCAGACACTTCACCGCTTCCCGCAAGCACCCAAAGACTGTGCATGCCTTGGAGGCCATATACCAAGCTGAAGACGAAACTCTCCGCAACTTCGTCGAGAGATTCAACAAAGAGGCTGTGCAGGTCGAAACGACCGACGACATGAAGAAATACTTGCTGCAGAGGGGCCTTCGCCCGGGCAGCGATTTTGCTAAAGCTGTGGGCATAGAAAAACCACCCACCTGGGACGACCTCCTCCTAAAAGCTCAAAAGTACATCGACTACGAGGAGGTCCAGGCAGCTGATGTCGCTCGCCTTGCCCGACCTGGAAGCAGCCACCCTGCCCGTGAGCCCTCCCACAGGCACGACGACAGGGGAAGCGACCGGGGACACGATAGAGGCGGCGATCGGGGCGGCGAGAGGGGCAGAGACAGAAGGAGGGGCGACAGGCGTGAATCTCGTGGCCCTCCAAGCACATTCGCCACATACACCCCCCTCGTCAAATCACGGGGAGAAATATTTGCTGAGGTTCACATCTCTGAGTTTAACAGAGCGAATGTAAAACAGCCCAAGCCGACTCCCCTGAAGCCCGGCCAAGACAAGAATAGGTATTGCAGATACCACAAGAGTTATGGTCACAGGACCGACGATTGCATCCAGCTGAAGGATGCTATCGAAATATTGATAAGAAACGGACAGTTACGAGAGTTCGTAAAGAGAAACAATGACCCTCGACCAGAGGCCGCGGAGACTCGCGCCGTCGAGGAGGTAGTTCCCCCACCAGCCGGGCCGAGTGGCACCAAGCAGATCGCCATGAGCGTATCCCGGCCAGAAGATTTTAATATCCCCAGCAACTTTGGGGACACCTATACTGGTCCTACACCTAGCACGGGGGACTACTTCACAGACTCACTCGTCATATCCGGCGGTCACATGGACAAGCACACCGTCGGATCAATAAAAAGAAAATTCGAGGATCTCATCAACACATCCTCAAATATGAACGCAACGCTGGACAAGGCGAAGGGGCGATCAATGCCTTTAGCCTTCTATCGAGAAGAGCTGCCCGGTGGGACAGCCAATTTCCAAATTCCCCTCCTCGTCCGGGCAGACATGGCCAACATGGACGTTCGTCGGGTCCTCATCGATCCGGGGAGCTCTTGCGACATCATGTACGCCAGTTTGTTCAGGACCTTACAGCTGGACGAGACACACCTCACCCCATACATGGGCTCAGACCTCACAGGATTCAATGGAGCAACTACTAGGCCTTGGGGTTATGTCGACCTGATCGTCACCTTTGGCTCCGAAGAGACTGCTAAGTCAATCAGGGTGAAATTCTTGGTCGTGGACTGCCCCTGCCTCTACCAGTGCATCATCGGCAGGACGGCTATAGCAGACCTGATGGCTGTCCCCTCCACCGCCCACCTGAAGATGAAATATTACACTCATAAGGGGCAGGTTGCTACTTTGCACGGGGACATCGAAGCCGCGAGGAGGTGCTTTGACGCAGCATCCAAAGGCAACAACTTCATCGGCAAAGCTCCTGAAGCAAAGAAGCCAAAGCCTTCCTCGGAAACACCACCAAAACCATCCCCGGAAGCACCACCAAGTCTGCCCGGTCCAAGTGTGAGCTCTGTTGATCTTGACAGCCGCACCTCCAAGAAAGAGCATAAGGAGGAGAAAAAGCTGAGGAAGGAGGAGAAGGAGGACGACGAGGCGAGCAAAGAGCATTATCGCCCCATCCCAGATGGAGACTTTGAGATAGTCCAGTTTGGCGAGGATCCAGAAAAAGGAGTCAAGATTGGGACAGGGCTCCCCGAGTTGGCGAGGAAGCAGCTGAAAGCCTGCCTTAGAGAAAATGCTGATTTGTTCGCATGGCACGCTGCCGACATGCCCGGGCTGGATCCAAATATCGCTTGTCATCAACTTACTGTCGACCCACTTGCTAGTGCCGTAGTGCAACGTAGGCGTAGGCAGTCTCCCGAAAAAGCGGAGGCTGCTGAAAAAGCTGTAAAAGACCTCCTAGAGGCAAATTTTATTTCTGAAGCCAGATACACTACCTGGTTGTCAAACGTTGTACTAGTTAAAAAATCTAATGGAAAATGGCGCATGTGTGTTGACTATACCGATCTCAATAGGGCTTGCCCTAAAGATTCCTATCCTTTACCTTGCATTGATAAATTAGTCGATAATTCTTCTGGCTTTAAATTATTGTCTTTTATGGATGCATATTCAGGATACAACCAAATCCCAATGGCTGTGGCCGACAGGGGAAAAACAGCTTTCATGACCGAGTCGGGCAACTATTACTACAACGTAATGCCCTTCGGTCTAAAAAACGCTGGTGCTACATACCAGCGGATGATGAACAAAGTATTCCGGGCAGAAATAGGCGACATGCTCGAAGTCTACATGGACGACATGATCGTAAAATCCCATGAGGAAATCGACCATACCGCCCACTTACGTAAGGTTTTCGAGCAGGCCAGAAAACACAACATGCGATTCAACCCAGAAAAGTGCACCTTCGGGGTACGAGCAGGAAAGTTCCTCGGATTCTACCTAACAGAACGAGGAATCGAAGCCAACCCCGACAAATGTCGTGCCTTTACGGAGCTCCCAACTCCGAGCAACAAAAAATCCATACAAACCCTGAACGGAATGCTGACCTCATTGTCTCGCTTCGTAGCAAAATCTGCTCAACACGCATTACCGCTTTTCAAATTACTAAGGAAAGAAGCTGTGTTCGAATGGACGGACGAGTGCGAGCAGGCCCTCCAACATCTTAAGAAGGCCCTGTCCGAACCCCCAGTCCTCTCGCGCCCGGATGTCGAGGAGGTGTTATACATCTACCTCTCCGTCGCATCCGAGGCCGTCAGCGCAGCCCTTGTCCGCGAAACAACGGAAGGACAAAAACCAGTGTACTTCACGAGCAAGGCCCTACAGGGGCCCGAACTCAGATATACACAAATCGAAAAGGTGGCCCTCGCCTTGATCAACGCAGCAAGAAGACTACGTCACTACTTCCTAGCACACACGATCATAGTACGAACCGACCAACCCATCAAATCATTGCTTGGTCGACCAGATATGGCGGGCAGGATGCTCAAATGGTCCCTCGAGCTTTCCGAATTCGACATTCGTTACGAAAGCAGGAAAGCGCTAAAATCACAAGTCCTAGCAGACTTTGTGGCCGAAATGACGAGTCCAGCCTCCTCAGCAAGCGAGGCAGACAAATGGACAATATTCGTCGACGGAGCGTCAAGCTCCACGGGAGCAGGAGCAGGAATTATCCTGGAAAACGAAAATGGGATCATCATCGAAGTGTCCCTAGCACTATCCTTCCCGACATCAAATAACCAAGCAGAATACGAAGCCTTCCTAGCAGGGCTACGGTTGGCCGAGGACATGGAGGCAAAAGAAGTAAAAATTTTCACAGACTCACAACTTGTTGCCTCACAAGTATTGGGAGAATATCAAGCCAAAAATGATAATCTCTCTGAATATCTAGCATTAGTGAAGGAAAAAATCACTAAGTTCGAATCCGTGGAGGTGCAACACGTTCCACGCGAACACAACAAACGGGCAGATATCCTGTCTAAACTGGCGAGCACAAAAAAGAAAGGCGGAAACAAATCCGTCATTCAGGAAGTACTCCCCCGACCAAGCATCGAGAAGGCGAGCAACGTCCTCGACATAAATGTCATTGGCGACCAAAATTGCTGGATGACCCCCGTGTACAACTTCCTCGCGAATGGAACCCTCCCTGACGATCAGAAAGAGGCAGCAACAATTAGGCGTCGAGCATGCGCATATGTCGTCCTCGACGGAAAGTTATATAGAAGAGGATTCTCAATCCCACTCCTAAAATGCGTCGACGAGGAAACAGTCGACTACATCCTGCGCGAGGTACACGAGGGGATCAACGCCCAGCACCTGGGAGGAAGATCGCTGGCCAGAAAAGCTCTCCGAGCAGGATACTACTGGCCCACCATGCAGCAAGACGCAAAGGACCATGTGAAGAAGTGCGACAAATGTCAACGACATGGGGACATGCACCTGGCTCCTCCCCACGAACTCAAATCTTTGTCGTCACCATGGCCCTTCGCTTGGTGGGGCATGGACATACTTGGCCCCTTCACAAAGGGACTTCACCAAAATAAATTTCTAATAGTCGCCGTGGACTACTTCACCAAATGGGTAGAGGCTGAACCTCTCTCCGACATAACGTCATTCAGGATACTCCGTTTCTTCAAACGCGACGTACTCTGCCGGTTTGGGATACCACAAGCCGTCGTCACGGACAACGGGACACAATTCACGGACAAAGGTTTCCAAGACTTCCTCGCTGCCCTGGGGACTAAGCAACATTTCACTTCCGTAGAACATCCCCAAACTAACGGGCAAGCCGAGGCCGCCAACAGAGTAATCCTGCGCGGCCTACGTCGAAGATTGGACCAGAACAAAAAGAAATGGGTCGAGGAGCTCGAAAGCGTCCTTTGGGCCTATCGCACAACACCACACTCCACAACCGGGGAGACTCCATTTAGAATGGTATACGGAACAGAAGCAGTCATCCCCGTGGAGGTGGGCGAGCCATCTCGCCGAACCGAGCAACCGCTCGAAGAAGAAATGAACGACGAAGCTCTCCGTGAAGAGCTTGATCTCGTCGAAGAGATCCGCACGGGGGCATCCCTTCGGGAAGCCACCCTTAAACAAAAAATAGCTGCCCGACACGACGTCAAAGTCATCAAAAGAGAATTTGAAGTGGGCAGCCTCGTCTTAAGACGAAATGCTAAGGACTCCCAGGATGGTAAATTGGCGGCCAACTGGGAAGGACCATATCGCGTCATTGACAAAACAGAAAATGGCGCGTATTATCTCGAGGATCTTCGAGGAAAGAAACTTCCTCGACCTTGGAACGCCCAAAAATTAAAACAATATTATAGCTAAGTTATTGCCAAAGTAAAAAAAACACTTCTAAAAGGCTGCTCGGATCCTCCAGCAACGAGCCCGACACCTCGACAACGGAAAGCACGCGGGCACACGTGCTCGATCCAAATAACTGAAAAGGAGATACTCTAGCTCAGGAAGGGCAGAGCGTCTCCCCGACAAGGATGACCTTTGAGACAAGCTCCTCGTCTTCGTGCCAAGGCTTAACGCCCAGCTCGCGATGGGAAGTTCAAGCCGCGGGGGCGGGCACAACAACGTGTCGGCGTCCGTATTAGCCTCAGAAAACAACTCTAGGCGCTTAGTTAGTTCCCTAAACTTTCTAAGTTAAATCCGAGGACGACCTCCTCGACGAAACGCGCTCGCAACAAAAAACTTACAAATATAAAAACGGTTTTGTCGAGCAGGCATACAACAATGTCGAGCAAGTACACGAATATCAAAACCAAAAAGTTGTTAAGTTAAAAACGAGCAAGCATAAAGACATGCATATTCCACGCAGGCATAACTTAGGAAAAACGAAAACAATAATTTAAACATACAAACGAGGAGATAGAATAGACGAGCAGGATGAATAAAACAATCATTGTTATAAATACCGGGCATAAAAACCCATTTGTCCGAATGGTACAAAAACCGGGCACGCAGGCCACCAAAAGCAAATTGTCATGAAACAAAAGAGACGAATAAAGTACAAGTCATTGGCGCGCAGGCCCAAATAAAAACCGGGGAGGATCAGGAGCTTTCATCATGACCCTCTGGGTTGCCCTCCGGTGCCCTCTCCTCCCCGACAACCTCCTCTTCGACTTCCTCATCCTCCTCGTCCTCATCATCAACCGCCTCTTCATCCAACTTTTCCTCCTCGAGCTCCATTTGCTTATACTCCTCAGGAATAACAATCTGCCCGTTCTCAACCCGTTTGAGCTTGTGAATGCCATCAGTAATCAAGCCATGCTCGGCATTCACAACCCTGAGTTGGGCGATCGCATTCTTCCACCCGTGCACCATACTCGCCAACATCAAGCCCCCTTGCCTTTTGATTTCCTTCACCAAGTCTCCTCGAGTTACAAACTTGAGAGTTTCCTCCTTCTCATCCTCAAGAGGGGCACACTTGGCTTGCAACATAGCCACTTCTTCCATCAGCTTACCCCTCTGCTCGGCACTGCTGACTTTCAGGTCCTCGAGCACCTTATTCGTCTTCTCCAGCTGCTCAGCAGTAAGTCGGGCCTCCTCCATATTCTTGAAATAATTTTCCTGCTTGCTCCTAAGGTCGAGCAGATCATTTTCCAACAAAGCAATCTCAGCCTCCAGCTTCCTGTTTTTAGCGGCCAGCTTCTCAGCCTCGAGAGTTGGTCCCCCTTCATTGAGCACCAAGGCTGTCTCCGCCAGACGGATGACAGCAGCAACATCCTCATTAAGCTGCTTCTGTCGGGCAGATGCAGAAGCGCCCAGTATAAAAGCCTTCTCTGAAGCGGGCACCTGGAGGGGATTCTTGTCGAAGTATTTCTGGTCGCTCAAACATGCGGGGAGAACGAAGCCACCGTCCCCCTCTGACAAGTCGACGATAGGCGTCATCTGCTCCTCCCGCTGCCTCTTCGAACGACCACCCGGAGTCCCAGCTGAACTGCCTACCGGGGAAGATTGGGAGACGCTCCCCGAAGCACCCTGATCGCCCATCAAAATGGTTGGCTTGGCCCTCCTCGCCTTTTTCTTTGACTTCTCCCCCTTTTGCTCAGCAGCTATCCTCATCAGCTCGGAAGCAAGATCAGCCATTCTACCTGCAAAATCACAAACGTGGTCAGAAACACGGGGAGACACTCAAAACATCAAATGCTGAATGTAAAACAAGTAAAAAACGGGCAGGAATTAAAACAGATACCCAACAAAGTGTCCTCGGCAGAGACAGTCTTGCACGACAGTAATAATTTTGTATTTACAAAACGAGGTTCGATCCTCGGTTTACCATGCTTGTCTACGGCAACATCCCCTAGACTGGTTATAACTTTACAAGGCTTAAAGCCATCTACGTAGGCCTTAAGCTTCTCAAAGCCTGCCATCTCCGCCGGGGTCAGGTCCTCGACAGGCGTCAGATACTCGTCGGTTCGCAGTACAAAATGTTCCGACGACCACGACAGTGGGAATCGAAGAACCCACTCCACTACTTGCTCCCCTTCCTCGTCCAACTGAGGAGACCCATCCTCGAGGAACACGGGCTTCTCCATGTGCAGAGAATCAAAAGCAAACTCCGTCACCGGCTTCACCACATAATACCTCTCCTTGAAGCCCCGAGCAGACTCAACGAACATCCTAAATATCTTGCTCGACTGGTGCTTCAAGGAAATCCAACCCTGCCGATCCCCGACTTTCTGACGTTGGATTTGGAAGATATAAAAGAATAGGGCAACAGTAGCCTCCACCTCCAGATACCGACAAAGGATCTGATATGCCCGGATGAACGCTAGTGAATTCGGATGAAGCTGGGAAGGAGCCACTTTTAGCCGACCAAAAATCCCGGCTTCTAGATCGTTGAAGGGCAGCCGAAATCCCAACTCCTTGAACGCCATCTCGTACATAGTAAAGCTGCAGCCCGCGTACGACGAACAAACCCGTTCCCCCTCGGCGGGCATATGAACCTCCCAGTTCCCCGAACCAGCTTCCTCGACAACAGTAAAAAGCCGCGGATCCTGGGCGGTAATCGTCGAAGCAATCCCCCGGGGCTCGGGCGCAACCCAATCCAGCTCTGGGTCAGTAATGGTGTCGACCAGCTTGTGTTTCGACGTTGCTTGGCTCCCCGTTACTTCCTCCACGTCAGACATTTTGAGTACCTGAAAAGCAGCGAAAATAAAGTGAATTCGACAATAATCAAATCCACCCTTTCACCGCAAATCAAGTGAAAGGGTGTAGATTAGGACGAGGACGCTGTCCCCGACCAAAAGCCCTTATCAAAATGGCAAACAAACAAAACAGAGGAAGCGGGGAGAAACTATGTAACAAAGCCTGAAAACGGGGAGACGATCCCCGACACAAGACATGGCTCGACACTTAAAAGCAAATAAATTTGCGTAAAATCCAAAGTTAAAAACGGGGAGATGCTCCCCGACAAAGAGTTTTCTACAAACTCATTTATCCACAAATTTCCCAGCGAAATAACGGGGAGAAGGTCCCCGACACAGAGTTTTTACAAACTCATTTTCCAGCTAAATTCTTATGTTAAAAACGGGGAGAAGCTCCCCGACATCCATAATGTTCCAAAGGACACTCAAAATATTCGCGAAGACGAAAAACGGGGAGAAGCTCCCCGACATAAGGATCAACTAACCTAGCTTTTGCTACAATAAACGGGGAGAGGAAACAACATTCTCCTCCCCGACGAAAAACATAGAATTCCAGAAATCTATGAAATCTATGAATGCTGTTCATCATCTTCATGGTGTTCATCACCATTTTCCAGAAACGCATCAATATCCATCATTTTTCCAGAAAATTCAACATCATTCAAACAACACTCATGGTGTTCCTCGCGGAACCCAGAGTTTCAAACGCCTAAAATCACAGCAGAAAGTGGCGTTTAGTGATGGTCTTGCCACTATCAAACACTAAACCTCACCAAACTAAAAGCTTTACAACTACCAAACACAATACAGGAATGCAAACACCCGGATCTAACACAAACAAAATGGGCATAAAGTAGAAGCATAAATCTACACAACAACGAAGGTAAAAGCAAAGAGAATTTACCTTTGTCAAGAAGAAAAAGTGGAGCTTTGGGAACTTTGAACTCTGAGAAAGGAGCAAATAAGCAAGCAGCAGCAGCAGCGTAAATGGAGAGAGAAGAGAAAAGTGAAAATGAAATGCTTCTCCTCTATTTATAGACTTGCCAAGACCCTGCACCTGCATCACAGAATGATGCGCCCCATCGCTCCACAACCGTTGATCAAATCCAACGGCCACGATCAAAGTCATCAAATGGCTAAGATTCAATCTTGTTAAAAACCAAAGGTCACGATGGATCCAACGGCTTACACGCCTCCTCGTAAAACGAAGCAACCATCACGCTTCCCCAAGTCATAATTACACTTTCTAATAAAGGTAACACGTGTCAAGATCAGACGAAACGTCTGTCTTTTCACATCCCATCGAACAGACCACGCGTCTCTCGAGGGGCTCATCGTTATCACCAACGTAATTATCTCCTCGACATCGCGATCAAGCGAAAATCGCGGGCAGTTGAAACAATCTTCATAAATAAACATGCCCGCAAAAACAGGCAGCATCAACGAGATGCACTTAACACAACACCTCCTCGACAACCCGTCGAGGAACGTAAAAGCAAATGACCTATAAAGGCAAATTCTTTCCCCGTAATGTCCTCCACGGACATCCTGGCACGCGTCACGAGCAAAAGGAAGCTTCCTCCTTGGATAATTCTCCTCGTCGTGCCAAGGAGGAATTTACGAGCAACATACAAATGCGCTCCTCGCGCAAACAAGCAACAGTCATAATCCATGAATTATGAAGTCCTCCTAGGATTGGCGAGGAAAACAACTCCTCGACACACGGGCATGGATCTTAAGTCATTACTCCTATAGCTAGGAGCAACGACTTGGGGGGCTCCTGTTCTGGACTGGGCCAAGAGCTGGCCCAATCACTTATGCCCGACATTTGGGGCATGGCCCAACAAGGGGAGACCCCCCCGACACGTCAGCCAATGACGTGTCCTGCTCGACATAACGGATTAGCTCCACGCTAATCACGTGCTCGTCTATCCATGCGCGATGACTAATTCAGCCTTAGCTTAACAGCTAAGCAGCACGTTTAACACGTGCTCCATTATCCAACCGCATCTGTCACGGAGTCATCCATTACCCGCCAATAGCGGAACGACTCCAACCAGGATAGAAGCAAATAACGGCCTTCCCCTACGATACAGGGACTATCCTGGCAGTTGAGCCTATTGGGCCGGTTATCCAGGCCCAATAGACCAACCTTTGGCCCAGCGCTGGGGGCACTATATAAGCTCTCCTATACAGGAGAGCCAGGTATTCTGATTCATTCTCACTATACTTTCTCTCTCTTCTTTGTATCTCTCTTGTTCACCTTGCTGACTTAGGCATCGGAGCACCTGCAGGTACAAACCCCCCCTTCGGTGTGGACGCTTGCTCAACGGACCGGCCATCAACCTTTCTGATCAACAGGTTAGATCAGATATAAATGTTTACCAATTTAAAATTTAAAATTTTAAAATATGCAATCAATAAATCATTTTTTACTGATAGCATAAATTAAGGAGTTGAGATATGGTGGAATGCTAGGTCGGTCAACATGTAATAATTGTGAATATTATTACACTAATTATCAAATCAAGGAGAAGAGAGGATTACTGCAAGCATGCCATGTGGTAGAAGAGAAGAATATCTATCTATCTATCTATATATATAAATTCTAGATAGTTATCCAAATTGACTATCTAAACCCTAATCCACATCACTCACTTAAATCAATGAAAACCTTTCATTTAGCCACATCATCCACTTACATTCATTTAATGTGTGGTACTAATTATTATTATTATTATTATTTGTTGTTTTGGATTTTGGGTTACTATTCATTTTAATTTTTTTTTGTTCATTTTATTATTTTGATTTTTTTTTTTGACAAACCTGCCTTGCGCAACCGTTCATTTTATTATTTTGATAATACCTATTGTTTGGATTTAAATTTACTATCTATACAAATAATTGTTTGATGTTACAGTATAAAACATTACATAAGACCCGTGCATTGCACGGGTAATAGTCTAGTTAATACACTAATTATCAACATCGCTCTTCCTTAAATTTAAATTACATACTTTTTTTTTAAAGAATTTTCAGACATATTCTAATTAAAACATACCTTAATTGTAAACCAAAAAATAATTGTTAAAACCGAAAATAATTCATTGGGTGAAATTAATTTAATATGATAATTAATTGTTTTGTTTTTGACTAAGTGAGAATTAATTGTAAAATGCACAAGAGAAGAGAATCATTTTTACAATGTCATGTGTACAAATTTCTTTGAAAAAATGGTCCCAAATAATATAATAATATATTTTAATTTAATTCGTTGTCATCTATTTTCCAATTTAATATGTTTATGATATTCAATTTATTTTTTTTTCAATTATATATGATCACCTACAATACCATATTTATATATACTATATATAGCATAGTATTTTTTTTATGTCGTATATAATTCTTCACATTAATAATTTGCTAAATAATCTCAATTTTTTTGTTACCAATTTTATTTCTCGTTATACACATCACCTCAATTTCAAATATTTTCTTTTAAATATTTCCTTATTTTATTGGTGATGCATTTTCTTTTTTCTTATTATCGTTGTACTTATAGTTTTTTTGCAAGTAAAATGGGAATAACTTCACTTGAATTCTGTCAATTTTAATTCCATGTCTCAATTTTTATGTTTCAACACACAAAACTCTTTTGAGGTTGGTTTAACATTTAGTGTCAATAGATTTAACTCTTTTTTTATTCAACCGAGGAACATATTATTATATTAAAATGAAAAAACACTCAACATTAGCACAAAACCTGTTTTATTTTATTAGAAATTAGTAAATAGAAACTGTATATATTATTTTATTCTATTTTTTAAAAAAGAAAAATACATAATACATAAATTATTTTATTAATTAATATTTAGCAACAAAATGGTTAGTTTATAGTGCAGTAAACAATATATTATCAATCAAAAGGCTTGATTGTTCATCTTCTCATAACCACTTTTTTCACTAACATCTACATAAGAAATATTTTTCTACAAAAAATATAGATTAACAGTATGTCATTATTGTTTTCAATTTTGTAACTCATCCCAAGATGTTCTTGATATTCCCGAAAAAATAGATGAAGAAAAAATCATCAAAAGATTAAAAAAAATAAAAGAAAGAAGAAAATAAAAGTAAACACAACAAATATGAGTTAGAAAGAGAAAAGAGTTAGAAAATGAATGAGATGAAATGCTCACACAAAGATCATATTTATAGAGAAAAAAATGGGCATGTGCAATTAAACTCATTAAAAACAAATATATTGATTTCTTTTCTAATTTTAAAAAATAACGATTTTTTTTAAGGATAACAATTATTTGACTTTTACACACATTAATTCACTATTAATTCACTATTAATGAAAGACATATGTATTCCATTTCATTATAAAATATAAAATAATAATAAAAATAGTAGAATATAAAAAATAATAATAATAATTCCTTCCAATAAAATAATAATAACAATAATAACAATTTCGAAATTTATTATAAAATATTTTAAAATCTATTGTTATTTTAATTTATATTTGAAAAAAAAAACTTTTATAAAAAAAAACTTGCACGAAAATAATATATTAATTTCAATTTAAAATTATTTTAATTTGAAATAATAATAATTTATTTTTTTGTTGACATATTTTAAATACGAAGATTAATATTTGAATTTGAATGTTTCCTTTTTTATTTTTTTATATAAAATGTTTCCTTTTTTATTAAACAAAATAATTGCAATTCAGTAACAAAAATAATGACTATTGCTTGCTATATACAGCACTTTAGAACAATTTCTTTTGTAATAATGCAAAAAAAAAACATACAATTTTGCTGCGTTGGAATCCATTCATGTTGCACTGGCGGTGATGGCTCATACTGACATGCCAAAACAACTTTATAAAATAGAAACAATTCATGGGGTTTTAAATAAGCTTGACTTTTTATATTATAGATTTATTAATCACAATAAATGTCAAATGCATGAGGAATGAGGTTGAATGAGGAGAGGAGAGAGAAAGACAAATAACCTTGGTTCACGGGTTAGCCCGTGGCCCACCTTCTTTTTTTATATAATTAATTACAAAATTTATCAGATATAAATAATTTGGTCCATGTCTAAATTCAACTTTTTTAACCACAAAAAAAAAAAAAACAAAAGACTTAGTCTAAACCCTAATTATAAAAAGCAATAACACACTCCAATTTTAATCAAGTAGACAACAACACAAAACATTAGGATTCAGGCATGTTCTTCTACTTATAATCTTTTGTTCTTTTTCACTATCTTTTACTTTGTCTCAGCTGTATATATATTTGCTAGAATTTAAAAGATACATGTCCAAATGGGTAGTTATTTTTTTGGGGGTATTTTCCGCTATTATGTTTTGAATAATTTGGTCACCTTGATGTAATTTAGTTAAGTTGAATCTATTAATCTTTTTATGCTTTTTTGGGTACATGTAGAAAGTTTTTCTCACTAAAGTGGACGGTACAAAAATGACGATAAGAATCAGTTGAATTTGATTTTAGTTACATTACTTACAAAGAGAAGATATATAAACTCAACGATATCACAAACTTTATTTATTTTTATTTGTCCGTTACAATTTATATGTTATAACATAAAATTATTAATAATATATTTTTTTAAGCTTTCATTATATCAATATTTTATTAATTTAGTTTATTTTTTAAAAAAAATGATTTTTCATCACCAAAAAAAAAAGATTTTTTATTTTTTTTTGTAATAGTCTGCGGGTTAACCGTTTAACCCGTGGGGCGGACCGGACTCGGGCTTAATACTATAACTCGTTTATATTTGCCGACGGGCTTGTTCGCCCCGTTTAATATACGGATGAAATTTTTTTTTCTACCCCACCAATTATCAATCTACCCCAACATTAATTTTGAATGGACGAATTTACCCTCATATATAAACTAAAACCTTGAAGAAATTTTTTCTAATTTTTTTTTTACCTGAACACTTTGAAAAAAAGTGTGTAGGTATGTAAAATTTTTTCAAATTTATTTTGTTACCTACACACTTTGGAAAAAAGTGTTCAGGTATGTAAAAATTTTCTAATTTTTTTTTGTTACCTAAACAATTTGAAAAAAAGTGTGTAGGTATGTAAAAATTTTCTAATTTTTTTTTGTTACCTAAACACTTTGAAAAAAAGTGTGTAGGTATGTAAAATTTTTCCAAATTTATTTTGTTACCTACACACTTTGGAAAAAAGTGTGTAGGTATGTAAAAAAAAAATTACTTTTTTCCAAAGTAATAGGTAACAAAAAAATTCCAAATTTATTTTGTTACCTATTACTTTGGAATAAAAGTAATTTTTTTTTACATACCTACACACTTTTTTTCAAAGTGTTTAGGTAACAAAAAAAAATTAGAAAATTTTTACATACCTGAACACTTTTTTCCAAAGTGTGTAGGTAACAAAATAAATTTGGAAAATTTTTACATACCTACACACTTTTTTTCAAAGTGTTCAGGTAACAAAAAAAAAATTAGAAAAATTTTACATACCTGAACACTTTTTTCCAAAGTGTGTAGGTAACAAAATAAATTTGGAAAAATTTTACATACCTACACACTTTTTTTCAAAGTGTTCAGGTAAAAAAAATAGAAAAAATTTCTTCAAAGTTTTAGTTTATATATATATGAGGGTAAATTCGTCCATTCAAAATTAATGTTGGGGTAGATTGACAATTGTTGGGGTAGAAAAAAAATTTTCTCTCCTTTATAATACTACATCAGCGTCCTAACTCGGCCCTTTGCACTAAGACAACATTTATTATAAAGTTGAACATTTTTTGCTTTGCATGTAAAGATTAAATTTTTTCTTTTTATCCCAATAATTGTTCATCTATCCCAACATCTAAAACCCTGAAGAACAATATTTGGTTACCGGAACACTTTGGAAAAAAAATGTTTTGGTATGTAAATTTTATTTTGGTTACCGGAACACTTTGAAAAAAAATATTTAGGTATATGAAATTTTTCTAAATTTTTTTATTACCGGAACACTTTAGAAAAAAGTGATCGGGTATATAAAATTTTTATAATTTTTTTTTTATTACCGGAACATTCGGAAAAAAATGTTGAATTTTTTTTTGTTATCTGAACACTTTGAAAAAACGTGTTCAGGTATGCAAAATTTTTCTAAATTTTTTTTTGTTAACAAAACACTTTGGAAAAAAATATTTAGGTATGTAAAATTTTTCTAAAAACTTATGACTGTTCTCGGCAAACATGTCTGCTTGTGATGCCCCAAACTTCGAATGAGGTGATACAAGTCAAGTAGATAGTAGAGTTTTACAGGTATTTCAGAAGAGTTTAGTGCGGGCACAAGATATTTTGAATCAAAATCGGCTTTTAATCAACGAGATTAACCAAAATCATGAGTCTAGGATGCCGGATATTTTGAGCAGAAATGCTGGTTTGATTAGAGACTCAATAGTAATATCAGAATGGCAGTTGATCTCTATGCTGATCTTTCGAGTTCTTTTACCAAGTCGCGAGAAGCTTCGTCTGAAGGAGACTCTAGTGGAACTCTCAAATCTGATGGAAAAATCAACCATAAGAGAATTAGATCCAGTTAACATGTTGAATTTGAGGTTTCATATTAGCCAGTAAAGTGAAGAAGTTGGTTTATTCTGATGCTGCAATGAATGAACTTTTCTAGTGAGATTATGTGTAAACCTCTCCAAGGTTTCTCCTGTGCCAAGTCCTTCCATATATATTCGTTTTATGTAACAAAAAAAAAAGTGTTCTGTTAAAAAAAAAAAAGATAAATTTACATACCTTACCTGAACATTTTTTTTCAAAGTGTTCAGCTAACAAAAAAAATTTAGAAATTTTTTATATACTTGAACACTTTTTTTCAAAGTGTTCCGATAATAAAAAAAAATTAAATTTTTTTTATATATCTGAACATTTTTTTCAAAGTGTTCCGATAATAAAAAAAATTTAGAAAAATTTCATATACAAGTGTTTCAAGAGTGTTTCAAAGTGTTTCAAAGTTTCAAGAGCCTCTAAACCAAGAGATATCACCTCTCTTGAAAACCTTGGGATCACACCCAATACAAGTGGAATAAATTAAGTTACAAGATATTACACCATATGTGTAGATAAAACAAATTGAAGCACAAGTACTACAAGTAAACTATGTAGTATAAAAAAATCTCTCAAGTAAATATATTATCAAGTGTAGAAATAATGAGAATGATAAGTATTATTTGTTAATAGAATTTCAAAGCAAAATTTTGTTGTTTAAAATGCTGCAACAAAGCACCTATTTATCGTGTAAAATATGAGTGAGGTGTTTAAAGAAAATAGCCGTTGCAATTTGATTTGATATACCTATTATGAGTTTCCAAATATATACCAACGGTAACTTCAAAAACATGTTGGCATGCTGAAATTAATTTTGCATCATAATTGTTTAATTATACCAAATAGCATAATCGGATTATGCATTCTTTTGAAGAACTTGATGAAACCAATTTAATGCATAAACGTTAAGAAACAGCAAATCCTGATCCTGAGATTTATTATACCAGTTGTAATATCAACTCAACAATGCCTTTGGTATAATGTAATTATCATGCTCAACAATATTTTTAATGGATAAGAAAAATATGCAATTTTCAAGATCATTGTGATTTGTGAGTGTGTGATATATTTTCAAGAGAGCTTTTTCTACTACTCACATAAGGATCCTAAAAATAGATGGATTACAATCCAATAATTCTATAATCCAAGTCTTGAAAGTTTACTCCACTTTTCCGCTTTTTGCATTCTTTGTCATTCTTAAACTTCTTTTGTCAATCATCAAAAACCACAACGTTCCTGTCAAAGCATATATTCACAAATAATAAAATCATCCCAGTAGTCATCTTCTTCTTCTCTCAAGTTCTGACTGCATACTTGAGGACTTGTAAGCCATATGTCTAAAACATATGCTTTCTTTCCTTTCAATCTGACTTGTTTCCACATCTTAGGTAAGACATAACCTTTCCTAGATGCCAGATCTGAATGATATACAATTTCAGTCTTTGGTACCCATTTGCTTCTGGGTCAAGATTTGTTAGTTCTGAAGTACTTGCCTTGTTGTTGAACATTAGGAGAGGACCTTGGTTTGGAATAATAACCTTTTTGAAATTTTTGTTTTGTTTGATGATTGTTATTATTCCAAGACTTAGATTGTTTATGATTCCAGAATCTGTATTGATCACCAATCCAATGATTTGACTGGTTGTATCTTCTGATTCTAGAGTCATAAATAATTTGAGTTTTGTACTGCTTCTGAGGTTTGAGACTTGGTTCTTTTCTTTTAAAAAACTTTAAGTTCTTAGGCTGATTTACTTTAGGTACTGAAGTCTCCTTGATTCCAGAAGTTGAGGCATCAGATTTTGAAGTGTTCAGATCATCTGGTTTAACATTCTCCGACTCTGAACAACCTATATCTTCTGAGCTCCTCTTTCCAGAACCTGAGGAACTTGGTTCCTCTGAGCCATCAGCTTCATAAACTTTTAGGTCAACAGTCTCATCCCTCAAAGCACCAAAGTTCTTTCCTTCTTCACTTTGGGGTACTACATAGTAAACCAATGATTTTCCAACTCTTTTGGCAAAGGTTTTAGCTTTGAATATGTTCTACCATATTCATAGCCAACTCCTTCTCCACGATGTCTCATGACATTATAAACCAAATTAGCAGCCTTGCTCTTTCCAATATTGAGATGCACAAACTGTTTAAGAGCCTTTTCCTGCTCATCACTGGGTTTGTGGCAAATAGCACAACCTTTTTCAAGATCAGTCACTCTGTCTAGAGTTTGCTGATACAGACCTTGAAAGTGGCTTTCCTGAGCATTCAGAGTATTAAGTTTTTCTTGCAAAAGTTTTTGTTTGCTTAATACTTTGAGATGCACTACTAAAAAAATGCAAATTAGTGACGGAAATTTGTGAGGGAACCAAATCCCTCACTAATTGTGACGGAATTAGTTACGGAATATTGTAATTTTACATCAGTGAGGGAATCTGTGGTGGATAAATCCGTCACAAAATATCCGTCACCAATTCCGTCACAAATTTGATGAGATTAAATATAGTGAGGGATGTTGACATAATTTATCCCTCATTAATTAGAAATTGAGGAAATTAGAAATAGTGAGGGAATTTGAAATCCGTCACAAATGTTAGTGAGGGAATCCCAGGTCTGTCACAAATATTTGTGAGGGAATTTGAAATCCGTCATAGATTAGTGAGCGAACTGAAACCCGTCACCATCTAGCGACGGAAATAGTAGCCAGTTGTTTGTGACGGATGTATATCGGTTGTGACGATTTTTTCCGTCGCAAATTGTGATGGATTAAAAATTCCCTCACTAAGCGTTTGCGACGTTGAAAATGTTTACGGATTTTGATTCGTCGCTAAATCCGTCACTAAATGTGTTTGCGACGGAAATTTGACACATTAGTGACGGATTTCGTCCCTCTCTGAAGTTAGTTTTTCTAGTAGTGATGCTTCTCAATAACCTTGATAAGAGCAATTATGAGTTGAGTTTTAGAGCAATCAGAAAATACTTCATCAGCTACTTCTGAGTCTGACTCTGGCTCATCATCTGAGTCTACATCTGAGTCTGTTGAGGCCATAAGTGCCAGATTTGCTTCTTCATCCTCTTCAACTTTCTCTTCAGATGATAGCTCTTCAAACGTAGCCATCAGACTCTTTTTCAACTTACTTTTGAACTGTTGCTTCTTGGAGTTGTACCTTTTACTCTTGTCCTTGGAAGACATTTCTGGACAGTCAGCAATGAAATGTCCTGGCTTCTTGCAATTGAAGCAGTTCTTCTGTTCCTCCTTTTTACCACTAGAGTTTCTTGAGCTATTTCCTCTGAAATTCTTCTTATTGAACCTAGCCCATTGCTGAAACTTGGTGAAAAGAGCAAATTCATCTTCTCCCATCTCTTCCTCTTAACCATCTGCAGAAGATTCCTCCTCAATATCAAGAAGTTGAGTCTTGACAGCATTCAGAACCATCTCATGGCTTCTGAGATTGCTTATCAGAACCTCAAGACTCATATTCTTGAGATTTTGAGCTTCCTCAATTGCAGTGACTTTAGGTCTCCACACAAGAGGAAGACTTCTCAGAATCTTCTGAACATGGTCATAAGTAGTGTAACTTCTCTTCAGCACCTTGAGACCAGATACCAGAGTTTGAAACCTTGTGAACATGGTTTCAATATCTTCATCTTTCTCCTTGGTGAAGAGTTCATACTGTCTTATCAAGAGACTAGCTTTAGCCTCTTGAACTTTCTCGTTACCATCATATGTTGCACACATGGAGTCAAAAATGGATTTAGCAGACGACTTGTTCTCTATCCTGACATAATCCTCATGTCTGATAGCACCAACAACGATGTCCTTAACCCTGTGATGCTTAGTATGGAGCTTCAGGGTAGCTGGTGTAAGTAACTTTCTATGCTCAATAGATAACCTTCCATGTTCATTCAGATGCTCAAAAGTTACTCTCAGCTCAACCAAGTCCCATAACTCATTATCAATGGCAGTAATGTTACTGTAAAGTCTTTCCTTCCACCATTCAAATAATGAAGCATCACCATTGAATACATGGGCTTTTTTATTGCCACTGTGTTCATATGATTCATTATTCAAATAGTCATGACCAAAGGCAGCTTTACCACCACTCCCTTCACCTGCACCACTAGCGCCAGATCTAGGTGTACTTTCTTCTCCAGACATGATGTTTTCACGATCTTTACTGTGTCATTGTTAAGTGAAAGTAACAGACCAGAGCTCCAGATACTAATTGAAGGTGTGAAAACACAAGAAGGGGGGGGGGGGGGGGGGGGGGGGGGGGGTTGAATTGTGTTTTAGATAAGTTAAAACTTTTTCAAGTTCTCAACTTAACTAAGATAGCAGCGGATAAATAAGCGAACACAATAATAGAGATCAGAGGGAGAGAAAGCACACAACAGATTTATACTGGTTCCTCTCACAAAACGAGAGTAGTCCAGTCTCCTTGCACTTCCAAGGGATTTCACTATAATCACACAAGATTACAATTGCTCAAGCACACAGCAAGAGACTTCACTACAATGCTCAAGCACACAACAAGAGACTTCTCAAACTTAAGAAAGTAAATAAAGTTTGTTGATTGTAATACAATACTCTTAAAGAACCTTAAAGATAAAATACAATGAGTACACAAAGACTTCAAAGTATTTTGAATAAGAAATGAATTTCTTGGTTCAAAGGTTGAGAGCTTGTATTGTAAGATTGAAAGCTTGTTCGTGCGTGTGATGATGCTTTGCAATACACTTCTTCTAGTATTTATATTACTGAAGAATAGAGTCATTGCACATGACCGTTGATGAAGAAAAGTTTTGTCTTCTTGTATCTGTCTTGATGAAGTTTGGATGTTACTAAAACAGAGTAAGAGTTTCAGTAACTTTGACCTGGTGCAGAGAAGACTTTCCTTATTCAGCTAAGAAACCAGACAAGTCACGTTCTCCCTTATGGATAGGCAAATTGTAAGAAGCTGTTCTGATCAATGTTGAAAGGTCCTTTTCTTCATTGGTAAAAGAGTTGACCCTCAATTTCGAATCTTCACACAATCCAAGATAATCATCAGAGTTTGATTGGCTTCAGAGTTAACAAGTTCTGAGGTCTTCAACCTCTGATAATACACATAACTTCTGAAGTTCATATCCTCTGAGATATCAAGAACTTCTGAGAACTCAACTTCTGGTCTTGCTTAAGAACTTGCCTGTATGATAGTTCTGCACACTTAAAATAAATTTTTAGTATCTCCAATTGTACATTTAATACTTTGTTATCATCAAAACCTTAATGGATTTTGGGGGCAACAATTTTAAATCAATTTTGTTCCAACACAAATTCCACTAAATTTGAAGTTACAGAGAGATTAATTACCGTTTTAGTGAAGATTTGTCCAAGTTAATTATTGTATGAACCTACTATTGATATTTTCGTCATGTATTCACCCTGTAGCTCCGTTTTGAATAGTATTTACATGTCTGGAAAGATAATGAAATTAACCTTGTTGGCATTTCAATTTCATCTAATTTGGAGTTATGATGCGTTCAGTAGACGATGTTGAATTTGAAGGTCAGAAGCATATTTCTGCAGAATTAGTAATTGGACAGGTCTGCACTAAATCGATAAATACTCTCCCTCTGTAACTCTAAATTTAGTGGGATTTGATTTTGTGGATAGATAACTCGATTACGGTCATTTTGATACCATTTTGGTGAATAATTGATCAAAATTGAGTTATGTGCAAAGCTTTGAAGTTGAGGCTCATAAGAAGATTTTTGTGCAGAATTTTTGGGGGGGCAAATCCAAAAAATTATAAAATAGGGAGGGTAAAATTCCGATTTATTCAAAATAAGCGGTAAAACTGCATTTAAGTCAATTTTATTTAACTTTCATTCATGTCAGTTCTATGGTGCACAAATAAAATAAATGTTGTACACGGGAATGAGACAATGTTTGCCTTCTCTATTGCCGAACCGATGAGATTCGAGTATCCTTGTATTTGCCTCAATCCTTCGACGGAGGTAAAAAAAATATAATCTCAATCTCATACCTAATCAGGTTCTTGTATTGTATTTTGTTTTTTTTTTTATTATTGAAAAAGAGAGTAAAAAGTCTATTTCAACATTTTTTATTGAGTAAAAAAAACATTTTATATTTTTTCCTAAACAAAAATATTTTCTTAAAACAAAAAACAAAGAAAATGATTTGTTTGAGGCCATAAAAAAAATAGACGAATGTAATTTATTTTTTTCGCGAAGAGTTTTTTGTTTTAAAGTTTACTTAGTTAAAGGAAAAAAAAAGATTTTGATACAACCATAGCAAGTTTTAGGAAGAGTTCAAAGTGGGTATATCAGTATTTTCATTATTCATCTTGCTCCAGTCTGGTAAAATCTGAGAGAAGTTAAACACAAACTCACTCAATTCAATTTTTTTCCATGAAAGTCAGACTTCTTAACTCGAGCGGATATCCACATTTTTAAGGTAAATAAAATTTGGTCAAGAATTGTTTCCATGAGAAATAGAACTTAGGTTTTCACGAACAAATCGTCCCATGAAAATTTATTAACTATTTGAGCTCAATGACTTGGTTAGTGGATATTTACATGAATGAAAATTCTCTCCATTTATACAAATACTCAAGTTTTAAGAATTTAAAACCAATAACGTGGTTTGTCAAAAAAAAAAAAAAACAATAATGTGTGTTGGCTCTGTCGTCGTCTGGAATGTAGGGTGTCTTCGAGTTGGGACTTGTCTGCATAGGTTCTCTTTCTACCGTCGTCTCATCAGCTTTTAGCCTGAAGGAGCTATTTTTTGGATTCTGATGGGCCGATCACTTTTTTTGAGGCAAAATCCATTTTAGTGTTTTAATGACAACAAACCTTATGGAATAAATGTTAAGTTTTATGAATGGTGATCTATTGATGTTTGCATTTGAGTTTTTGTTGAAAGATAGGTAATGACAAAAGTGGACAAGCTAGAAGCCACTCACATCAACAAGTGCATTTTATATACTCAAACAATGAAAGAATCGGAGTAGCATCAGATGATCATAACAATAGCATCACAAGCTTCATGAAGATTTTTAAAGGATGTTGTTTGAATCATAAGAGGTTTCATTTGAAGATTCAAACAAGAAAGCAAGTTTCATGGTTAATAGTCTTTCTCATCACCACAAGGTTCACAATGAGTATTAAAGATTCAAGGAAGAATATGAAGATCATAGTTGATGGAAATACTTGCATCACGAGCTACAAAAGAACATATTTGATGTTATCATGTCAAAGCTCACATTGAGTTTTGTTACATGCTTTGAGGATTTACTACTACAATTAGCATCAATGGAAATTATGCATATGTTGAAGATCTTCAAAACCTACTCAAAGTTTCATCTTAGCTTCTCAAGACAAGAATGATCTAAGAATGATTTTCCATGAATTTATAAAGGAGCTTATGCACCACAAGGCATAAAAGTTTCAATCATTGTCTAAGCTAGAAAATGATAATCCTCATGATGAGTACTCCCACGCCTCCACTAAAAGCATCTCAAAGTACTCAATGAACAAGCAACAATGTGTGCAAAACATCAAGAGGAATTGTGGAAAGTTTTGCAGCAACATGAAGATCTCTCTTTAAGAAAATCTTGAGATACTGTTTCAAGAATGATCTGAGAACATTCTTAACAGACAGACTGCACTTTTGAATATAAGCACATTTTGGATTAAGTGCTTTCTGATTTTATAAGTCAACTTTGGACAAAACAAATAAGCACTTTACAAAGGAAATATGGATCAAATCTCTACAGAAGATAATCTCTTTTGGGATCAACAACATTTGGTGGAATTTTAAGTATATGATTTCCTAGTCATAATTCATGCAAAGGATTATGAGTTTGATCTTTCATGATCTTTTATGGTATTGATCAACCAATTGAAATATCTGATCATATATCATAGGCCAATCAGATTGCAACAACACTCTTTGAACTATGAGTTGTATTGTACTTGAGAAGAAACATTCTTCAATGCAAGTGTCATAACAAGTACACTTTTGTCCTACATGCTTTGATACTTTTCCAGCTGGTTTATTCCCAAGCTAAACCTATTTCTGAAGTGTCCTTAAGCCTACTGAACAGTTGCACATCACAAAGGAAATAGAGATGAAGCTTCATCACACTTGCTGATATAGTCAAGACTGGTTCAAGACTGATTCAAGAACGTTCCTGCACACTGTTTTGCAAAACCACCTCCAACTGTCATGAGTCCTTTTACTGAGGTTCCAAACGGCTATATCTGACCTCTGACATTGGAAGGATGCAGGAAACAACTCATTTGTACTTGCCAACAGCTCACACTTCTTTGGCTCTTGTGGATCAAAGCAAAATTCAGTTCAAGACTGTTTCAAGAATGAGCAGAGAATCTGGCAATTTTGCAGCAGCTGTCTAAAGCATCTTTGGCACTGAGTAACAGCTATAATTTTCTCTCTAACTGATATACTTGAAGGCCAAGACTCACACATAAGGTTGCATCTATAAAAGGCAAGCAAATCCAAGAGAAAGAGTAAGAGTTCAAGCTACAAATCATCAATTACTTGTTTTTGTCTACAAGTCCTAAAGCTCTTCTTTCATCACTCAAACTCAGGCTCTTCATTCACATCATACTTCTGAGTTTATTGAGTGTTTCTATTTGCTTCTCAAACAACCTTTGAGTTTCTACAAGCAAATTTCTCAAGAGACCACTTTTCAACATAACCCACTTTTAAGTGGTTGTATCTTTGTCTCTCAATTTTACCACTCACACTCCAGCTCTCTATCAACATATTGGATCACAATATTACTGAGTGTATTGAGTGTATTTTGTATAAGCTTCTCAAACTAGTTTTGAGTTTGTGTATAAGCTTAGATCCAGAACAATTCCCTTTGTAAAAGAAGATGACTCAAGTCAATACGTAACTATTGATTGAGTGACACCTCTGTAAGGCTGAGGTAGATCAAGCTTGTAGGGCTTAGAAGTTTTTGATCTTGGTTTAGATCAAAGAAGATTTGTATTTGAGATCGGTAGTATCTCAAGATCATAGTGAAAACTCACAGGCGTGGGGACTGGACTAGCCCAAGATTTGGGTGAACCAGTATAATCTTTGTGTGTGAATCTCTCTAACCTTTAACTCTTTATTTTCTGTAAATACGCATCACACGAAACACTTCATTTACGGTTGCTTTGAAATTCTCACGCAGCTGAGATTGTTCTTAGAACAATCTGATTTTTAATTCACTAACATTTATCCAAGTATACACTTGAGATCAATTTAGTAGATTGCATGATTAATTTTTAAAAGGGTCACAATTCAAACCCCCCTTTCTTGTGACTATTTTTTCCACTTCAACTTTTGATTCGAGATCGGGAGTTAGTGTCAATCTAGTGGCAACTTTGGGGTTGAGTTGGTGTCTTTGGTGGCCTGAAATCTGAGGGGTGTCTTTCTGATTTTGGGTTTAGGAGGTGGTCCTTTATTATGTGGTGTTTGTTTTGGTGTTTATTTTTAGCATTCCGCATATATAAGACGCCCTGTTATGTAGTTACTTTTTTACCGATCTTTGTTCGTCCTGTGCAGAGATTTGGTTAATAATATATTCGCTCTTAAAAAAAATTATTTATTAAGAAAAAGAAAATGGATAGCCAGCCAGCCCACCCACATGCCTAAATCAAATGTGTTTGGAAAGTAATCTTGCGAGTAAACAGTCACTTTCGTCCCTGAAAGTGTCACTCGCTGTCATAATAGTCCTCGAATCAACAAAAAATATTTAAAAGTCCCTAATTCGAACCTCCGTTAGTCAAAACAGTCCCTAACATTATTTTTCTGTTAGTTTTTGATGATCTGTCCAAAATTTTGACATATTAGACCAATATATTGCAATTTTCTATTCAAATTCACAGCCACCTATGCAAGGATCAAATTGAAAGTGAAAATCAAAATTTTCTAAATAAAAACAAATACACTAAAAATGAACAAACACAAATCTTCATCTTCTTCCTCATCTCTCCTTAACAAATCTCCATCAAACATCAGTGAAGTGTCAAACCCATCTTCCATTTTCTTAAAAAACATTCTTGGAAAAAAAAAAAAACATAATCCCGATTTCTATGAAATGAATATAACAAATTATTCAAGTACCACATTCAACCTATAATCTTGAACAAAATATATCTTCTTACTTACTTACACATAATATTTTCCAAACCAATTTTTCTGCAAAACAAAACAATCTAAAACTCATTTTTTTTCTTGGTGACGTCACATAGATTCATCAACAAAGGCTATAAATTGGAACTTAAAAAAAATCAAAACAAAAAACAATTAAATCAAACTTGCACATGAAATGAACCCATTTTCTAAACCCAACTGCTACTAGAAACAACAACCACATCCTCCAGTTGCTTGCTCTTAACATAATCATTCAAAATACTAATCCTACCAGTTTTAAAAGAAAAATAACCCAACCCAGAAAACTAGAACTGTGAAGAACCAACCACGGGTGATGGGTTATTGCTAAATTGCTACAATATGTCCCCCACCATATTGCTTCATGTATGTTCAACCGAATTGCTGTTGTTATTGTGATGATTTTTCTAGTATTTTGTGTCAATTTCATTTACAAATTAGGAGATTTATGTTTCCCAGATTTGGATCGATGAATTTTCCAGGTTTGAAGGTAGATAGTTGGTATGAATTTCTTTTAACTTATTTTGTATTATTATTTTTTAAAAATTAATCTTAAATAGAATAAAAGACAAGTGGACATAAAAATTCAACAAATTATTAAAATAATACAGTCAACATGCCACATCATGGTGTTCTAAGACACATCATCATAAGTTAACATATGTTTAACGTTTTGGACTAAATTGACTAACAGAATTAACATTTAGGGAGTTTTTTAAAATTTTCATTGATTCAGGGACTTATTTGACAGCGAATGACACTTCCAGGGACGAAAGTGGCTGTTTACTCTAACCTTGCTGAATGAATAGCCAGCCACCGAGTGAGTCCACTAAGTTGACTGGGTGATTTTTTGTGAGTATAGTAAAACGAATGAGTTGTGAGTAGTGACAACATTATCCAAAGGAACGGGATATGGTGCACAAGTGTCATCACTCTATTTGAGGAAACGATTGACACTAAAGTTTCTGAGGATGAGATAATTCTCCTCCAAAATAAACAACCAAACTAACACACTTCACTCACTCAAACCCTCTCAGATTTCAATCTAATCTTGTCCTTTTTTTCAACTTTTAAGATTACTAAAACACACACACACACAACAATAGTTATGGCTACCAGCAGCATGGCATCAGCAGCTTGTGGATTTATGTTGTCACTTAATGTTGCTGCCACCACAACCTCATCATCAGCAACATCTTCCAGGAGTGCCATGTTGATGTTCCCTATAAAATCCAACAATATTGGTTCTTCTTCTTCTAGACTTGTTGTCAGAGCATCCGAGGAGCCTGCCGCCGGTGCACCCGCCACTGCTGCTGCTCCTCCGGCCGGTGATGCCGCTCCTAAACCCAAACCACCACCAATTGGCCCCAAGAGAGGTGCTAAGGTCAGTTTCTCAACCTTAGAAACTAGTTATAGCATAGATTCATAGTCGGTTATCATCATATTAAGGTAGACAATATCGAATTAAAATATTTAAAAATTTGTTATAAAATATTATTAGGATATAAGTCTAATTAATTGTTGAAATTTGAATCACATTAATCACATCAACATGAATGAAGAAGTGAAGAATATACTAGGTAGGATCCCACTTATTTCATTTGTCAATTGTTAACTTCTAAATTGCACCTATGGTCATAAGATGTGTAACAAGGTAGTTTCTTGCTACAATTATACATTGGTTTGATTTGAATTGACTTATTGTTTATCTGAGCTTTGTAGATTCATAAATGATAGACTAATCATCGATTCGACTATGTAGACTAACTATAGCAAAATTTAGTTTCAACTAACTATAGTCAGTCGAATTGATGATTAGTCTAATAATTTAAACTAACTATGATTTTAGCTTTATGATTATTAGTCTACACGGTGAATATTGTATTGAACTAGCTCTCTAGCAACAAGTTTAGCTTATGATTTTTCCTTTCACTCAACAGGTGAAGATTCTTAGGAAGGAGTCCTACTGGTACAAAGGAACTGGTTCTGTTGTTGCTGTTGATCAAGTTAGTGTCCTCAAACTCATTTTCGAGCAAACCCTTTCAATTTTCTCCCATAATCCGTTGGTAACTAAGCTCTTGTTTCATTGATTTGTCTTTGTTGTGCAGGACCCCAAGACTCGCTACCCTGTTGTGGTTCGATTCAACAAAGTCAACTATGCAAACGTATCGACAAATAACTATGCTTTGGATGAGATTGAAGAAGTTTAATGAGACCAATTTAAGTGTAATTCCAACTCTTGTCATGCTATTGAAGTTACTAGCCTAAGGTTTTTTTTCATGTCATCATAAAAAATTTGTATCATATTATCTCTGTTATCTATGTACCTCTTGATCTCTAGAAACTACATTCAATGTGCAGCTGCTCATAATTTTGATGTTCTCTTGCTTCTGATTTTACTAAAATTAGGCATGTTAATGAAATACTACTAATTAGGCATGCTAGTATGAGTAATTTCCAAAATAGTGGAATCATATAATACACATTGGATGACCCGAGATCGAGCATATATTAGATGTTGTTTATCTCATGTTTTTGGGTTCCAATGGATATATCAATCACTTCATGGATTTGATTAAAATGTGCTGTTTCATGAATATAACATGGTTGTAAGTGAATAAACACAACTACATATATGGATATATCCATGATGAAAGCTTATTTTTAATATATGAAGTGATGTCTTTTGCTCTATAAATAGCACAACATACACACTCGAAAAAGACACAAAATTTAATTAATATAATCACCATTTCCTCTCTCATTTTCATACTCTAAACTATCATTCTTTGATTTCTAGTGCATGAGAGCAAGTGAAAGAAATATTTTTCTATAAAATGCTATTGAATGATAGACTTGAAGAGATTGCGCAATTCTCTTCGAAGTTTTCAAAAGCATCATAAAGAGGATTCGTTAGTATTTTACTTCTATGTGCATCCAATAATTATAGATTGGGGTTCCGTATTGTTACATAATATATAAATAATATATTATATTAAGGATAGTTTAGTCTTTTATACTCTAGTATTTATATCATTCTATTATTTTGTACTCTATTACTTTTGATTATTCCTAATGAAAATCCTAGCCACTTTATGTTTTCTCTCTATGAATCCTCAATGTTAGTTAACATGGTATCAAAGAGCTTGGTTGATTCTATTAGAACTTAGAAGTTTGATAATCAATCTCTGCAATAAGGTTTGATTTGTTCTCTACCTGGATTTCTTCTTTTTTTGGATTGATGTTTCTCAATTGAAAGTTGTTTGTTACGCGTTCGGTGGGTTTGGTGGGTTTGATTTGTTCTCTATGTTAGTTTGTTTACAATTAAGTGTTGGCACTTTGTTTTTGATTTAGTATTAAGAGTGTATTTTGGAACACTTTGTTCTCTCTGTTAGTGTGCAATTTGTTACGTGGAAGACTTGGAAATCTTTGTGAGTGCACTTCTCTTTGGCAATAGTTTTTTTATTGTTGATTCCCTTTGGTTCTTTCATAGTTTATTGCAATGGCTAGTGATAAAGATGATTCTCTTCAATCTATTAGTGTCCAATTGAAAGGACCAAATTATCCTTATTGGAGTTATGTAATGAGAAATTTTTTGAAAGGAAAAAGGGTGTGAAGTTATGTTGATGGAACCTCTATTAAGCCCACTGATAAAAAAGATGAAGCAAAGTATGCAAAAGAGTTAGATACATGGGAGGTTAGTAATTCGAAAATCATTACTTGGATCAATAATTCTGTTTCTCAGTCAATAGGTATGCAATTAGCAAAATACGATACTGCTAAAGAGGTTTGAGACCATTTGGAACGGTTGTATAAGCAGTCTAATTTTGCTAAACGTTATCAGTTGGAAAGTGACATTAGAGCTCTTAAGCAAAATAATATGAGCATTCAAGAATTTTATTCGACTATGACAAATTTGTGGGACCAATTGGCTCTCATGGAACCCGCTGAATTAAAAGGTGTCAAAGCATACCTTGACCATAGAGAAGAGCAACGATTAGTTCAATTTTTGATGGCTCTTCATGACGAATTTGAGGTCTTGCGTGGGAGTATTCTACATCGTACTCCTCTTCCTAATGTTGACTCGGTTGTTAATGAACTGTTGGCAGAAGAAATTAGACTCAAGTCTCACTCTCTTTCGCATTTGGATAAAGAAACTTATACATCTCCTCCATCCGTCTTTGCTGCTCCTTTTAACAAAGGAAAACCTCAAGGGAGGGTTGGTGTTGGTATTGATGAATGTGCTTTTTGCAAGCAAAAAGGGCATTGGAAATCAAATTGTCCGCAATTGATGAAAGCAGGAAGAAAAAATTTTAAGCCTCCCTCATCTAATGTTGCTGCTGCTACTTCTTCTATTGTTGCTCCTCCGTCCGTTGGTTCTGGTATTGGTTCTGCATACCCATCTGAGACTAATTCACATGTATTTGATCTTGCTGAGCAGTTTCAAAAGTTTCTCGCAACTCAGCCACATGCTATGTCTGCCTCCTCTATCAAAGGTTTGAATCCCTCTAGCTTATCAGGTATATCTTCTTCCATATGGATTTTTGATTCCGGTGCATCACATCATATGTCCTATGATCATAAGTCATTTGTGTCCTTAAATCCTAAATCATGTATGTCGGTCTTGACTGCTGATGGCACTCCTATGCCACTAGCAGGCATTGGGTCTGTCTCCACAACTAACTTGTCTTTATCTAATGTATATTATATTCCTAACCTCACTTTGAGTCTTGTTTCTGTTAGTCAATCATGTGATTCTGGTTATTCAGTTGTATTTTCTTCCACTTCTTGTTATGTGCAGGATCAACAATCCGGGAGGAAGATTGGGACAGGCCGTAGACAAGGGGGACTTTATATTTTGGATGAGTTGAGAGTTCCAGATACTGCAGCCTCAATGTCTCCCTCGACTGTTGACTTATCATCTTTTCGTTTAAATTCGTCTTCTAGTAGCTTTTATTTATGGCATTCTCGCCTTGGACATGTTTCTGCCTCTAGATTAAAGTACTTGGCTTCTACCGGAGCTTTAGGAAAGTTGCAAACTAGAGATATTTCTGATTGTTGTGGTTGCAAACTTGCAAAATTTTCTGCTTTGCCCTTTAATAAAAGTACTTCTGTTTCTAATGTACCTTTTGATTTAGTTCATTCTGATGTATGGGGTCCATCATCGGTTTTTACCAAAGGTGGATCTAGATATTATGTATGTTTTATTGATGATTATAGTCGTTATTGTTGGGTTTATCTTATGAAAAATCGTTCAGAATTTTATGATATCTATCGTATGTTTCGTGTTACGGTTAAAACTCAACATAATGCTGTGATAAAGTGTTTTCGTTGCGATCAAGGTGGCGAGTATACTTCTAATAAATTCTCTGAGTTGCTTGCTTATGATGGTACTATTCACCAGACTTCATGTACCGATACTCCTCAACAAAATGGCGTTGCCGAAAGAAAGCATCGTCATATTGTTGAAACTGCCCGTTCTCTTTTGTTGTCTGCAGCAGTTCCAAGTGAATTTTGGGGTGAAGCAATTCGTACAGCTGTTCATGTCATTAATAGAATTCCATCATCTATCACTTCAGGTTTGTCTCCATTTGAGGTTTTGTATGGTCATGCTCCTGATTATTCTTATTTAAAAGTATTTGGTTCTACTTGTTTTGTTCTTCTTCCACAAGTTGAACGTAGTAAATTGTGTCCTCGCTCTGCAATATGTGTTTTTCTTGGTTATGGGATGGTCAAAAGGGTTATCGTTGTTATAATCCTATTAATAAAAAATTGTATGTTTCTCGTCATGTTGTGTTTCTTGAGCACATACCATTTTACTCTCTTTCTTCTGATTCGCATACTCCTACCAGGTCTGAGCTTGCTCATATTGATCCTTTTGCCTTTGATGATGATATTTCTAGTGATTGTACTATTGAGAATTGCAGGACTGACACTATTGCCACTCCAGATACAAATGCTCCCTCTGTCCCCACGGCTATCCAACAACCTCTTGCGACTGTTGATCCTACGCCATCCACAGCCCCTTCTCCTCGTTATCCCTGTCGTGATCGTAAGTCTACTCAATTGCCTGATTTTGTTTATTCCACTTATTCTCCTTCTTTTGCCTCTTTTCTAACCTCTATTCATAATTTGTCTGAGCCATCTTCCTATAAAGAAGCTATTCTTGATCCTCTTTGGCAGCAGGCTATGGCAGAGGAACTTGCTGCTTTGCATAAGACAAATACTTGGGATTTAGTACCTCTTCCACCAGGAAAACGTGCTATTGGGTCTCGTTGGGTATACAAGACCAAAACCAAATCTGATGGGTCAGTAGAGCGATACAAAGCTCGTCTTGTTGCTAAGGGTTTCTCTCAACAGTATGGCATGGATTATGAAGAAACATTTGCTCCTGTGGCCAAGATGACTACTATTCGTACTCTTATTGCTGTTGCTTCTGTTCGTCAATGGAATATTTTTCAAATGGATGTTAAAAATGCATTTCTAAATGGTGATCTTCAGGAGGAAGTTTATATGGTACCTCCACCAGGTATTTCTCATAATAAGGGAGAAGTGTGTAAGTTGAAGAAAGCTTTATATGGTCTGAAACAAGCTCCACGAGCTTGTTTTGAGAAGTTTTCTACCGTAATTACATCTCTTGGGTTCCGCTCTAGTGATCATGATTCTGCTTTATTTCTTAGAACCAATTCTCATGGTCATATTCTATTATCCCTATATGTTGATGATATGATTATTACAGGTTATGATGTTAATGGGATTGATGAGTTGAAATTACAGTTAGCTAAACAATTTGAGATGAAGGATTTAGGCACTCTTCGATATTTTTTGGGGATTGAGGTTGCATACTCCCCTAGAGGTTATCTTCTTTCACAATCTAAATATATTGCCAACATTCTTGAACAAGCTCGTATTTCTGATACTAGATCAGCAGATAGCCCTCTTGAGCTTAATGTGAAATATGCTCCCTCTGATGGCGTTCTTTTATCGGATCCTACTTTGTATCGTACTTTGGTTGGCAGCTTGGTGTATCTTACTATTACCAGACCAGATATTGCTTATGCAGTGCACATTGTTAGTCAGTTTGTTGTTTCTCCTACTACAGTGCATTGGGCAGCTGTTCTTCGCATTCTTCGTTATCTTCGAGGAACTCAATTTAAGAGTCTTCTTTTTCCTTCATCTTCTTCTTTGGAGTTACATGCTTACTCTGATGCAGATTGGGCTGGTGATCCCACTGATCGCAAGTCTACTACAGGTTTTTGTATTTTTCTAGGAGATTCTCTTATATCTTGGAAGAGCAAGAAGCAAGACATTATATCTCGTTCTTCAACAGAAGCTGAGTACTGTGCTATGGCCACTACCACTTCGGAGATAGTGTGGTTACGTTGGCTTCTTTCTGATATGGGTGTTTCTCTGTCTAAAGCTACTCCTATGTATTGTGATAACAAAAGTGCCATTCAAATTGCTCATAACTCGGTCTTTCATGAACGCACCAAACACATTGAGATTGATTGTCATCTCACTCGTCATCATCTTCAACATGGCACTATCACTTTACCATTTGTTTCTTCCTCCTTGCAGATTGCTGACTTGTTCACGAAAACTCATTCTATTAAACGTTTTCATTTCTTGATTGACAAACTCTCGATGCTTCCTATTAATGCATCATGAGTTTGAGGGGGGATGTTACATAATATATAAATAATATATTATATTAAGGGTAGTTTAGTCTTTTATACTCTAGTATTTATACCATTCTATTATTTTGTACTCTATTAATTTTGATTATTCCTAATGAAAACCCTAGCCACTTTATGTTTTCTCTCTATGAATCCTCAATGTTAGTTAACACGTATAAAATGAACCAGTAAAAAAATTGGTTCATCATGGACCAGTTTTTTCTTCACCCTTAGGTGCGAATCAAATCAAAAGGTGTGTAATAGAAATGCTATGAAATTTCTTATGTACTTCTAATCAAGTTCCAACAATCTTTAGGTTTGACTATCATTTTATTTGTATATAATGCAACAATTGAAATTGACACCAACACCATAAGTATCATGAATTATGATAGTAAGGAGCAAGGAAAATTGCTCTTCTAGACCTCCTATATTGCTCCCAGTCCCCTCAAACTGACAAAATTATCCCTAAGAATGTGTTGGACCGTAAAATCCGAAATTGAACAACTTTGGATCGATTTTTGTGTCTCTCTCACATTCTTCACTAACCCACATGGCTCTTCATCACAAATTTGCATCTTTCACCTCTCTTTTTAAACAGCAAACAAAAGAAAACAACAAATCATGTCAAATAAGAGACTAAATCAAATTAGAAGCAAGAATTTATGAGTCCTAGACATCATATACATATATATATATTTTACAGAAAACAGAAAAGTACATGAAAAATATAGCAGAAAATGGCATGCATGGATTTGCTACAATTTTAAGAACCAACCATGACATGAAATGTTCCTATTTTCTTCCTTCTAATAGTTAATTACTTGAAGTTGAACCACATGGATAATTCATATTAAGTAACTTCAATCATTTGTAAAGCAACTCTTTTCCTCTTCTTCAACATTTTGAATATCATCATCAGCAACATTACCATTATTATAACCACCATCAATAATTTCTTCTTTTGAGCCTATCTCTGATTCTACAATTTTTTTCTTCCTGTAACACCCCGTTTTTCAAAGCATAAAAAGGGGTATTATTATTTTTTTATTTAAAAAATCAACACGCTTAAATAAAATGGCGCGCGTGAACGCCCGCAGCTATCTCGGCAATTCGTCATTCAATAGAAAATAAATATAACATCAACACATTATATTACAGGGCTTCCTCGAAGCAAAGTGTGTACCTGAATAATTTACATACAGCGGATACATTAAGTTCATCAACCAAAAGACACGAGTTATGAACCGAATATATCACAAGGCCAAAAGGCACTAAACATGTCTGAGTATAAATGTATAAGACATAAAGTCATCCCAAAATACAAACTAGGCCCTAAGCCTAACCAAAATGTAGCCTAACAAGCGCTACTCTCTACACTCCGGGATAGTCCACGAAGTCCTCGCCATCCACACGACCTACGGTCTCAGATGGCGCTCCATCGTCTGGGGGTGGGAGGAGCCCGCGATATGGCATGCAAAATAAGGGTCACCAACTGGAAACAAGTAATACAAATACCAAATACCAAATAGAAAGCGGCTAAACACTTATCATTTTCCTCAACACACGCATAATAAATAAAATGCGCACATAGCCTAATGCAAACCTCTAATGAATGAGTGTGACACCCCGTCACAGGATCGTCACATGCATGATTTCCGGAAATTTCAACGGTGGAATAACACCGGGTGCAATCACTCAGATCAAACACCGACTCAATTGGTGGAATACTCCGAGTACAATCACTCAGATCAAATACCGGCTCCATTAACGGCGGGTACAATCACTCAGATCAAATACCGGCTCACTTAAAGGCGGGAGTATCACCAGGTACAATCACTCAGATCAAATACCCACAATGAGTGCATGAGCATACGCCTTCTCTACATATACTAATGCAAACAACTTACATATTCTCATTAAATGTAATCTCAACAACATGTCAACACATATATTACACCAAACATATGTAAGACAATCAAACATGTATTCACCACGATCTCATATCGAGAATACATAACACAAAACATACCAAGCACTCACCAATTAGTGCACAAACAACAAACATACACTCATGTTATCGACGGAAGGAAGGCATAAATAGAAAGGTGCCCTTACCTCGACAATGCTTCCAACCAAAAACCACAACGTTTCGCACTATCTACCGTTTCGCGTTTGCTAAAAATAACGAGCGGACAATGAATAAGTTTCTCCCAAATTATCTTATCGAAACTAAACCTATCAACAAAGGTCTAGAGGTGTCTAAGGCACTTCCTAACACTCTCGGATATTATTTCCGAGTCCTCCCCATAGCGATTAAAAATTCCCGAAGTTAAATACACTATTTTTCACAAAACAAAACATTTTCGTTTTCAAAGCATACCATTGCTCTCTATGGTTTTAAACTTCAAAGGACACTTTCATACACTACCAAAACACTTGAAAACAACCTAAAAATTTTACGAAAATATCTCGACAAAATAATCGAGTTTTTCTTGCGTCGCAAGTTTCAAGTTTTTCTTTCCAAATACAATCCTATAATCAAACTTTGACCCACCTATGATCATTTTATCAAAGCATGCTCATTTTTCACAAAATTGTGGACTTAGAAAAAATTTCACAAATTCCCCCCCCCCCCCCACACAAGCTAGGTTCGGCCATCCAAAATGGAAGTGGCACTTCCGCTCAAAATTTTTCGCTTCCGAGGGCATGGTAATATCCCATAATACCCCCGAGTTACTAATCCAAGCCCCAAAAAATTTTCCGGGCAAAGCCTCAAATTTCGAAAATTCAATTTTAGGTTCTTTAACACACATACAACACTAAAACCATTTTTTTCCCAAAAATTTTTGCATGGTAATTCGCCCTAGGCCACCATTGTGCCTCCCTCAAAGCCCTAACCAATTTTGAAACCTCTACCACACTTTTCCGAAATTTCTCATGACCAAAAGTTTTGAAAATGTGAACCACACCCAAAATTTTTCCAATGCTAATAACTAGCAAGCCTCTAATAGTTCACAAGCCTATGGAAATGATCAACTAATTCATTTTGAGGGTCAAAACAAGAATTTCTAAAAATTTGTTCATAAAATCCTCAAGAACACACTCAAAATTATTTTTCCTTGTTTCACAAAATTAAAGCCATTTTCTAACATCCATTTCACTACAATGCTCATAAACAACACCAAAAATAAAAGCACAACACAAATTTTCAAAGTTATGAGCAATTCAAATCAATTTTTCAAACCCTAACAAAAATCTTGTGAAAACTTTAATCACCATGGAAATCAACACATGCTAAGCTTAAACAAGCTAGTCTACTACCCATAAACACTCCCATGGAACCAAACTAAATTTCTAGAATATTTGCTCAAGAACATATTCATAACAAATCCTAAAATCTATGAGTTTCAACCAACTAAAAGAAAGGAGGAGGTTAGTTACCTTAAGTGAAGTGATTCCTTGCAAGTTCTTATGATCCAACAAGCCTTGAATGGAAGGATTTGGTGAAGAAATGAGAATTTGGTGATGAATAGAAAATGGGGGAGTGGTTCACGGTTTGAGAGAGAAGAGAGGTGAGTGAAAATTCTGATTTTTGCTAAGTCCACAAGTTCCTAAACCTCCTTACTATACCTTGGTCATAAGCATTCCTAGCCCTTGGATCAAAGGTGCACCATAAGCCATGTTGAACCTTAGCCAATGGATCAAACAAATCCCATCCACTTTAGATATTTTCATATGGTTCTAAAAGTCTTCGCCTCACAGACGAGTCACGCTTCGGTTACGGACCAAACTTGCACAGACAGAAAATCTATAACCTAAAAGTCCTCCGTAAACGATTTCCAAAACTTATCGCCGAATCTTTTTCCGCGACTGTAATTTTCTTCCACACTCTCGAAAATTATTCTCAGGACATATCCTAACTCGCGCAGATATATAAAACTTCCACCCAAAATTCTACTGAATTCAGAAACCGTAAAATTTTACGTCAGCGGGTAAAATTTCTACTCGTTTTTCCAAAAGCGAGAATAATCCAAAACTCGTCATTCTGAATTTGCATAAACCTTCTCATACATAAAAGAGGATTACAGCCCAAAAGTATGTGCCTTTTCAGCGCACGAGTACAAAACAGACTTAAACTCAGCAAAAATGCCGTTATTACAACGATACTTACAAAACGACTTAAACAAAACCCTAAAACTTTTATCCAATATTTATTTTCCTTACACAAAATAAACTGTGAAATTAAGGGTCTTACACTTCCCGCCAAGTTCAACTCTCATGACCCAATTAGAATCAGAATGTGTTCCAGCTCTTTGTTGCCACACTCCAATGTTCGGAAGCAAATCTGAAGTTGCCTTCACCTGAAGGAGTTGGGATAGAGGAACATCAATCCCACTAGCCTTGTCAAAGAACTTTTGAAGAATACTGTTATTGAAACTGTCCAATTTTAGGAAGCTTTATTGCATTTCAGGAAGCAAATAAATCCCCAACTGTCCAACTCTAACATAAACAAATCTTAGACGGGACAATAACTAATGTGCCATGACAGTTTGAGGACAAGTTTTTGCCGAACACAAGATATTTCAATAGTATAATATAAACAAACTTTGAGAACAAAGCTCGATATCTTCTATGGTAATGGAGTTTCAAGAAGCAAAATGAAGTTTGAGGAAGCAAATGGAGTTTCAGGAAACGAGTTTGGATTGCAGCTTCCGAGCCTAAGTGAGTTTGGATTGCATCTTCCGAACATAGGCATTTTCGATCTAATTTTCCGAAGTTGTTTTCGTTAACAAAATAAACTCACAATAAAAAATCAAAAGTGTTCTGGGCCGAGCATAGATGCTCGAGCACCAGAGGATGTCGAACAAATACGCCCCGAGCAAGCCTAACATGAAGAGCCCGCGAGACTTGCTCGACTCTCCAACGGTCTGATACTCTCGCGTATCATAACGGCCGTAAACTGGAATGATGGGCATTTACTGCACATCAAGGCTCCCAAGCCGTTTTCCGGCAGCCACTTGATGACCATTAATGCCATCAAGGGCCTTGGCCCTGCGCTGGGGGCTATATATATGTGACTCCACTTCATTCACAAGGTATGTGTAACACCCTAAACCCCATACGCGTACTTATTAACTTAAATAAATAAACATGTGGACATTTAGAGTATTACATTTTAAATGAGAACATACGATCATACATGATATATTCATTTACAAAGCAGCGGAATGAAAAACACATGTCCTAAAGACTAATCATGCATTTATCTCATATATCCAATTAACCATTTTTCATAATACTCATCATATGAATTACTCATGCATTTCATAAAATAAATTTCACATATGAAAGTAAGGCTATCAAAACCACATACATCCGACATATATAAGATATAAAGTAAATATCAACTTGTCCCGGTGTTACACTACCAGAGCGACACTAAGTACTATTATTACATCCCAAAATAAATAAAACAAAATAAACGGAGAAGCATCTTGCCAATCTCCTCGCTAAAATAAGCAAGCAAGCAACTACTCCCTGACAGCAGTATCCTTGACCTGGGAACCTGAACCCCCAACGGTTCAGCACATACACAAAACAGAGAGTTAGTTATCGAAATTCACATAAAGTGTAAGTAATCATGCATACAAAACACCTTAATTAATTAAGCACAAAAACTACAATTGTCTCACATCACAATTAAATACAAGATTAAATCACAAATAATCAAGTACAATTGATTAATGTCAATATCATTCATCTCCTAAATGCAAACTAATGTCACAATAATGAAATGTTCTCTTAACATTTACTAAGTGCATGTGGTACCGTCTAGCTCAACTATATTGGACCAACCGAATCCAAATCTCAACTATCTCAACAATATCATCACAAAGGATGCTCAACTAAAATGCATCAATGGAATGCACGAATGATCAAGTACCAAACATATGATACTACTCAACTATAAATCATCATGATAAATGGATAACATAATCCAATAATACTCATCATCATGTCTCAACTATAATATCTCGTTCATCAACACAACAATCAATTATTTCAAAACAATTAACAAGTATACACTTATTAAATTGCTCATATACATCTTTTCGAAACCTAATAAATACTCCCAAGTCATGCTTCAATGAATGAGAAGTAAATTCAATCAAATAAGCATACGAAATACATCAAATATATATAAAGTATATCAACATATAAGCAAACTATATAAACCAAGTCTTATCTCAGAAAACTAACCCCGGAAATGGAATCTACGCGAAAAACTGTGGAAAATAAGTTCCGGGTGCATACGTCAACAAAAGTTAAAAAAAATCAAACAAACAGTAGCGTCGATCATAGCGTCGGCCAGTTTTCGACGCGAATCTGCAGAATTGCGTTTTGGACCTGGGGTTCCTCAAATAATCACTTAAAACCCACGAAAATGAAGTTTAAAGGTTCTAAAACACATACCAATCAATTAGTTAACTTATAGCTTATTCAAAAGCACTTAAAACAACTTAAAATCATCAAACAACTCATTAATTCATGGATTTTTACTTATTAGTCATAATAAAGCATGAAGAATCACATATCAACACATAAAGCTTTGGAATTAAATCATATTCCCAAATCCCCAACCAAAACCCAAATAAGATGAAGAGAGTTTGGGAATGGAGGAAAAGGTTTCCTCCCCTCTCATTAAGCTTGTCTCAAAGAATTTCATAACCACTCTCTTACCTTAACAATTTGTTGGAAACTTTGGTCTTCCTCTTCAATTCCTAAGCTTGTTCTCCCACTCTTGATTTTTCTTCAAGAACTCTCCAAAACCCTTCTTTTACGTTTTTCCCTTTTTATGACCAAATACTCATATTTATTAACTTTCTCATCTAAACCTAATTTCATTACCTCACTACTTAAACTACCCTTTTTATTTATTAATTTCTCATTTTCATGTTTAGGCCCAAAACACACTAAGCCCACCAATCCTAATTAATTAATTAGATATCTTAATCCTAATCAATCTAAAAACTCATAACCAACTAAAAGTACTAATTACTATTATACCTCCAAAAACACATAAACACAATTAATCACATAATAATAATAATAATTAAATACTAATAATAATAAAAAAAAAGGATGTTACAACTCTATCCCCCTAAAAAGAATTTTCGCCCTCGAAAATTTACCTAAAAACAACTTCAGATAAGAACTTCTCATCTTGCTTTCCAACTCCCAAGTTGCATTTCCACCAGCGGTTCCTCCGCTGCATCACCACCATCCAAAGCAAAAACCTTTCCCCCACTCTTCTTTGGTTTCTTACAATCGGGACTAATGTGACCCTCCTCATTGCAGTTGAAACAAGTGATTGGGTTCTTGCAATCCTTAGACTTGTGACCGAATCTCCCACACCTAAAGCATTTTGAACCTTGACTCCTGCACTCATCTGCTTTGTGCCCCCAAACTCCACATTTGAAACATTTCACGTCTTTCTTACCACTATTATTCTCAGCATGCTTCTTCCCCTTGTTATCATAGGGTTTCCAACGGTTCCCATCCTTGCCACTTTTTTCATTAGTCATCTTGTAGTGGTTCGCTCTAGCTCTTCCATCTTCATCACATATACGACTCTTATTTACCAATGTTGGAAAGTCTCTAATCTCAGAAAATCCGATCAAATGTTTAATCTCAGGCCTCAGACCACTCTCAAACTTCACACACTTATCATGCTCGGCCTCAACAGTGTTGTAGTGTGGTGCGAACCTACATAAGGACTGAAACTTAACGGAATACTCTGCAACAGACATGTTACCTTGTTTCAACTCCATAAACTCAATCACTTTTCTATTCTTCACATCATGGCGATCCCGGTGCTTTACCTCACGACTTTATCCACCCCTCTCTCTAGTGGAGTTTTTGCCTTTCGTGGGAATCGAACCATGTACCCTGGGGTTCAAGTACATGTTCAATCCATTCCCACTACCAATTGATAGCTCAATTGGTAGTGGGAATGGATTGAACACATATTTGAACCCCAGGGTACATGGTTCGATTCCCACGGAAGGCAAAAACTCCACTAGAGAGGGGGGTGGAGAAGATCGTGAGGTGGCAGCTCCGGGATCGCCATGATGGGGCCCGGGGGCTGTTACAGTATGCATATTTTTAGCAAAGAAAACCTACTCACACACAAACTGACTTGAGCGTCGGAGTGCCTGCAGGTACACAACCCCCCTCCGCTCCAACAGGGGTTTCAACCACCTTCAACGCTTTCAACCACCTTCAACGCCGGTGCAGTCGCATTCTCCTGGTCAACACGATCAGTGGCACCGTCTGTGGGGATCTAGTTTCCCTGTTTTCCCAAACCAAAACTAAAAACTTCCTTCAAAAACAACCACTTTGCGATCAATGGCTGGCGTCAATAACCACCAAATTCCGGAGCACGTGGCGGAGAACAACGCTCAACCAATGGACTACTCGCCGTACCACCCGCAGGACGGCCAGTTCGACTCCGTTACGGAAGACAGCCAGGGAGGGCAAAACATGCATGATGAGCCCTACAATCCAGAACAACCGCAGATCCCTGTGGCCACCCCGCCACAACCGACTCCGGCAATGGCTATTCCCCCGGGTGCTCCCGTGCAGGACATTATGGCTGCGCTGGTCAATGCAATCAATCGCCAGTCGGACTTAATCCTGCAGCAAAACCAAAGATTCGAGCAGCAGAACCAAAGGCTCGAATCCCAAAGCCGTCGAATCGACGCAATTGCTGAATCGAGGGTGACGATGCAAGCCCGCCGAGCTCACCGTTCACCCACACCTGCGAGGAGCAGAACCTTCTCCAGGTCACGCTCACCACCTCACAGAAGAAGCGAGAGGAGGATGAGTCCGAGGAGAAACGAGGAAGTATCTCGAAACTGCACCCCACCGAGGAGACACTCCCCTAGGAGGGACAATCCTCCTCGCCACCAAAGACACCGTTCCCCGGAAGAAAGGGACAACCACCAAGGCCCCCTCTCCCGTAGGATCCGGGAACTCCCTCTACCGGTCGGTCTCGAAAAACCACCGGCAATGGATACTTACGATGGCTCGCTGGATCCAGACGAGCACATTGAGAATTTAGAGGCTCTTTCCCACGACCCTAAGGAAAGGCGCTATGGCTTGGTATAAGAGCTTGGCGCCGGGATCCGTAGATTACTGGTCGGATCTCTGCGCCCGCTTCCGGGCCCATTTCACATCTTCGAGGCGCCATCCAAAAACGGAAGCGACACTCGAAGCCATCATTCAAGGCGAAACGGAGCCCCTCAGGTCCTATCTCGAGCGTTTCAACAAAGCAGTTGTCGAGGTAAAGGTCGAAGAGAGCATGAAACTGTACCTCCTCGACAGGGGACTTCGTCGAGACAGCGACTTTGCCAAAGCTGTCGGGATCGAAGAGCAAAAAACGTTGGACGCTTTTTTCGAAAAGGCAAAGAAATACACCGCCTACGAGGAAAAACAGAAGGCCATAGATTTGAGGAGGCCTAAAATTCAGGAAAAACCCAGGAACCATGAAAAGGATGAAGTTGGAACCTCGCGAAGAGGTAACGAGAAAGGAAGGGAGGATAAGATCAAAGAGTCCAAACCTCCACGCGGAAAGTTCACAACATACACCCCATTAAATGCTCCCAGAGATCGCATTTTTGCAGAAGTCTCCGCTGCGGACTTCAAAAAAGCCGGAATCCATTTCCCAAGGTAGCAGCCCATGAAGGCAAATACTGATAGGACGAAATTTTGTCGCTATCATAAAAGCCATGGACACGTCACCGAAGACTGTGTCCACCTGAAAGACGCCATCGAGATTCTGATACAGAAGGGCTACGCCCGAAAATACGTTCAGAACAACGAACAAGTACAACAACGGGAGCCTCAAGAGGTCACCATTGCCATTGATGTTTCCGAGCAGGAAAATAACCGAGCCGTAGTCCCACAGGCTCTCGCCATTTCAGCACCAAAAATTCCCCTTCCCTCCCCAGGGTCGGACGAAGAAGCACTCATGAGGCATTTCAACGCACATATGAATGGCTCATGGGAAAATTTCCCCAAAGCAATGGTAATAACAGGGGGAGGAATCAGCAAAGTCACCATCAGGTCAGTGAAAAGAAAGTTTGAAGAGCTGGAGAGCATTTGCTCGGTGAACCCCATCGCAGTCTCTAAGCCCGAGGAAGGCTCCAACCCACTGACCTTCTACAAAGAAGAAGTTCCTGGAGGCTCGCCAAACTACCAAATACCACTGCTGGTGAGAGCTCGCATGGCGAACTTCGACGTCCACTGCATCCTCGTAGATCAGGGGAGCTCGTGCGACGTAATGTACGCTGTGTCATCCACCATCCATCTGAAGCTGAAATACTACACCCAAGATGATCAGGTCGCAACCATCAACGGGGATAAAGCTGCTGCTAGAAGATGTTTTGAAGCTGCGGCGAAAAATCTGAGCACTGTGGTGACCCCCAAGAAATTAGAACCAAAGAAAAACCCGGGGGTAAACACTATTGGAACTTCTGTCGACATCGATGCTCGACTCACAAAAAAGGAGCATCACGAAGATAAGCAGAAGGACCTCCCCGTTGCTGAAAAGAAAATCTACCGCCCAATTCCGGACGGAGATTTCGAACTGGTGCCATTGGGCGAAGATCCCCTCAAAGGAATCAAGATTGGAACTGGGTTCCCCGACTTGGTCAAAAAGCAGCTGATCGCTTGCCTAAAGGACAACGCTGAACTGTTCGCCTGGAGCGCCGCAGATATGCCCGGAATCGACCCTGAGGTCGCTTGTCATCAATTGACTTTAGATCCTAGGGCTAGTGTCGTTGTCCAGCGGCGTAGAAAGCAGTCTCCCGAGAAAGCGGAGGCTGCTGAAAAAGCTGTAAAAGACCTCCTCGAGGCAAATTTCATTTCGGAAGCCAGGTACACCACCTGGCTATCCATTGTTGTACTTGTTAAGAAATCGAATGGAAAATGGCGCATGTGTGTTGATTATACCGATCTTAATAGGGCTTGCCCTAAAGACGCTTACCCTTTACCTAACATAGACAAATTAGTAGATAATTCATCAGGATTTAAATTACTATCGTTTTTGGATGTGTACTCGGGTTATAATCAAATAAAAATGGCTGAAATCGATAAAAAGAAAACAGCATTTATGACCGAATCCGGTAATTATTATTACAACGTAATGCCTTTCGGGCTTAAAAACGCAGGCGCCACATATCAAAGGATGATGAACAAAGTCTTCAGTAATGAAATTGGTGACATGCTCGAAGTTTACATGGATGATATGATCATCAAATCCGAAGAGGAAGTCGATCATACAACCCATTTGAAAAGAGTGTTCGACCAAGCGAGAAAATATAACATGAGATTCAATCCCGAAAAATGCACGTTCGGCGTAAAAGCTGGGAAATTCCTCGGATTTTACTTAACCGAAAGAGGAATCGAAGCTAACCCCGATAAATGCAGAGCATTTTTTGAGTTTCCTATACCGGACTCGAAAAAATCGATCCAATCACTAAACGGGATGCTCACAGCCTTATCTCGTTTTGTCGCAAAATCCGCTCAACACGCGCTACCCTTATTCAAATTACTTCGAAAAGAATCCGCATTCGAATGGACGAAGGAATGCGAGGACGCGCTACAACACTTGAAACGAGCATTATCCGAACCCCTAGTCCTAACACGACCCAACGAGGGGGAGACCCTATACCTATACCTTGCCGTAGCATCGGAGGCCATTAGCGCCGTTCTCATAAGAGAAACCGAGCAAGGGCAAAAACCAGTCTATTTTGTGAGTAAGGCTCTGCAAGGACCAGAACTCTGGTACTTACAGATTGAAAAAACGGCCTTAGCAGTAGTCATGGCCATGAGGAAGTTAAGACATTATTTCTTATCTCATTCCATCTTTGTTCGAACCGATCAACCAATTAAGAAACTCCTCGCGAGGCCAGATATGACAGGACGAATGCTGAAATGGTCGCTCGAATTGTCAGAATTTGAAATATTTTTCGAAAGCAGAAAGGCTTTAAAAGCCCAAGTGCTAGCAGACTTCGTAGCCGAGATGACCACACCATCTACCCCGGATAAAAATAAATGGACCATCTTCGTGGATGGATCCTCGAATCCACATGGGAGTGGTGCAGGAATAATGCTCGAAAACAGCGAAGGGGTGCTCATAGAAGTTTCACTCGAGCTCGCCTTTCTAACCACGAACAACCAAGCCGAGTACGAGGCCTTCTTGGCGGGGTTAAGGTTGGCTCAGGATATGGAAGCCGAGGAGATAAAGATATTCACAAACTCTCAACTCGTCGCATCACAAATAGCCGGGGAATACCAAACAAAAGATGAGCGACTCACGGAATACTTGAACTTGATCAAGGAAAAACTAACCAAGTTCAAACAGGCCGAAGTCAAACATGTTCCCTGCGAACACAATGCAAGAGAGGACATTCTATCAAAGCTCGCAAGCACGGAGAAGAAGAAAGGCGGAAATCAATCGCTTATTCAGGAAACGCTATCCAAACCGAGTATAGTGAAACCTTCCGAGGTATTCCTGATATACGAAATCGACGCCAACAGTTGGATGACACGCGTGTTCGAATTTTTGAACACGGGAAACCTCCCAATTGACAAAAAAGAGGCTGCTAAAGTCAAAAGAAGAGCCTGCGCATACGTAATCCTTAATGGGAAAATGTATCGCCGAGGATTTTCCATCCCTCTGCTGAGATGCGTCGAGGAAAGCGAGGTAAGCTCGATCCTCCGCGAAATCCACGAGGGAATAAAAGGCCAACACATCGGTGGACGCTCCCTCGCCAGAAAGGCTTTGCGAGCAGGATTCTACTGGCCCACCATGCAAGCAGATGCAAAAGAGCATGTCAAAAAATGCGATAAATGCAACAACACGGGGATATGCATTTGGCCCCTCCAAACGAGCTAAAGGCACTCTCGTCCCCGTGGCCCTTTTCTTGGTGGGCGATGGATCTCCTAGGACCGTTTCCGACGGCAGCAGGACAAAAAAAATACCTAATAGTAGTTGTCGACTACTTCACGAAATGGATCGAAGCCGAACCCCTCGCCAACATTACAACATTCAATGTGCTGCGATTCTTCAAACGCAATATACTTGCGAGATTTGGGATCCCTCAAGTTATCATTACAGATAACGGGACTCAATTCACAGACAAGAAAGTGCTAGAGTTTATGGCGAAGATAGGCACAACTCAGCATTTCACCTCTGTCGAACACCCTCAAACAAACGGCCAAGCCGAGGCTGCGAACAGGGTTATATTACGAGGGCTTAAAAGGAGATTAGATGAAGCAAAGGGTAAATGGACAGAAGAGCTACACAGCGTGCTCTGGTCCTACCGAACAACCCCGCACTCTACGACGGGAGAAACGCCTTTCCGATTAACTTACGGAACAGAAGCAGTGATTCCGGTAGAAACGGGGGCATCTTCATTCCGAACAGAGATACCCCTCGAAAGAGGGGATAACCAAGACATGCTTAGAGAAGAGCTCGACATCTTGGAAGAATTTCGAGAAGGCACGGCCCTCCGAGAAGCAACTTTAAAACAAAAAATAGCAAAACGGCACGATAAAAAGGTCATCAAACGAGAATTCGACGTTGGTACATTAGTACTATGACGCAATCAAAAAGACTCCCACGAGGGTAAACTCGCGGCGAATTGGGAAGGACCTTACCGAGTCCGAGCCAAAACCGAAAACGGCGCGTATTACTTGGAAGACCTTTATGGAAAAGAACTTCCCCGACCTTGGAATGCCGAAAAGCTCAAACAGTACTATAGTTGAGGGAAGCTCAAAAGCCGTCCCTCGACGAAGGCTGTGTCTTCGTCAATGAGAAGCGCGCCTATACAATGGAGGAGTGCTTAGGTACGGGCACAAATCTTAAAGTATAAAACAAAGTCGAAACATTAGGGGCTCGATGATGTTGGCGAGGAAAGTTCTAGACCACGAAACGCCATCGCCTCAGTACACGCCTGGTAGAACCCCAGCTCGCGATGGGATGTTCACACCCCGAGGAGGAAAGCATAACAACAACCCTTCTCCTCGTTACTAGTTTGGATAAACATCTCCAAACACTTAGAATGGTTCCCCGCACCTTCTAAGCTCGGCATCAATGGTACCAGCTATCATAACGATGACCACCGTCCGAACACACACTAGCGCGAAGACACGAATAGCTCGGCGTATAGAATGTTTGGAAAATTGCTTAAGTTAAAGTTACAAGCAAAGACAGTGAAGGCTAGAAACAAAAACATCGCACAAAAATCGCCACATAAAACCTAAATCTAAATACGAAGATAAAGGTAAAAAAGCGAGCAAATAAATAAAAAGTGCTGAGATAAAAAGACCGCGAGGGGCCATAATTGTCGATTACATCAAAAGAGGGCAAACATAAAGCCCAAGCAGGTCAAATAAGCACACAAATTTAATTACAATCAGGAGGCGAGCAAATTCGGCCATCAATAACTTCCTTATCCTCATTCAAACCTTCCTCGGACAAGTCAGGGTTGAGGATCTGAAGTTGGGCCACGGCGTTGTTGAAACTGAAGGTAGCTGCAGCAACCATGTTGGACTCATACTCCTGGAGGAAGCGTACACCCCTTGAGGGTCGAGCTCCTTCTCCCCCTCTTCGACCACTCCAGTCGCCTGCAGCTCCACTAGCTTCCCTTCCAGCTCCTTGATCGTAGCTTTCTGCTTCTCAACCTGCTGAAAGGCGCCGTCCCTCTCCTCCGACACGGTCTTGAGCCTATCCTCCGCTTCCTTGAGGTTAGTTGAAAGAGTCTTGTGCTCTTCTCTATAACCCTTGCAGGAGGCCTCAGACTTTGCTAACCTCCGCTCCAGCACCAACAGTTCCTTGTGAGCTTCATCCCTTTCCTTCAGATATTTGCACTCCCGGCCATTCAAGAAAGTCGTCACTTCGACTAACTTGAGCAGAGCCATGGATTGAGTGGCGATTTCACTTCACAGAGCTTCAGGAACCATATCCGTCAGGATTGCCTCATCCGCTGGGTTGATCTTCACCTTCGTATCTCCAGTCAGCAAGGTGCCGTGGGCATAGATGGGAGGGAGGACGAAATCATCAGCGGGGACACCGGCAGTCAACCTGTGAGGGCCGGGATTTGAAGAATCATCCTGACCGTCGAGGTCCACAACCTCCTGCTCCCGACGAGAAGAAGCGTCCTCCTCCCCAACCAACCGGATTCTTTTGGAATGGTCCGCAGCAGAAGCTGTCGGGGACTGCTGAGCTGAGGAAGTCGCCGCAGTACTGCTCGCTTCCCTCTTATTTTTCGCGGCACGGGCTTGGCGAAGAGCAGCAGAAGCACTTGTCATTTTACCTGCGCGAAAATGAGATCAACAGTCAGCAAGCGAAATAAGACATACAAATAAAAATCAAAACACGCAAAGTAAAAAGCAAAGCGTAATGATAGACACAAGCTAGCTACGAGCGTACTCCAAAAAGCGGTTAATTTCTCTGGGGTGTCGCAAACGATCAACTCCTTCATCGCGATCACTTTTGTACTGGTCAACCTCTGACCATCTTCCCCGAACCAGGGCTCATCATCAGGATCGCACAAAAGGTAGGGAGGCAGGCCCTCCACAAATTCCTTCAGTTTCTTGTAATCCAATCTCTCCTCGGGAGTGAGCTCCCCCAACTTAAAAACAAACTCACTGGTCGGCATAGAATAATGCTCTTTGCGCCAGTAGATGGGGAATTTGGCGAAATCCTCCTCGATGGGATGCCCCTGGTCATTAAGAACTTCGCGTCCCTGGTCGTCTAGAAGATGTCCTCTGCGGACAAAATTATTCCATCCTTTCGTCGTTATCGCCCTGACCCCATAAAAAGTAGATTTGAATCCTCGTACCGATTCCGCATACATGTCAAAGAGGCGCTGTCGCTGCATCAAAGAAACCCAGCCGTGTTCGGTGTCGAGTTTTGGGGCCCCTTTTACGAGCTTCCCTTTCGCCTTCTCCCCGCAAGGACAGCTTCGTTGAAGACCGAAGTGATAGAAGAACAAGGGCAAGGTGGGACCCAAACACAGATGCTCAGCAGTCATCTCAAAAGCCCTGATAAAGGCTAAAGAGTTCGGATGCAGTTGGGAGGGGGCTAAGTGAAGATGGTGGAAAATGGACACCTCGAGATCTGAAAATGGTAGCCTCAATCCCAGGTGTTTGAACGCAATCTCGTACATGGGAATTATCCCCCACGCCCAATTACTGCAAATCCTGTGACGAGCAATCGGGATCCGTACTTTGAAATCTTCAGTAGGAGGGGTCTGGATATCCGTACACATAGAATCCGGGTTATCGTCCTGGCAATTTTTATAAATTGACTCCGTCTCCCGAGGTTCATCCGCCACCCACGAATGGTCGACTCGAACGTGAACCGAAGAAGACGGCTGTGGACCTAAAGGCGGGGCTTGTCGTGGAGACCCTTCAGCCATTCAAGAACCTGAAAAAGCAGAGGAAGGAAAAGTGAATTCGACATTTAAATCCACCCTTCCACTGCCAAATCAAGTGAAAGGGCGAGGATCTCGACATAAACTTAGAAAACTACGCAGAGAAACTAAAGAGGGGGCAGGGCTACCCCTCCGAACGTTAAGTTCATAAAACAACCGGGCACGAAATGCATGATATGCTCGACGTTGTTCTTAAGCGGAAACCCAAAAGTCAGTTGGTAAGACAGCGAATTTTCGCCTCCAAACGCGTAAAAATCCTTGTTTAGGGGGAAAAGTGTGCTAATCACTACCTATAACACTCAAAAAACTACGCATGCTACATGGAAAACACACTACAAACTACCTACTACATGAACTAACTACGTCCTATTTAATCAAACAGCTAAAGCAAAATCCAAAGCAAAATTTAAGGATAAAACACTTACTTGATTAATGGAGACGAAAAAGGATGCTTGAAGTACAGTAGCGAAAGAAACGTGAATCACCGGAAGGATCAGAGTCAGAAAAGCTAAGGCGATGGAGGAAGTAAGTAAGAAACTGTAAAGTTTCAAACGAGAAAACCACTCTCCTATATATAGGCCAACGCGACTGTACAGGAAAATTTGCGCCACTCCCCATCTGGACCGTCGATTTAATCCAACGAGTCGCATCAATCACAAACAAGCGGCCCAGATTTAATCTCCAGAGAAACGAAAAGGCGCGAAAATCCAACGGCTTTCGACGACCTCGAGATTCAAATCTCAAGTAAATAGCCACTTGAGTGCTATTTAGATAGCCTTTACACGTGGCGAGAGAAAGCTGAAATTCTGGTATCACTAGAATGATGTTGCCCAAGATGTCCCAACAACTACTTTATGAATAATGTTGTTTCTATTGTTGGCACATCTTGTATAACATATAACATATAAAATACTGTCAGAGAATAAATAAATTGCACAGGTAATTGTTAACCCAGTTCAGCCAACTGCCTACTCTGGGGGATACCAATCCAGGAAGGAAATCCACTAATAGTTCTAGTTACTAAGACCTCCAGCAAACCCTAGGATTTACGCCTTAAACTAAGACCTCCAGCAAACCCCTAGTTTACGCCTTTTAACCTCGACACTACTCATGCAACTTCTGCCTAGGAACTCCTAGACATGAGATCCCATCTCACTTCCACTCACACAACACAACCTGTGTTGTTTAAACAATGTTGGGAATGATGTGGCAACAACTTACCAAGACACTACTTCACTCTTGCTTAAAAGCTTCAAGTGAATCACACACGGTAAACTCCGTACTTCAAAGCTTAGGAGTAACCTTACAATAATAAACTTACTTCTTAACTCGTGTTATAGAATCCACAAGTAAGAATTACAATTAACAAATACAAACAAAGACTCAACAAAGACTCAATATGTGTTTTTAATATTTTTCAATGAGATACTTAGTCTTGAACTTGGTCTTCATATATATAATGAACTAGCATGCTCCTCTTGCTTCAGAATCAATAGGACGCTCCTTGAGAGTCATAAAAGGTGATCTGATTCTCTTTTGATCTTCATCAAGAATGTATAGAAACTTTCCAAAATGTTTAAGGGACTTTAGAGGATAGGATAAGTCATCCAGCTATTCCATTAAGTTTGTCTTATCCTTAAAGCTCCTGATCAGATCAAATCTTCAATAAGCGTGTTCTTAAGTGGATTTCCATATATAGCAGATGCTCTCATTAAATGCGCGAGATTTCCTTAGCAAATACTCCCTCCGTCCCAAATTATAAGGGAAAATAAAAAAATCACACTTATTAAGAAAAAGTAAAACATGATAATTTGAAATATGTTTTTGTGGGTTTTTCTTGGAATAAGTTGCATAGGAAGATGTAAAACCAATTTTTATTGGTTGCCTTTTATTGAGAAAAGGGGAGAGAGAGAAAATTAAATGCAATTTGCATTTAATTTTATGAGAATAAGGGAAAAACATTCTTGAAAATGATTTTTTCCCTTATAATTTGGGACAAAAAAAATGGACTTTTTTCCCTTATAATTTGGGACGGAGGGAGTATGATGTTGTAACATGTTTTCCAACATCTTGTTAGTATATTTGTTTTAGCAAAATTAAGCCAATTCAAATATCCAACAATCTCCCCCTTTGGCAATTTTTGGCTAAAACAATTTCAGGCCATTACCTTTGAGAGATATAAAAAGCGCACTTCTTCAAATCACCATGATTACACAAAAGAAGGAATGTTAGAGCATCTTTTAAACAAAATTTCACATAGGTGAAAAATATATGCATCAGAAGCAGCGGAGTCATCATCAAATAGCCTCGAGCAAAATAAAACATGTGTTAGCAAAAATGTTTTAACATGTTTGTCTTAGCGTGGTATCAGAGCAAATGATCAATCAAAGCATATGTCATCAAAGAAGTTGTGACATATGGGAGCACATCTTCTAGCACATATTCGTCCAATCAGGGCAGCATCCATTCAGCAGCAAACTCCCCCTGAATTCATCAGCTTGTGCATCATCTCAGGATAAAAAAAATTTTACTCCCCCTGAATACTTGCTTACTGCTACTTAACACATGTCATAACAAAAGACACAACAACATGTAGCAGAAACAAACAAATCAAAGTACTACTCCCCCTTTTTAGCCACAAAATGTGCCAAAGCAGGAAAGTACAATATCCAAAGTGCAGAAGTAAAATAAGGTACAGACCATGCACTCAGAAGGTGCTAAAATTCAGGGCACAGAAACCCACAAACCAAATAACAAAGTGCAGTAAAAACAAATAGTAAAAAGATTACAAAATCATTCATCATCACTGCTATCAGAGTCATCATCCTCATCTATAGCAGTATCATATCCTTCATCCTCATCAGCATTGTTCTGTTCACCTGCAGCAGCCACATTTGCACTAGCTTTGACAGGCACCTCATCAGCTTCCAGTCCTTCAATCATCTTCAGGAACATTTTCTTTCTTTCCTCAAGCTCAGCCTGCTGTTTATCAATGTCCTGACATTGAACCTTCAAACCAGCAATAATCTCCTTATTGGTCATAGTGCCAGCTCCAGCAGCAGATGTTCCAACATTATCAGCAACATGATGATTACCAAACAGCTTGTGGTGAAAAGTAAAACCAGATTCCCTCTTCTTGGGAGTGTCAGTCACAACCTTGATGTATGGATATTTAGCCAAGATGATTCCACATAACAGAGATGGGAATGCTATTGGCATTTTCACAGCAGTGGATCTAATATGCTTAATGGTTTGATCAAAGATAAAAGTCCCATAATCATATTCAACCTTGGTTCCTACAGCATATATAAATCTACCCAGATTGGTTGCAACATTGGTTGCATGCTTAGTTGGTACCCAATTAGTTGACCCTATCCTATTGAGGATGGCATACTTGACATTCAGCTTACTAGTGGGTATCAGTTTCTTCTTAGGCCATACTTTGACCTTACCAGCAGTTATCTCAGAACTCACAACATCATTTGCAACCTCTAATTCAGCCTTAGGTTCTACAGATCTTCCTAAGTAGTTATTGATTACACCAGGAGAAAAATTGATACATTTACCTCTGACAAAAACTTTGTGGTAATCCTTGCTCAGTGGATTATCACATTCTTCAGGGATGTTCACAAGAAATTCTTTCACTAGCAGCTCATAGCAGGGACTGAAGTCACAGACTGTCTTCAGCAGACCAGCTTCCTTGACGTAGTCAAAGATGTCTTGGCATTTCAGGGCATCTTTGGTTAGTTCCCTCTCCACAGCTAGTCTCCTTTGGTAGATGTAATCCCATCTCAGTGCAAAAGCAGCACGATGGAAAGAGATGTTGTCACAGGGAGCTTCTTCAATACCTTGAGGTACCTTCTTTGCAGTTGTCTTTTTAGGGTTAGGAGATGAGATGTTAGCAACATCTTCAGCAACATCATAGTCTGAGTCACTAGATGACTCCTTCTTCCTCTTCAGGGTCTCCTTCTTCTTACTGGGAGGAGAGAAAACTTTACTCCATCCTTTTACAGGTCCAACACCTTTTGTTTTGATTCTTGGTGCAGGAGTCTTACTTGCAGTGGGCACAGCCTTCCCTGTACAGCTTCTCAACTTTTTTGTTGTACCACCAGTTGGTCTTTCAGCAATCTTGGTGGTCTCATAGTCATCAACATCCACTACATCTTTTTCTTTCTCTTTATCAACTTCTACAGACTTGTCAGCTTCAATCTCTTGTTCATTTGTGGGTATGGACTGGTTGCTTTCTTCAGACTGAATGTCCTCTTCATCATCAGAGGTATCCTCTCGAGCAGTTCCAGCTTCTTCATCAGAAGACTCAGATGTTGTGACTGTTGTCTCAACATCTTTTTCAGCAGTAGCTTCCTTCACAGTTTCCTTGTCAGCAGTTTCAACTTGTTCATGCTCATTCAAGGGTGTCTCAACATCTGGCATGACAACCTCTTTAGTAACAACATGGGTTGGTTTCTTAATCACCATTTCAGCAATTGTTGGTGATTTATCAGCAATGTCAGTTTCAACCTCTGTAGGAGTGTCTTCCATTTCAGTTTCAACCGGTTTAGAATTAAGATCTCTCTTTTCAGCATCAGATCCCAAATTTTCTTGACTAGGGTTTGAAGTAATTGTTTCAACAACTTCAGACACAGGTTTAGGGTTCTGAGGTTCTCCTTCGTTGGTTTCAGTTGCTTTCTCAGATGTGTTAACATTTGACTCAAAAACCAAATCAGACATAGACAGAGGGATCCTAGACTTATAATCCCTTCTTTTCTTCTTAGAACTTCCTTTACTAGATTTATCAATAGAAGGAGAGATATCGTCACTTACTTTAGGAGTTTTCTTCTTTTCAACTGATTTTCCTTTTACTTTCTTCTCAGCAACACTTGATTGAACTTTGGTTGTGCTAATGCGAACAGTTGTAACAGGAACAACATCTTTGATGATTTGAGACGATTCAATCTTTGCCTTTGATCGTGTGGATCGAGTAGACTTAGTGGTTTGAGAAGATTCAGACATGTTGGAATGGTGATTTCTGAGATTTGAGAAGATGAAACAATGGAGTTTGAATGGAGAAGTATGAGAATAGGGTTCTCGAGCAAAGGTAAATTTTTGGAAGAAAAGGAATTGATTGCGTGTGATGACACATTTAAGGGAAGTTTGTAATGATTTCCCTAAATTAGCGTGCATTAATGGATGGAAGAGAAAACAGTTTCTTTTTGCACGCCTTAACTGTTGTAACTGCTATGCTTCTTCATGCAGGCAAATGAAGGGATTTAAGAGGGGTTTTTCAAAATAATTAATCCTCTTAGCGGAACAATCCCGATGAACGGATCTTGATTAAACCATTAATCACAAATCAAAGAACAGAAAACCACAAGTTTATGTGTTTACCTCTTGAAGTGCAGAACATTTGAGGTAGAAACTGTTTCTGATCACGAGCAAAGCAAAGAAGCGATGCATCTACTCAGTCCACACGAACAGAACTTCTCCGATGACCGGTGCTAGCCAATTCCACCAGAGATTCAGAGAGAATAGGGTTTAGAGAGCGGCGGCTAGGTTTCACTTTATGAATTAGGTTAAGCTTATAAAACTTCATCACAAGGGTTCTATTTATAGAACCACTTGTGTGGTCATCAAGCCAAGCACTGCACCGTACCTTACGGTGGACCGCATTTCTCTATTTTCATAAATTAAATAATAAGTCATACTTAATTATTTAATTACTAATAAGTCCTACTTATTATTTTATAAATAAGTCTTACTTATTTATTTCTCTCATTTATCTATCCTTTGTGTGTGACCCTATAGGTTCTCGTAACGTTGGCAATAATATTAAATCACATACTTAATATTATAAACAATGAGCGGTATCTAGCAACACATCACTGCTACCCAAGTGACGAGAATGTCATGTGATCTGACGAAACCTTTCCGTGATAATGACCGTGTGTATAATTACCCCTTTGCCCTTATATCTATATTGAACACAAGGCATAGATCGTGTCACCCTTGTATGGTTCAATATCTTATTTCTTGATCCCAGAATATACTGCGCAACGAATAAGCTCAATATCTCATATTGACTTAGTTCGGCGTGGCCACGCATTTTATCAGTCATATTCCATCAAGAGGCCTACAGATATTGCTCCTGTTATGTAGGAGGGGCAAATTCCATCTAGGTCACTCATGTCCCTCAACATGATTTGTAGAGTACCCATCAACCGACTTTATAGTCATCCTGTTACGGACAATGTTTGAACGGCAACTAAGTACTCTACTCCACATCTATGGTCCATAGTGGTTTCAGGTCGAAGGGTGGTATACACCATTATCACTATGAGAATCCAATATAAATATTACTCCTAATATTTATATCTATGTGAAGACTTGATATCTCATATCCATGACTCGTGAGATGAAGTCATCAGTCTACTCACATAATAGTCTCTATGTTTTACTGTTATCCCACATCACAGTAAAACTTGACTATGGATACTTTAAGAATAGTGTCATTATGTTTAATGGAGTCTCACTATTAAGTCACACTTAATGTTCCATTAATTAGACTAGCTATTCTAGGGACTTTATTAGTTTGAAACAAACATAATAAAGAAATGCCTTATTATATATATTAAATATATAAATCAAAGTCATCATACAAAAGACGATTCTATCAAAATAGATTGGCTTTTAGGGCTTACTCCAACAATCTCCCACTAGCACTAAAGCCAATCAGATATTAACTCAACATCTATTGGACTAGCGTCATCATCAAGCATCTTCTATGCAAGATTTTCTATTAGTGGATAAGGAACTCTTTCCTATGTTGGTACCCGATACATCTTCCAATTTACACTTTTGATCTTCTATCAAAAGAAATTGAAATTCCTGGCACACAGTGGACAGGTGTTGATCAAGGTGTGTCAACACTTGTCTGTTGTAGACAGATGTTACCGGTGCGCCAACACTTGTCTATAAGCAGAGTAAATAATATAAAACAATACAAACAGTAAAGTAAATAACACATAAGAGTTGTTAACCCAGTTCAGCCTAAAGCCTACTCTGGGGGATACCAATCCAGGAATGAAGTCCACTATCAGCAGTATTACTTCGAAGCTAAACTCACCCGTTTACAACTTCTCACTTAATCACTACCCAATGACACTTCTATCTAGGAACTCCTAGATATGAGACCCCGTCCCAATTCCCACCTTAACAACACAGACAGCGTTGCTATTCAATTCCACAATCACAACAGGTGGAGACACACTCCTAAGAAACTAGGATTCACTCTTGCTTAAAAGCTTGTGAGCAAATCACACAACACACTAGAACAATCTCCGTACTTCAAAGCTTAGGAGAAGTTCACACTTACAACTCAATAACACTCAGGTCCTAAGCTTGCATCAATGAGACACAAGAAAGGCTCACAATTAACACTCTAAAATCCCTAAAACACACGCTTTGTAAGACACGATTTTAGATGCTTGAAACCATATGCTTGCCTTCTTATTTGTAAGACCCGTAATTCCACAGTACCTTTTGCGTGAAGAAAATAAGTAATGGCTAAGGAATTTAGGGTTTTTGGTTAAGTGTTTTTGTGAGTATCGTCGCAATAATAGGATTTTTGATGAGATGGAGTCTGTTTTGTGCTCGTGCGCTGGAAAGGCACAGACTTTTGGGTTGTAATCCTCTTTCATGAATGAGAAGGTTTCTGTGAAGTCAGAACGACGAGTTTTGGATTATTCTTGTTTTTGGAAAAACGAGTAGGAATTTTACCCGCTGTTGTAAAATTTTACGGTTTCGGAATTCCGTAGAATTTTAGATGGAGGATTTATATATCTGCGCGAGTTAGGATATGTCCTGAGAATATTTTTAAGAGTTAGGGAAGAAAATTACAGTCGAGGAAAAATGTTTCGCGATAATTTTTGGAAATCGTTTAAGGCGAACATTTAGTTTCTAAATTTTCTAGTTTCGCGAGTTTGGCTCGTATGCGTAGTGCGACTCGTCGATGAGGCTTGAGTTTCTCATGAGGGAAATAAATATCTTGAGTGGATGAGATTGAGTGATCCAATGGCTAGGGTTTTTCATGGCTTATGGTGCACCTTTGATCCAATGGTTGGAAATGGCTATGACCAATGTATAGTAAGGAGGTTTAGGCCACTTGTGGACTTAGCAAAAATCAGAAAATCACTCACTCTTCCTTCTCTCTTGGCCGTGCTTCATCTCTTCCATTCCCTAACCATCACAAAATTTCAATCCTCCACCAAATCATTCCATTTCAAGCTTGGAAGCTCTAAGGAAAAGTGTAGAGAATCACTTGCTTAAGGTAACTAACCTTCTCCTTTCTTTTGTTTGGTTCAAACTCATAGATTCTAGGATTTTTCATGAGTATGTTCTTGAGGAAAATATTCTAGAATTTGGTTTTGATTAGCTTTGGTTCCATAGAAGTGTTTATGTGTGGTAGATTAACTTGTTTAAGTTAAGTAGGTATTGATTTCCCATGGTGATTTAAGTTTCACAAAATTTTTGGGTTAGGGTTTGAAGAAATATTTTGAAAAGATCATAAACATGAGTTTTTGTTTTGTGCTTTTATTTTTGATGTTGTTTATGAGCTTTGTGGCAAAATGGATGTTAGAATATGATATTTGTTTTGTGAAACAAGAAAAATATATTTTGGTGTTCTTGAGGGTTTGATGAACATTTTAGAAACTTTTGTTTTGATTCCTAAAGTAGTTTGATTGATCATTTCCATGACTTTGTGAACTAGAAGAATGATTACTAGGGTTTTGTATTGAAAATTTTGAGTGTTGGACTTATTTTCAAAAGTTTGGCCATGACAAAAATTGTGTAAAGAGAGGAGGAGTTTTCAAATTTTGTTAAGCCTTTGTGGAAAGCACAATAATGGCATTAGGAGAATTACCAATCAAATGGTTTTGTGTAGAAAAGAAAAATGAGTTCATTTTGCCTTGAGGAAACAAAAATTGATTTTGTCGAAATTAGTAACTTTGTTTAAAATGCTTTTGATTGTTTGGATTAATGACTTTGAGGTATTATGGGATATTACCATGCTTTTGGAAGTGAAAAATTTTGAGTGATAGTGTGTTTTCCATTTTGATGGCCGAACCTAAAAGAGGAAAAATGGGTGAGATTCCAAAATTTTTCTAAGTCCACAATGATGAAAAAAATGATCATGGTTTTGATGAGTGACCATAGGTGTTTAAAAGAATGATTATAGGCTTGTGTTTGGAAAGAAAAACTTGTAACTTGCGACGCAAGAAAACCTCGATTATTTTGTCGAAATATTTTTGAAGAGTTTTTAGTTTGTTTTCAAATGGTTTTTGGGTGTGTAAATGTTTTCTTTGAGGTTGAAAACAATAGAGGTCAATGGTATGCTTTGGAAACAAAAATGATTTTGTTTTGCGGAAATAGTGCATTTAACTTCGTGAATTTTTAATCACTATGGGGAGGACTCGAAAACACAATCCGAGAGTGTTAGGAAGTGCCTTAGACACCTCTAGACCTTTGTTGATAGGTTTAGTTTCGTTGAGATATTTTGGGAGAAACTTATGGATTGTACGCTGCTTATTTTAGGGCGCGCGAAAGTGTAGAATTGTTCGAAGTTGTTTGAAATTGGAGCTTGCTGAGGTAAGGGCACCGTTTTTATTTCCGTATTAAATTCCGTCGATAGCATTAGGGTATGCTTGTTGTTGTGCTTGTTTGTTTGTGCACTGTTGGTGAGTGCTTGGTATGTTTGCGTGATGTATTCTCGGTATGAGTTCGTGATGAATACATGAGGTTACTTGTCTTACATATGATTTGATGAAATATATGTGTTGACATGCTTGTTGTGGAAATTACATATTATGTGAATATGTATTGTTGTTGCATTAGTATAGATAAGAGTATCGTATGCTCATGCGTCCATGGTACGTGGTTGCGGGAGTAGACCACGGGGTGTGATTGCGAGAGCGGATCCACCCAAATGTTTGAGGTATTTTATGAGGTTCAATAAGTGGTTGCGGGAGTGGACCACGGGGTGAGACTGACAGTGATTGGGTCCACCGTTATTCTTTTTAGTAAGCACAATACGTGGTGACCGTGATGGGCTGCGGGGTGTGATTGACAGTGATTGGGTCCACTCTAATCTTTGTAGTGACCGTGATGGGCTACGGGATTTTATTGATGTCTTACGGGTTTTATTTGGGTTCACAATACGTGGTGACCGTGATGGGCTGCGGGGTGTGATTGACAGTGATTGGGTCCACTCTAATCTTTGTAGTGACCGTGATGGGCTACGGGATTTTATTGATGTCTTACGGGTTTTATTTGGGTTCACAATACGTGGTGACCGTGATGGGCTGCGGGGTGTGATTGACAGTGATTGGGTCCACTCTAATCTTTGTAGTGACCGTGATGGGCTACGGGATTTTATTGATGTCTTACGGGTTTTATTTGGGTTCACAATACGTGGTGACCGTGATGGGCTGCGGGGTGTGATTGACAGTGATTGGGTCCACTCTAATCTTTGTAGTGACCGTGATGGGCTACGGGATTTTATTGATGTTTCCGAGGTTTATGCGTGTGATTTAACCAGTGGCAGTTATCACCTTTATTCATTAGAGGTTTGCGAGACCAGTGGCGGTTGTCGCCTTGCTTGCGTTAGAGGGTTGTGAAACCAGAGGGGTTGTCGCATTCATTGCATTAGAGGTTGCATTAGGCTATGTGCGCATTTTATTTATTATGCGTGGTGTTGAGAAAATGATAAGTGTTTACTCGCTTTTATGCTTTGGTATTTGGTATTTGTATATTTGTTTCCAGTTGGTGACCCTTATTTTGCATGCCATATCGCGGGCTCCTCCCACCTTAGATGACGGAGAGCCTAGCGAGACTGTGGGTCGTGTGGATGGCGAGGACTTCGTAGATTATGCCGGAGAGTAGATGTTAGCACTTGTTAGGCTACATTTTGGTTAGGCTTAGGGCCTAGTTTGTATTTTGGATGACTGTATGTCTTATACATTTATACTCAGACATGTTTAGTGCCTTTTGGCCTTGTGATATATTCGGTTCATAACTCGTGACTTTTGGTTTATGAACTTGATGTATCCTATGTATGTAAATTATTCAGGTGCACACTTTGCTTCTCGGAAGCCCTGTGGTATAATATTTTGGTATTGTATTTATATTCCATTGTATGATGAAATGTCGAAATAGCTAAGAGCGTTCACGCGCGCCCTTTTTTTATTTAGCGTGTTGTTTTAAAAAAAAAAAATAATACCCCTTTTCCGGCTTTAAAAATCGGGGTGTTACATTTTGGTATCAGAACTCGGCATTAGATCTTCAAAGGGAAAGTGTGCACTTGAGTCGTTAGTCCAAAGTCAGTTAGAACATAGCTAGAGTTGAGTTAGTTCTAGCGATCGGTATGGGTTTGTGTTATGGGCAGTGACCAGTTGTGAGAGATTTTCTTCGGAAATGTTTGGATAAGGATCTAATCAAAAGAAATTGGTATGTGCAGGAAAAAGATGCCTCCAAGAAGGGCGCCTGCAGCCCCTAGGGCGGATAATGATGAGATGTATCAGATGGCTCATGCCATGAATACAATGGTAGTTGCTGTGACTGCCCAGACCCATGCGAAGGCGCAAAGGGATGTAGAGAAGCGTGAGAGGGAGATCATTGCTTCTGGATCTAGAGTTCTCACCAGTTTCAATAATCAGACTCCTCCTAAGTTTAATGGGGAGGGAGGTCCTGATACTGCGGATTTGTGGCTCCAGGCTATGGAGAGGATCTTTGGAGCAATCCATTGCCCCGAGGGGGAGAAGGTGGTTTTAGCGACCTATCAGCTGCTGGGAGGTTCGGAATATTGGTGGGGGAACACCAGGCTTATTATGGAGGCCGCTTATGAGGAAATAAATTGGGAGAACTTCAAGAGGAGGTTCTTAGCTAAGTACTTTCCCGAGACTGCTAGGGAGAGGTACGGAGAGGAATTCCTGCAGCTGCGCCAAGGGGGCATGAACGTGGAAGCCTATGCGAAGAAGTTTGAATCCCTGTCAAGGTTCTTTCGTTTCTTCAGGGATGGCATAGATGAGACTTATATGTGCCGTCGATTCCAGGATGGTTTGAGGTACGAGCTGCAAGACGCAGTGGTGCCGCTAGGGATTCGACACTTTCAAGTGCTGGTTGAGAAGTGTCAAGAGGTTGAGGATATGAGAAATAAGCGGGTGGACCGCCAAGGTGATTTTTGTGATGGAGGACCTAGTCGTTCAAGTGGTCAGACCCAGAGATCGAGTCAGAATAGTGGGAGGCAAGGGAATAAGCCTTACGACCGTTCACAGAAAAATAGAGGACCGGGTCGCTCTGTGAATCAAGGGAGTCGGGGTGGAGAGAAGCATACTTGTTACCGATGTGGTCAAGAGGGCCATTATGCAAGTGAGTGTGGAAATAGGGGACCAGGAGCTGTTTGTTTCAACTGTCAGAAGCCGGGTCACTTTGCTAGAGATTGTAAAGCCCCAAAGGCCGGACCGTCGGCGAATGTGGCACAAGGAGCTCGACCCGCGGATAGAGGAGGTGTCTACTGTATGGGCACTAGGACGAGTGGTCAGACCAGTAATGCCATGCGTGGGGATTACTAGATTGCAGGTAACGCTTTAACTGCATTGATTGATGTTGGGGCAACCCACTCTTACGTATATTGGTGTGTGCTGTTTGCTTGGGATTGTTTGTTTGTCACTACTTTTGTTTTTGAATGTTTCTACTCGGTAAAGGACTTAGTAGTAATTATAGCATGGTTGCACTATTTAGTGGTAATTTGGAATTAGAGTGCGACGCACGTCAAGGGTCAGCGGACCTAGTGTTGTTAGAAGATGAGTATGCGAATGGTGGTTACCTTAAGGGTTTAAGTGGGTGTTTAAGACATATTAGGATTTTGAAATGTGGATTATTAAGGGTAAATCACGTGATGATTTCAGGTAGGAGACCAAGTATCACGTTGGTAAGTGACGATCTATACATAGTTTGGGAGATTGTGAGTATAGATGTAGTTATGAGATGAAACCTTAAGAAATTAATTATGGGTTAAGTATGAAATGGAGAGATGTTTGGGTAAGAACGAGGAGTTCAGCCTCGAGTAATGAGTTGTATGCCCGTAATAAGAGATACAAGAGGTATATAGTATGGAAATGCCTATAGAATTGTAGTCGTGTAAGCAAAAATCGTTAGTTGTTGGCGGGTTAAACATAAGAGAAAGTGAATTTCTCGAGTAGTTTGAAGAGATTAGTCAAGATTTGAGTAGAGGCCCGATATGGATGAACATTTAAGTTAGCGATTTCAGTCGACCGAGAGGGTTGAATAACCGAGTAGCACCTTGAAGTTATAACATCATAGGAGTTGAGGCGGAAAAGTTTTAAGTAATTCAAGTTATGGACGGAAATTTTTAGAAAATTTTCTAGAAATGTCGTGTATGAGTAAAAAAAGGGATTCGTTAGTAAGAGTACTAAGACGAAGAGAGTGATAGTTGGAAGGACATTTTGTTGAGTGTTAAGAGGTAATGAGAAATTTAGATGATATGGCTAGTATTTTAAGTTCTTGAGGATTAGATTCAAGGAGTTGAATTATGTATCGAACCTATTACGGAAGTTATGGTAGCGTATGATTTATGCTTTGGTGGGTAGTCTTGAGGGGACGAGCATTAAGATTTGAGATAAGTGTCGGACACTAGATGGATGAGTAAGATAAGTTGATTCGAAAGTTAATTATAATGACGTTCTAAGTATAAGTTTAGAGATAGTTATGCATAAAAGGCTAATAACTAGGAACATGGATGATTAATTATTTAGAGCGTTCGATTTCGAGGAATATGTTGGTTTGTACCTTAGAAAAAGGCTAGAAGTGAGTAAGAACTTTTTGAGTAAGTAGATGCGTCGAGATGAGTAGCAAGAACTTGTGCGCGAAGTTGGTAATTGGTACTAGGAAATACTATAACTTTAGATAGTTACGACGATTAGGGATTGGTCGAACGGAGAAGCACATGGCAACGGGGCCTGTGAGAACTAAGGAATTCGCGAAAAGGATTACCTCACACATAATTTGGAAAATTATGATTGTGCGTGTATGTTGAGGAGTCGAAAGCACCACATGAACGGAGGTCATGGCGGTGTGTTTGTTATATGTGGAAGTAAAAAAGGAGTTAAGTAATTGTCTATTGGAAAGAATTGAGTACAAGTGGCTGAGAGTGCTATTGTAGTTTGCTAAAGATGGTCTATGTCACCATCATGGTTGTCGGCTATCTATTGACAAATTGAGGGACTGATCACTCTTAATATGTTGTTAATAGTAGACGAAATCGTGTTGATTGGAATAGACTAGTTTTGGCCAGCTTTGGTAGTGCGTAAAGTTTTTGGAAATTCTTTTGGAGGGTAGCCCGTCGCCGTTTCGTGTGAACTTAATGAAATGGGCTATGCTGCGGAGACAAAATATGTGACCTTGGAAACAACATGTGTTGATCTAGGTTTGTGGACTTGGTAGAAAAATTTTGAGTAAGGAACTCATTGTATTGTCTAGCTTGGCGTCTGGAGTTTGAAGCTAGTGCTACTTTGTAAAGGGTTGCGACAAGTGCACGTTGGTGTTAGTAATAATGGGATGAGTTGTTACTCTCGCTTTAGTTTCAAGGACGAAACTTCTTTTTGGTGGGTAGTAATGTAAGACCCGTAATTCCACAGTACCTTTTGCGTGAAGAAAATAAGTAATGGCTAAGGAATTTAGGGTTTTTGGTTAAGTGTTTTTGTGAGTATCGTCGCAATAATAGGATTTTTGATGAGATGGAGTCTGTTTTGTGCTCGTGCGCTGGAAAGGCACAGACTTTTGGGTTGTAATCCTCTTTCATGAATGAGAAGGTTTATGTGAAGTCAGAACGACGAGTTTTGGATTATTCTTGTTTTTGGAAAAACGAGTAGGAATTTTACCCGCTGTTGTAAAATTTTACGGTTTCGGAATTCCGTAGAATTTTAGATGGAGGATTTATATATCTGCGCGAGTTAGGATATGTCCTGAGAATATTTTTAAGAGTTAGGGAAGAAAATTACAGTCGAGGAAAAATGTTTCGCGATAATTTTTGGAAATCGTTTAAGGCGAACATTTAGTTTCTAAATTTTCTAGTTTCGCGAGTTTGGATCGTATGCGTAGTGCGACTCGTCGATGAGGCGTGAGTTTCTCATGAGGGAAATAAATATCTTGAGTGGATGAGATTGAGTGATCCAATGGCTAGGGTTTTTCATGGCTTATGGTGCACCTTTGATCCAATGGTTGGAAATGGCTATGACCAATGTATAGTAAGGAGGTTTAGGCCACTTGTGGACTTAGCAAAAATCAGAAAATCACTCACTCTTCCTTCTCTCTTGGCCGTGCTTCATCTCTTCCATTCCCTAACCATCACAAAATTTCAATCCTCCACCAAATCATTCCATTTCAAGCTTGGAAGCTCTAAGGAAAAGTGTAGAGAATCACTTGCTTAAGGTAACTAACCTTCTCCTTTCTTTTGTTTGGTTCAAACTCATAGATTCTAGGATTTTTCATGAGTATGTTCTTGAGGAAAATATTCTAGAATTTGGTTTTGATTAGCTTTGGTTCCATAGAAGTGTTTATGTGTGGTAGATTAACTTGTTTAAGTTAAGTAGGTATTGATTTCCCATGGTGATTTAAGTTTCACAAAATTTTTGGGTTAGGGTTTGAAGAAATATTTTGAAAAGATCATAAACATGAGTTTTTGTTTTGTGCTTTTATTTTTGATGTTGTTTATGAGCTTTGTGGCAAAATGGATGTTAGAATATGATATTTGTTTTGTGAAACAAGAAAAATATATTTTGGTGTTCTTGAGGGTTTGATGAACATTTTAGAAACTTTTGTTTTGATTCCTAAAGTAGTTTGATTGATCATTTCCATGACTTTGTGAACTAGAAGAATGATTACTAGGGTTTTGTATTGAAAATTTTGAGTGTTGGACTTATTTTCAAAAGTTTGGCCATGACAAAAATTGTGTAAAGAGAGGAGGAGTTTTCAAATTTTGTTAAGCCTTTGTGGAAAGCACAATAATGGCATTAGGAGAATTACCAATCAAATGGTTTTGTGTAGAAAAGAAAAATGAGTTCATTTTGCCTTGAGGAAACAAAAATTGATTTTGTCGAAATTAGTAACTTTGTTTAAAATGCTTTTGATTGTTTGGATTAATGACTTTGAGGTATTATGGGATATTACCATGCTTTTGGAAGTGAAAAATTTTGAGTGATAGTGTGTTTTCCATTTTGATGGCCGAACCTAAAAGAGGAAAAATGGGTGAGATTCCAAAATTTTTCTAAGTCCACAATGATGAAAAAAATGATCATGGTTTTCATGAGTGACCATATGTGTTTAAAAGAATGATTATAGGCTTGTGTTTGGAAAGAAAAACTTGTAACTTGCGACGCAAGAAAACCTCGATTATTTTGTCGAAATATTTTTGAAGAGTTTTTAGTTTGTTTCAAATGGTTTTTGGGTGTGTAAATGTTTTCTTTGAGGTTGAAAACAATAGAGGTCAATGATATGCTTTGGAAACAAAAATGATTTTGTTTTGCGGAAATAGTGCATTTAACTTCGTGAATTTTTAATCACTATGGGGAGGACTCGAAAACACAATCCGAGAGTGTTAGGAAGTGCCTTAGACACCTCTAGACCTTTGTTGATAGGTTTAGTTTCGTTGAGATATTTTGGGAGAAACTTATGGATTGTACGCTGCTTATTTTAGGGCGCGCGAAAGTGTAGAATTGTTCGAAGTTGTTTGAAATTGGAGCTTGCCGAGGTAAGGGCACCGTTTTTATTTCCGTATTAAATTCCGTCGATAGCATTAGGGTATGCTTGTTGTTGTGCTTGTTTGTTTGTGCACTGTTGGTGAGTGCTTGGTATGTTTGCGTGATGTATTCTCGGTATGAGTTCGTGATGAATACATGAGGTTACTTGTCTTACATATGATTTGATGAAATATATGTGTTGACATGCTTGTTGTGGAAATTACATATTATGTGAATATGTATTGTTGTTGCATTAGTATAGATAAGAGTATCGTATGCTCATGCGTCCATGGTACGTGGTTGCGGGAGTGGACCACGGGGTGTGATTGCGAGAGCGGATCCACCCAAATGTTTGAGGTATTTTATGGGGTTCAATAAGTGGTTGCGGGAGTGGACCACGGGGTGAGACTGACAGTGATTGGGTCCACCGTTATTCTTTTTAGTAAGCACAATACGTGGTGACCGTGATGGGCTGCGGGGTGTGATTGACATTGATTGGGTCCACTCTAATCTTTGTAGTGACCGTGATGGGCTACGGGATTTTATTGATGTCTTACGGGTTTTATTTGGGTTCACAATACGTGGTGACCGTGATGGGCTGCGGGGTGTGATTGACAGTGATTGGGTCCACTCTAATCTTTGTAGTGACCGTGATGGGCTACGGGATTTTATTGATGTCTTACGGGTTTTATTTGGGTTCACAATACGTGGTGACCGTGATGGGCTGCGGGGTGTGATTGACAGTGATTGGGTCCACTCTAATCTTTGTAGTGACCGTGATGGGCTACGGGATTTTATTGATGTCTTACGGGTTTTATTTGGGTTCACAATACGTGGTGACCGTGATGGGCTGCGGGGTGTGATTGACAGTGATTGGGTCCACTCTAATCTTTGTAGTGACCGTGATGGGCTACGGGATTTTATTGATGTTTCCGAGGTTTATGCGTGTGATTTAACCAGTGGCAGTTATCACCTTTATTCATTAGAGGTTTGCGAGACCAGTGGCGGTTGTCGCCTTGCTTGCGTTAGAGGGTTGTGAAACCAGAGGGGTTGTCGCATTCATTGCATTAGAGGTTGCATTAGGCTATGTGCGCATTTTATTTATTATGCGTGGTGTTGAGAAAATGATAAGTGTTTACTCGCTTTTATGCTTTGGTATTTGGTATTTGTATATTTGTTTCCAGTTGGTGACCCTTATTTTGCATGCCATATCGCGGGCTCCTCCCACCTTAGATGACGGAGAGCCTAGCGAGACTGTGGGTCGTGTGGATGGCGAGGACTTCGTAGATTATGCCGGAGAGTAGATGTTAGCACTTGTTAGGCTACATTTTGGTTAGGCTTAGGGCCTAGTTTGTATTTTGGATGACTGTATGTCTTATACATTTATACTCAGACATGTTTAGTGCCTTTTGGCCTTGTGATATATTCGGTTCATAACTCGTGACTTTTGGTTTATGAACTTGATGTATCCTATGTATGTAAATTATTCAGGTGCACACTTTGCTTCTCGGAAGCCCTGTGGTATAATATTTTGGTATTGTATTTATATTCCATTGTATGATGAAATGTCGAGATAGCTAAGAGCGTTCACGCGCGCCCTTTTTTTATTTAGCGTGTTGTTTTAAAAAAAAAAAAATAATACCCCTTTTCCGGCTTTAAAAATCGGGGTGTTACATTATTTATAGTAGTAGAATGACTTGGGCTTCAAGACAAAATTAGGGCTTCTAGAACTGCGGCAGCTGTGATATATTTTTGAAAATAATAGTTCTATTTTTGAAACGCAAAAATATATTTTCCAAAAATATAATTCCTTTGGAAAATAAAACTAGGGTTTGGCTGCCTCCTGAAACACATTAAACACGTGCGCCTTCCTCTTTAAGAAACCTTGAAACAATTCTTCAATCAAATCTTCAAAAGATTGAGTAGAAAATAATAACCGCTAGCTGGCGCGCACAGATACAGAGACAGGTGTTGTTCCAAAGTGTACCAACATTTGTCACAACACTTGGGGTCAGCACATATGTCTCAACACTTGGCTCAAATATGTTTTTGCAAAATGTAGCCAACATACAAAAACCCAACAATCTCCCCCTTTGGCAAATTTTGGCTAAAACAATATTAGACCAGTATATAGAGAGATACAGTATTTCCTTTCCTTCGAGTCAACATGATCACACAACTAGGAAAGAAAGTAACACACAATAAAACTACTTCCAAAAGAGTCAAGTAGCATAAGAGGCAATGCAACAGCGGAATAAAAACAACTAGCCTCATGGAACAACACAAGGGAGAGATAAACTCCCATAGTAGATTTTAAGAAGTAGGAGAAATAAACTCCTAATAGTTTAACGCGCATCCATTCATCATAAGAACAACAGGGAAAAATAAATTCCCATAAACTTCATGGATAGTGGACTCATTAGTCAGGTGCACTTGGCACAACATTTGTCATCAAATACATTCAGGCGATCAAGAGATACTCTCACTCACACTCCCCCTAAATTCATGCATACTTATCAGTAGATAGAGAAAGAATATTCACTACTCCCCCTCAACACATGCATATTACTCACACTCCCCCTCAATACGAGCATAGATCATTAGCGCAGAAACAGTCACCAGATGTGAGAACACATTGTCACACACACACTACTCCCCCTTTTTAGCCACAATTTAGACAAACACCATGCATAGGAAATCATAGGGTAGCAGAAAAGAGAATATCAGTGTGCACATATTACAGACCATAAAGCACACACAGGTGCGAGAAATTCAGGGCCTTGCCCATAAAAGGAACAAAAGAGGAATACCAAAAGTACATCAGAAAAAAAACATAAGAGAACATCAGAAATTATATAGAAGAACTTTCATCAGAGTCCTCCTCCACATCCTCAGTGCTATCATCAGATCCACTAGTTTCCACACCTTCTTGTCCATCAGGCTCACCCTCAGCATTCTCAGCAACTTCCTCAGCCTTGAGGGTTTCTATCACACGTTCAATTTTCAACTTTCTTGCCTCAAGGGCTCTGCTAGCCTCAGTCAAATCTGCAATCATCTGCTTCCTTGAAAGTACACCAGTCTGGACAGATGTACCAACACCTGCTGCAACATTTGTCCCATCTAACAACCTCTGCTCAATAACCAACACCCCTTTCCTTTTACAAGGAACATCAGTGCTTCTCAGAATATCTGGGTGTTGCTCAAGGATGATATTGCATAACAGAGTAGGAAGAGCAACTGGCTTCTCAACAGCATAGGTCAGGGCATGGCTTAAGGTTTCTTGAAAGAAATAGGACCCATAATCAAATTTAGCTTTTGTACCCACAGCATATATGAACTTTCCCAATCCTCTAGCTATATCTCCTGAGTGGGTTGTAGGAACCCAATTGTGTGCAGCTATCCTATTCAAAACAGCATAAAATGGAGAGAGAGAAGTTGCAGCCAATTTTGCCTTGCTTGGCCATACCTTAATCCTTCCACCTGTGAGGACCTTGCAGACCTCATTGTCTGTGACTTTTAAGGCAGCCACCTCATCAGTACTTCTTTACAAATATTGGTTAATCACAGTTGGTGAGAATTTTACACACTTTCCACGAACAAAAACTTGCCTGTATTCAGGACTTGCTGGATCATTACAGTTGTCAGCCACATTAATCAAAAACTCTTTGACAAGCCTGTCATAGCACTTGTCCAAACCAACCACAGTTTTCATCAAACCTGCATACTCATGAGCTTCAACAACACTTGGACATTCAAGAATATCCTCTTTTAAATTTCTTTCCAGAGCCAGCCTCCTATGATATACAAATTTCCATCCTGCAGACCCATTTTCCAGATGGAATGAAACATTATCTAATGGAGCATAGGGAACAGATTGAGGGACCTTCTTTCTTCCTACACTCTTCCTAGATGTGCTGCCAGATGCAGCAACATCTGTCTCTGGCTCAAAATCAGAATCACTAGTTGGTGGAGCTTTCCTTTTCTTAGTCTCAGTTCTAGTAATCACCTTACTGACAGGTTTTGGAGGTCCATAAAGAGGTTTTTTACCAGTATCTTTTCTAGCCTTAGAAGGTTTGGGTGTTTGGACAGGTGTGTTAGCAGTCTCTACACCTTTACCAGCCCTACTTCTAGTCCTTCTAGCCACACTAGCTTCAGAATTTGCAGGAATAGACTTTTCACTCATAGTTGTTTCATTAACAATTATAACCTCAGGATTTTCATCTACAACCTTATCAGGAACAGTTTCTTTATCAGCATCCTTAGGTTGGGGACTCTCATCAGACTCAGAATAGTCCACCATATTATCCTGTGCCAAAGATGTGGTAACATCTGGCACAACATTTGGCGCAGCGCCATGTGTTGCAACATTTGGCGCAACATGAGTCTCAGGAGCAGTTTTCTGAAGAGACTCATCAGCGACAGCATCATTGGTCTCAATGGAAGCACCAATATTAGCATCAACAATAGTAGGGGGGTCAGGAACATTTTTCCCCAATTTTTCTGACACAGCAGGGTCCTTTAAACCTAGGGTTTCAGCATGATTTGGAACATTAAGACCTAAATTAAGAGAATTCTTACCAGATGTGTTAACATTCTCTTATGCAGGATTAATGACAGGAGTAGGAACATCACTCGATGGCAATGGATCATTATATAGTTCAGACATTGTATAGGCCCTTCTCGATTCAGTTCGCGATTTCTTGCTCTTCTTCTTCGTTTTCTTAATTGAAGCGGAGGGAGATGAAGGATTTGTACTTGTTCGGGATGATTTATCCTTCTTTGCAACTGATTTTCTCCTCATCGTTGGACTTGTGGAAGTTATGGTGTTGAGAGGAATATCATTTATTACCGTTTGTTGTAATGATGGAACACCTTCATTCTTAGTTGGTGAGGATTTTGCAGAGTCAGACATGGTGAGTGAAATGAGATGAAGTTTGTGATTGAAGAAGATGGAAGTTGAACGTTCTCTGAGAAAGTACAAAGTTGAAGTTGAGTTGATTTGCGTGAAAGAGAGAGGAAGGTGAGAAGTTTGCGTGAAGATAGGTTGGTTTTGAAAAACCAATAATAACTCCCTTAAGTTAGCGTGCACCAAAAGTGGGAGAGAGAAATCAACTGCTGCACGCTCTCCATGCAGTAACTGCTATTGATTTTCAAAAAGGCAAATTCCCAATTTGCCCCTTAATTTTTCAAATTGACTTGCGTCCAAAGCTTTTGTAAAAATGTCTGCTAATTGTTCTTCAGATGCAATGTGCTCAAGTGTAACAATTTTTTCTTCTACAAACTCTCTTATAAAATGATGGCGTATATCAATGTGCTTAGTCCTACTATGTTGAATAGGATTTTTAGAAATGTTTATAGCACTCAGATTGTCGCAGTAAAGTGTCATGACATCTTGCTCCACACTATACTCCTTCAACATTTGTCTCATCCATAACAATTGAGAGCAGCTACTACCAGCTGCTATATACTCTGCCTCAGTTGTGGATAGAGACACACTATTCTGCTTCTTACTAAACCAAGATACTAGATTGCTTCCCAAGAAGAAACATGCACCAGAGGTGCTCTTTCTATCATCAGCACTTCCTGCCCAATCTGCATCACAATAGCCAACTAGTGTAGAATCATTACCATGAGAGTATAAAATTCCATAGCCACATGTTCCATTGACATATTTGAAGATTCTCTTTACTTGAGTCAGATGGCTCATCTTGGGCTCAGATTGATATATAGCACAAACACCTACTGCAAACATGATATCAGGTCTGCTAGCTGTGAGATATAGCAAGCTACCAATCATACTTCTGTAGAGACTTTGATCCACATCAATCCCTTTCTCATCTTTGGTAAGCTTCAAATGTGTAGGTGCAGGTGTCCTTTTGTGACTACCACCTTCCATTCCAAATTTCTTCACAATATTTCTTGCATATTTTTCCTGAGAGATAAATATGGTGTCTTCCATTTGTTTGACCTGAAGACCTAAAAAATAAGTTAGCTCACCTAGAAGACTCATTTCAAATTCAGATTGCATTTGATGCACAAAATGTTCCACCATTTGTCGCGACATTCCACCAAATACAATATCATCCACATATATTTGAGCTATCATTAGCTTCCCTTTCTCCTCTCTTATGAACAGGGTTTTATCATTGCCACCTTTCTTGTATCCATGGTTGACGAGGAATTCAGTCAATTTTTCATACCATGCTCTAGGGGCTTGTTTCAATCCATAGAGAGCTTTCTTTAGTTTGTAAACATGGTTAGGAAAGCTTGGATCTACAAACCCTTTTGGTTGTTCAACATATACCTCTTCATTTAGATAGCCATTTAGGAATGCACTTTTTACATCCATTTGGTATAGCTTGAATTTTAAAATGCATGCCACAGCCAAGAGTAATCTTATGGACTCCAAGCGAGCAACTGGAGCGAAAGTCTCATCAAAGTCTACTCCTTCTATCTGGGTGTATCCTTGTGCTACAAGTCTGGATTTATTTCTAGTAATGTCACCATTTTTATCAGTTTTGTTCTTGTACACCCACTTTGTACCAATAACATTTATACCATCTCGTCTAGGTACTAGATCCCATACCTCACTTCTTTTGAACTGAGTTAGTTCCTCCTGCATAGCATTGATCCAGTATTCATCAGTCAAAGCTTCTTTAACATTCTTTGGTTCAATCTTGGATATGAAGCATGAGTTGGAGATTGCTTCTTTTGATCTTCTTGTTGCAATTCCTTGATTTGGATTTCCAATGACCAGTTCCAGAGGATGATTCTTCTGTGTTCTAGTAGATGGTCCCTTGTTTGGTCTAGGAGCCTCTGTAGTAGATTCAGAATGTTGATCAGGTTCAGGTTCAGTTTGATCATCATCTGGTGTTGGGACAGGTGTTATGACATCTGTCTCTTCAGCTGAATCTGCACTTGTTGTATCACTATCATCAACAACAACATTAATTGACTCCATCATAGTTCTTGTTCTGGAGTTAAAAACTCTGTAGGCTCTGCTGTTGGTTGAGTAACCTAAAAATATCCCCTCATCACTTTTGGGGTCCAATTTTCTCCTAGGTTCTCTATCTGCCAAAATATAACATTTTGACCCAAACACATGGAAATATTTCACAGTAGGCTTCCTATTCTTCCATAGTTCATACAGTGTTGTAGCAGTACCTTTTCTTAATGTTACTCTATTGTGAATGTAATATGCTGCATTCATGGCTTCAGCCCAGAACTTGTAAGGAACATTTTTGGCATGCAACATTACTCTAGCAGATTCTTGTAAGGTTCTGTTCTTTCTTTCAACCACACCATTTTGTTGAGGTGTAATTGGTGAAGAAAATTCATGAGTTATTCCTTCAGCAGCACAAAAATCAGCAAATTTAGAGTTTTCAAACTCCTTACCATGGTCACTTCTGATTCTTACAATACCACAATCTTTCTCTTTTTGAAGTTGTAGGCAAAGATTTTTGAATTCTTCAAAAGTCTCAGATTTTTCCCTAATGAAATTGACCCAAGTATATCTAGAGAAGTCATCAACAACAACAAGAACATATTTCTTACCTCCAAGACTCTCAACTTGTATGGGCCCCATCAGATCCATATGTAGTAACTCAAGAACTCTAGAGGTGGACAAGTGTTGCAACTTCTGGTGCGACACTTTGGTTTGCTTCCCAATCTGACATTCACCACAGATATTGCCTTCCTGTATCTGTAAACTTGGTAGTCCTCTGATAGCTTCTTCAGATATGACTCTCTTCATGCTCTTTAGGTTAAGGTGTCCTAATTTTTGATGCCACAGCTTAACCTCTTCATTTTTAGTTAAGAGACATGTAGATACATTAGCTTCTTCAAGAGGGATCCACAAGTAGCAGTTGTCTTTTGATCTAACACCCCTCATAAGGATGTCTCCTTCATTATTGCTGACCAGACATTCATTTTTTGTAAAGTTGACTTTCATGCCTTGATCACATAGTTGGCTTATACTGATTAGATTGGCAGTTAGCCCTTTTACAAGGAGAACATTTTCAAGTTTTGGTAGACCATGGTCAATCAGTCTTCCAATACCTTTGATTTCCCCCTTTGCTCCATCTCCAAATGTCACAAAACTTGTGGCATAGGATTTTACCTCCTTCAAATACTTTTCAACACCAGTCATGTGTCTGGAACAACCACTATCAAAGTACCAATCTTCTTTTGATGAGGCTCTGAGTGACGTATGGGCAATCAAACTTTTCCCACTGCTTTCAGCTGTATACTCCTTGGTATTGGTTGTATCATCTTTTTGCTTCCATTCCATCCTTGTTTTAGTAATGGATGGATCAGACTCTTGAGGAATTTCACTTGGATACCCATACAATTTGTAGCAGTAGGGCCTTATGTGCCCCTTTCTTCCACAGTGATGACATCTCCATGAGTGGTACCTGCTTCTGGGTCTAGGTATAAATCTAGGTCTCTGCCATCTTTGCTGATGTGGTGCCACATGTGGTAACACTTGTCTCTGTTGTCTAGGAGCCAAGTGTGGCGACATCCTGTCATGCATTTTTGGAGAAGATTGTTTACTTATCTCAGGCATATATTTCCCTTCTTTGTTGTAATCCATAATCCTATTAACATTTTTGTATTCATACCCAATGCCTGTTTTGGATCTACTAGGAGCAGGCAAAGTTTCCAGGATTTCATCTAGATCACTTCCTTTGAATAGCCTAAGAACATGCTTCTTTAAATTCTCAAGATGAGAGTTTAATTCAGTTACCTCTTCATTCAGATGGGCTATCTCAGTCAGTTGTTTGATCTTGTCTGCTTCTAAGTTGATGATAGTTGCCTTCTGTTCCTCAATAATCTTTAAACTATCTTCTCATTTAGTACTAAATTCAGAGATTCTTGACAGATTAGCAGCTCTCTCGGTTTGCAACTTAGTAATTGTTTCTTTTTGCTCTTCAGAGACTCTGCAGACTTCTGCACTCTTCAGACACAGTTTTTTATATGATTCAGCAAGCTCATCAAAGGTCAGTTCTTCCTCACATGATTCAGTGTCATATGTACATACACTTGTCAATGCATGTATAGCCTTTGCAGTATCAGCTTCTCCCTCAGAATCTTCATCTGACCAAGTTACAGTTAACTCCTTCTTCTGTTTCTTCAGGAAGGTTCCACATTCACTTCTAATGTGACCATACCCCTCACATTCATGGCATTGAACACCTTTATTTGGAGCTGATTTCTCATCTGTTACAGGTTTTCTGAAATTCCTGTAAGTGTTGCGACCAGTGTCAGCTGCACTTGTCTTAGAGCGTTTGTCCATTCTCTTTAACACCTTATTAAATTGTTTTCCCAAAAGAACCATTGCATCAGAGATGCTATTTTCAGACTCTGTATCACTCTGTTGATCTTCTTCCTCAACATTTGAGACAAAAGCAATGCTTTTGTTTTTCTTATCCATCTTTTCATTTTTAGCTACCTCATAAGTTTGTAATGAACCAACCAGTTCATCCAGCTTCATATCTGTGATATCCTTTGCCTCTTCTATAGCTGTGGCTTTCATGTCAAACTTCTTAGGTAAAGACCTAAGCATTTTTCTTACCTGCTTTTCTTCAGGTATCTTTTCTCCCAAGGCATCAAATTGATTATCAAAATCAAGTATGGTCATGTGAAAATCCTGAATAGTTTCATCATCATTCATTCTTAGATTCTCAAACTTAGTGGTTAGGAGTTGTAGTTTTGACAGCTTCACTTTAGAGGTACCTTCATGAACAGTCTCAAGAATTGTCCAAGCTTGCTTAGCTGAGACACACTTTTTGATGAGTCTGAATATGTGCTTGTCAACACCATTATATAGTGCGTATAATGCTTTTGAGTTTGCAAGAGCAAGCTCATTCTCTTCTTTGGACCATTCTTCAGCAGATTTCAACTCAAGAGTTGGTTTACCATCTTTGTCCATCTTCACAGGTGGAGTCCATCCTCTCAGAATTGCCTTCCATGTCTTGCTATCAATTTGTTTTAGGAAGGCCATCATGCGGGACTTCCAATAGTCATAGTTTGAAGTACCAACCAGAAGAGGTGGTCTGGTAACAAACCCTCCTTCTTTGTCCATCATTGCCAGAAACGGTTTCCCTGGAGCTCACCCTAAAATTCAGAACAGGGTGCCTGCTCTGATGCCAATTGAAATTCCTGGTACACAGTGGACAGGTGTTGATCAAGGTGTGTCAACACTTGTCTGTTGTAGACAGATGTTGTTACCGGTGCGCCAACACTTGTCTATAAGCAGAGTAAATAACATAAAACAATACAAATAGTAAAGTAAATAACACACAAGAGTTGTTAACCCAGTTCAGCCTAAAGCCTACTCTGGGAGATACCAATCCAGGAATGAAGTCCACTATCAGCAGTATTACTTCGAAGCTAAACTCACCCGTTTACAACTTCTCACTTAATCACTACCCAATGACACTTCTATCTAGGAACTCCTAGATATGAGACCCCGTCCCAATTCCCACCTTAACAACACAGACAGCGTTGCTATTCAATTCCACAATCACAACAGGTGGAGACACACTCCTAAGAAACTAGGATTCACTCTTGCTTAAAAGCTTGTGAGCAAATCACACAACACACTAGAACAATCTCCGTACTTCAAAGCTTAGGAGAAGTTCACACTTACAACTCAATAACACTCAGGTCCTAAGCTTGCATCAATGAGACACAAGAAAGGCTCACAATTAACACTCTAAAATCCCTAAAACACACGCTTTGTAAGACACGATTTTAGATGCTTGAAACCATATGCTTGCCTTCTTATTTATAGTAGTAGAACGACTTGGGCTTCAAGACAAAATTAGGGCTTCTAGAACTGCGGCAGCTGTGATATATTTTTGAAAATAATAGTTCTATTTTTGAAACGCAAAAATATATTTTCCAAAAATATAATTCCTTTGGAAAATAAAACTAGGGTTTGGCTGCCTCCTGAAACACATTAAACACGTGCGCCTTCCTCTGTAAGAAACCTTGAAACAATTCTTCAATCAAATCTTCAAAAGATTGAGTAGAAAATAATAACCGCTAGCTGGCGCGCACAGATACAGAGACAGGTGTTGTTCCAAAGTGTACCAACATTTGTCACAACACTTGGGGTCAGCACATATGTCTCAACACTTGGCTCAAATATGTTTTTGCAAAATGTAGCCAACATACAAAAACCCAACAGAAATAAAGTGTCAAAACTTGTATTTGAATCGTTGGTGAGATCTGGTTTTCCGTTGCTTGCAAGATTAAACCATTACCATCTTTAATGAGGTCAAGGGAATCTGCAACGTAAGGAATACAATTTTCTGCCTCATCTTATGAGACAAACGATTCAAATCATATATTTGACCTTTGTAATAGATATATCAATCTTCTGAAGCTTGTAAGCTTACAGATTTGACATCCGATCATAAAGTTATTCCAGACTACAATCCGGGTATACTGTTCTTCGGTTTTGGACAATCAGTATCATTGTAACTCATTTACAATGATCATTTCCAGATCCGATCAAGAAGCCATCCTTAGTGATTTTAAGATATCCATGGATATTCTTGATGGTGATCTAATGACAATCACTAGAAATAATTGGTACATATTGTTTATGCTAATAGCATATAGTACATCTGGTCTAGTACATATCATGATATACATGATCAACCCAATTGCCAAAGCATTTGGATACTTCTCATGCATCCCTTTCTCATCCAATGAGGTTGGATATTGTCTTTGAGACAAAAAAATACATCATGTGACGTATGCAATAATTTCAATAAAATTAAGCACATGAGGTGTCTGTACACTTCATCAAATTTGTACATAGGCTAAGGTTGAGATATGTCAACAATATATCTCTATAGATCTTGATTCCTAACTTTTAGGAAGTCTCGCCTAAGTATTTCATCAAGAAACAATTACCTAATCATGTCTTACATGTGTAGTGTATGAAAATTGTCTTGATGATCAGTATGTCATCCACATACAATACCAGATTAATTTAAATACTCCCACTGACTTTCTTGTGTGCACAAGAGTTCATTTATTAATCTTAGTTTTTCATAAAACTTGATCAATAAAACTGATAATTCAACTTTGAGAAATTTGAACAAATTCATAAATGAATTTTGTAATTTATATACTTTTCTAGCATCCTTTAGATTAACGAAACCCCATCCATATGTCAAATACATATGTAAGGTCATTCCAATTAAGGAATGTAACATCGTTGTCCATCTGCCAGAACTCGTAGTAAAACATACAATAATTGCAAGTGGAATCAAATGAGTTTAAGCACTATGATTGAAATAAAGGTTTCATCATAATTGCATCATGATTTGTGTGAAACCTTTCACATCCAATCACACCATAAAGGTATTCACAATACCATCCATGTGAGTCTTTATAACAAGACCCAATTTCATCATATGGGTCATACCCATTTAGATGTCAAAACCAATATCAATATATGGTTTGTGTACATGAACTCTATTTAAGATTCCGCCACTTCTCAGAATTTAGGTCACTCACGACCTCCTAATAAGTCACATTTTCATCTTCTATGAGCATCAGATCACCTTGTTGAGTCATGGTAAAACCATGTCTCTCAACCGTGTGATATGGCATATCCGACTTATATAGGTCTTGTGCTACTCGAATTGGTGATCCAATAACAACCCTTGTGGAACTGATTCCATGTTCATTCTCAAAAGATATGTATTTTGTGGTACTTGAATTTACTCAAGTTCTACATTACTCCCACTATCTATTCTAGAGACACATTCCTTCTAAAGGAATATTTTAATTCTAGTAACAAAACAACTTTTGTCATAGTGAGCGTTGTAGAATTAGTATTCCTGAGTTTCTTTAGGATACCTCCACAAATACACATTCATCCAAGTCGGAATTAAGTTTATCTAATAAACCTTACAATCCAAACTATCATAAAGTCGAACTAGGTACTCTTACCTCCATATCAAATATGGTATCTTTATGATTTCTTTTATTGGAACTTTTGTGGGTAAAGAATAACTCTAATTAAAATAAATTTTCGAAAGAGTCGCTGGAGATATAAACGAACTATCTTATTTGTAATCATGTTAAACATGATGTAATATAAATAGTTGTTACTATACTCCTTATCTAAGTATTTACCATTACGACTTGTTCGTATGGTCTTAATACTTTTCAAAATTATTCCTTTACTTCATTCATAAATTCTTTGAACAAATTCAAAGAATCATACTTTGTGTCAACCACACATATTCACAACTACTAAGCTAATTAGTAATGTAAATGAAGTAACGGAAATAAAATTATATCTAGCAAATAATTAGTTTAGTGGTTCATATACATCTCATATGTATATATTTCAAATAGATCAAATGTCACATGCCTTAGTTGGTAATTGACATACTGAACTATTTTCAAAAGTGGAACTCATATCATTCAAATGATATAAATCAAATGAGTCCAAAAATTCATATCCATGGAGTATGGAAATGTGTGTCTCACCTATTAGTACTAAACAATATTAATTGCCACTAATTTACAAGGTTCAAATCTTATTTAATCCTTATTCATCATTGTTATAGATAAGGTTATCAAGTTGATGTAACTCAATTCCATTACTCAATTAGAACAATAGAATAGAAAACATTATTTGGATAATGAAACAACACTTGTCTATTATTCAAACAAGCAGTCCTTTTTCTTGTCAATACAAGGTTTAGGTCCAATGTTTCTATTATTAAATGAAACATAATAACAATTATTTGGTTCCATGTCAAACTCAACTTCTACGATCAATGAAACTATTTCATTCTAAACGTAGGTTGACTTTATCTATGGTCAAATTTTCACTTCTTTTAAACAACTTCATATTTCAACAAATATGAAATTAACAACTGGTATCATATACCTAAGATAAAAAGTGGATAATTTAACTTTCTATAACAAGGTCTATGAAGAAGTCTTACTTCTTTCTTCAACTTTAACTCTTTCAAAATCATTAGTAGTTTTTCTCGTATTTGAGAGAACAATTCTCAATACATGTACCAATTCAGAAACTCATTTCTGAACTATTTATCCTTCGTAATGACATTTTACAGTAAAATATAAAATATATGTCAAATATATCTAACTACGAAAATAAGAATATTTGTATCATGATTAAAACATATTTAACTAGGTCTTTAATTAAATATGCTCCCACTATTTTACTCAAACCAAATGACCCTTCACATTTAATTCGGAAAATCCTGTTGGAAGATTTTCTAGTGGGTCGAGATCCGTATTTCACCATGTCTTAAGTCAGCTTTGGCTGATCACCCAAAACATAGCTATTTAGGTAGGAACTCCTTCCAATTGTATCCTATACAATTCTCGAATATTACTTAGTTGGGTGAATAACTCCTTATTCTAATCCATCATATAGATTGTTCCCAACTCTTGCTTCTAAACTTTTATAATCGTATTATAATAGGTTTAGTTAAGTTAACCCAAAAAATAGCAGTCGGATATTACAATTATCCTATCGCACCTTACTAGTATAGAAAATGCACCTCGCTTTGGCGAACCCACATAATTCGATATTAGTCTTGATGAGTGTTAAATGTTGAAAAGCTTTCAACTTAATATTTCTTTTAAGGGATTTTAATTAAATTTAATCTCACAGTATTTTGTATCTCATACAAAACGTGTTTCAATTTACATGACACTCATGTAAATATATGTTTAACAATTCTATAAAATATTCAAAACATATATAATTAAAACATTCATCTCATGCATCACATACATAAAATAAACTAAGGTAGTATAGTTATGGCCTCCTAAAATGAAAGAATTAAATAAACTAATTTATTACAATTCTTTGTCCCTCGAGCAAACTTCTCAAGTTACTCCGTCGACATCCTTCGTTTGGCTTTGTCTCCCGTCATCATGAGTAATTACAATTATTTAAAATAAATAAAGTAAATAAATTATCACGACACGCAGGCCGTATTTATAAAATAATAAACCACGACACGTAGGTCGTATTTAAACCAAATAAAATAAACGCCAAACACGCTAAGGCCACAACTATACACCTCTAATAATTAATTAAAATTAATGATTATAATAACTCTTTATTATAGTTATCATTATAAATTAAATTAATATATGTAAATCACATATTCACATAATTAATTTTTACTTCAAAATGTGAATGACAATTATTAATAAAATTCAAACATAAAATTTGCGCATATCACATGTTTCCAAAACAGTAACCAGCACACAAAATATATGATCATATCATGTTAAAATTGAATTCATATTAAAACTCAATAATTATAACATTTCTCATATCTTATAATTATAGAAACCAAATATTTTAAAATCAATTATTAGAAAATGTCAAAAGGAGTTTCACATGTCCTGTCAATCATTTTGGAAAATTATTATATGATTATCAAATAATCATAGACACTTTAATTAGTAACCGAAATATTGATTTCAAAAGAACATGTTTTTTTTCTCTGACTAGTCATCCACGCATAACAAATTAACATGGCAATTTATAAACACATGTGAAAAACAAAATCACTTTTAACCGATTTCATGAATAAAATATTTGTTTGAGTCAAACTCAAATTTTAACCATATCACCAAACTACAGCAGTATAGCACGACTGATTCATGCTTCAAATTAATTGGCAATTGAAACACTTTCAATACTATATGGGACGTGAACCTTTCACATTTTCAACAAGCCTTTTGAATCATATTCAAAGCTTCCAGGATAATCATGTATTGATTAAAAGATATTTGAAACCAATTACAATTACCATAATACTATATTGACTTTACAATTTCCGTAAATTTTAAAACCAATTACACATTAAATTTGACTCTCATAGAGATATTAATATTGAACTAACGTACTGCTCAGAACTTTGGAATCAATTTCGACATACATACATACTCCCTCTCGATCAAAACAATAACTCCGCATGCATATAAATCATATTTATATACATATTTCAGATCGAGAAACGCAAAGAAATTTGAATATAATGATTTAATCGGACCGAAGCTCTGATACCACTGAAGGGATTTAAGAGGGGATTTTCAAAATAATTAATCCTCTTAGCGGAACAATCCCGATGAACGGATCTTGATTAAATCATTAATCACAAATCAAAGAACACAAAATCACAAGTTTATGTGTTTACCTCTTGAAGTGCAGAACATTTGAGGTAGAAACTGTTTCTGATCACGAGCAAAGCAAAGAAGCGATGCATCTACTCAGTCCACACAAACAGAACTTCTCCGATGACCGGTGCTAGCCAATTCCACCAGAGATTCAGAGAGAATAGGGTTTAGAGAGCGGCGGCTAGGTTTCACTTTGTGAATTAGGTTAAGCTTATAAAACTTCATCACAAGGGTTCTATTCACTTGTGTGGTCATCAAGCCAAGCACTGCACCGTACCTTACGGTGGACCGCATTTCTCTATTTTCATAAATTAAATAATAAGTCATACTTAATTATTTAATTACTAATAAGTCCTACTTATTATTTTATAAATAAGTCTTACTTATTTATTTCTCACATCTATCTATCCTTTGTGTGTGACCCTATAGGTTCTCGTAACGTTGGCAATAATATTAAATCACATACTTAATATTATAAACAATGAGCGATATCTAGCAACACATCACTGCTACCCAAGTGACGAGAATGTCATGTGATCTGACGAAACCTTTCCGTGATAATGATCGTGTGTATAATTACCCCTTTGCCTTTATATCTATATTGAACACAAGGCATAGATCGTGTCACCCTTGTATGGTTCAATATCTTATTTCTTGATCCCAGAATATACTGAGCAACGAATAAGCTCAATATCTCATATTGACTTAGTTCGGCGTGGCCACGCATTTTATCAGTCATATTCCATCAAGAGGCCTACAGATATTGCTCCTGTTATGTAGGAGGGGCAAATTCCATCTAGGTCACTCATGTCCCTCAACATGATTTGTAGAGTACCCATCAACCGACTTTATAGTCATCCTGTTACGGACAATGTTTGAACGACAACTAAGTACTCTACTCCACATCTATGGTCCATAGTGGTTTCAGGTCGAAGGGTGGTATACACCATTATCACTATGAGAATAACTTATGACACTTTTCATAACATACTATGTAGTATTCTCATGACGGGTCAATCCAATATAAATATTACTCCTAATATTTATATCTATGTGAAGACTTGATATCTCATATCCATGACTCGTGAGATGAAGTCATCAGTCTACTCACATAATAGTCTCTATGTTTTACTGTTATCCCACATCACAGTAAAACTTGACTATGGATACTTTAAGAATAGTGTCATTATGTTTAATGGAGTCTCACTATTAAGTCACACTTAATGTTCCATTAATTAGACTAGCTATTCTAGGGACTTTATTAGTTTGAAACAAACATAATAAAGAAATGCCTTATTATATATATTAAATATATAAATCAAAGTCATCATACAAAAGACGATTCTATCAAAATAGATTGGCTTTTAGGGCATACTCCAACAGCAAATTCCTAATTTGCCCCTTAAAAATTCAAACTGATTTGCATCAAGTGCCTTTGTAAAAATATCAGCTAGCTGTTCACTTGTACCAATATGCTTAAGTTCCACGCAATTTTATTCCACAAGGTCTCTAATGAAATGATGCCTGATGTCTATATGTTTGGTTCTTGAGTGTTGAACTGGATTCTTTGATATATTGATTGCACTCAAGTTGTCACAATATAATGTCATGACATCTTGGTCGACATTATATTCTTTTAGCATCTGTTTCATCCACATCAGCTGGGAACAACTGCTACCTGCAGCTATGTATTCAGCCTCTGCAGTAGATAGAGACACATAATTCTGCTTCTTGCTGAACCATGAGATTAAATTATCACCCAAAAAGAAACAGCCTCCTGAGGTGCTCTTTCTATCATCAGCACTTCCAGCCCAATCTGCATCACAATACCCTACTAAGGTAGAGTTCTTTGTCTGGGAGTACAGAATCCCATAATCACTGGTGCCCTTAATATACTTCAGAATTCTTTTGACTTGTACAAGGTGGCTCATCTTTGGTTTGGCTTGATATCTTGCACACACACCAACAGCAAAGGTGATGTCAGGTCTACTTGCTGTAAGATATAAGAGACTGCCAATCATGCTCCTGTATAGGCTTTGATCAACATCAATGCCATTCTCATCTTTGGTTAGCTTCAGATGAGTAGCAGCTGAAGTTCTCTTGTGTGCTGCAGTGTCCATTCCAAACTTCTTGACCATATTCTTTGCATACTTGCTTTGAGAAACAAATATGGTGTCTTCCATCTGTTTGACTTGCAGACCAAGGAAGTATGTTAACTCACCTACCAAACTCATTTCAAACTCTGACTGTATTTGTTGAACAAAATGCTGCACCATCTTTTCAGACATTCCTCCAAATACTATGTCATCAACATAAATTTGGGCAATCATCAGCTTCTCTTCCTGTTCTTTAACAAACAAGGTTTTGTCATTGCCTCCTTTTCTGTATCCTTGACTAACAAGGAAATTTGTCAGCCTCTCATACCAAGCCCTTGGAGCCTATTTCAGTCCATAAAGAGCCTTCTTTAGCTTGTACACATGATCAGGATTGGCAGGATCTACAAAACCTTTTGGCTGCTCCTCATAAACTTCTTCATGTAAGTACCCATTAAGAAAGGCACTCTTGACATCCATTTGGTACAGCTTAAATTTAAAGATGCAAGCTATACCAAGAAGTAGCCTAATGGATTACAGTCTTGCTACTGGAGCAAATGTTTCATCAAAGTCAAGTCCTTCAACCTGAGTATACCCTTGAGCCACTAATCTTGCCTTGTTTCTTGTTACAACACCATTTTCATCTGATTTGTTCTTGAACACCCATTTTGTGCCTATGACATTAACACAACTGGGTCTAGGAACGAGATCCCACACATCACTTCTTCTAAATTGAGTTAGTTCATCTTGCATGGCTTCTATCCAAAACTCATCAGTAAGAGCCTCTTTTACATTCTTAGGCTCAATCTTGGAAACAAAACATGAGTTAGTAACTACTTCATTTGACCTTCTTATAGCAATTTCCTGGTTAGGATTTCCAATGATGAGATCCTTGGGATGGTTCTTCTGTATTCTTATTGAAGGAACTTTGCTAACAGGACCAGGCATAGGAATAGTTGATTCATCATCTGAATCTGATTCTTTCTCTGCTGCAGCTTCTTCAGATGTTGGCAAAGTTGTTGCAACATCTTCTTCAGTGTCTGATGTTCTTACAGATGTTAAGTCATCTATCACAACATTGATAGATTCTACTATTACCTTGGTTCTCTTGTTATGAACTCTATAAGCCCTGCTGTTTGTTGAGTATCCAAGAAATAACCCTTCTTCACTTTTAGGATCCATTTTTCTTCTGTGTTCTCTATCAGATAAAATGTAACATTTACTTCCAAACACATGAAAGTGTTCACAGTTGGTTTTCTGCCTTTCCACAGTTCATATAGTGTAGTGGAGGTTCCAGTTCTGAGAGTGACACGATTGTGAATGTAACAGGCAGTATGCATAGCCTCAGCCCAGAATTGATATGGAAGATGTTTTGCATGCAACATTACTCTGGCTGACTCTTGTATTGTCCTGTTCTTCCTTTCAACAACACTATTTTGTTGAGGTGTGATTGGAGCTGAGAATTCATGCTTGATTCCTTCAGAGGTACAAAATTCAAGGAAGCTTGCATTCTCAAACTCTTTACCATGATCACTTCGTATCCTCACAATAGCAGAGTTCTTTTCTCTTTGGAGTTGAAGGCAAAGTTCTTTGAATGCATCAAAACTTTCAGATTTATCTTTTAGAAATTCAATCCATGTGAACCTTGAAAAGTCATCTACCATGACAAATGCGTACCTTTTTCCTCCAAGGCTCTCCACTTGCATTGGCCCCATAAGGTCTATGTGCAGCAATTCTAGCACCCTTGTTGTGGTAAGATGTTGCAACTTTGGATGCGACATCTTTGTCTGCTTCCCTATTTGGCATTCTCCACATATACTTCCTTCCTCTATTTTGAGCTTAGGAAGACCTCTGATTGCCTCTTTAGCTATTGCCTTTTTCATGCCCTTAAGGTGCAGGTGGCCAAGTTTTTGGTGCCACAACTTTACCTCATCTTCTTTGCTAATAAAACATGTGGATAAATTGTCTTCTTCTTTAGGGATCCAAAGATAACAGTTGTCTCTTGACCTTACTCCTTTCATCAACAGCTCTCCTTGCTCATTTGTAACTAGGCATTCAGTTTTTGTGAAGTTTACTTTCATGCCTTGATCACAAAGTTGGCTTATGCTGATTAGATTTGCTTTAAGTCCTTTTACAAGCAACACATTATCTAGCTTTGGTAAGCCATAGTTTGCAAGTTTACCAACTCCCTTAATCTCTCCTTTGGCTCCATCTCCAAAGGTCACAAAACTGGTAGCATATGACTTCAGATCTTCAAGATAGTGTTCAACACCTGTCATATGTCTAGAACAACCACTATCAAAGTACCAGGTTTCTCTTGAAGAAGCTCTCAAGGATGTATGAGCTATCAGACCTGTGATCTTCTTCTTTTCTCTCCATTCCTTTCTAGTTGTAACATTAGAAAATGCAGGAGTGTGTAACTTTTGATGAACTCTCCTTGGATATCCGTGCAGCCTATAGCAGAAAGGCCTAATATGTCATTTCCTTCCACAATGATGACATGTCCAGTTGTAGAACCTGGGCATAGGATGTCTCATGGATTGTTGCAACAAACCTCCTGACACAAACGTGTTGTTGATTGGAGTATGTAAGGTGGCATTGTTGAACTTCATCTGCTCCTTTATTCTTTCATGTTCAAAACCGATGGACTTAGGTTTCCCATAGTTTTGTCTTTGTAACATTTCTTCAAAGGCATCAGTACCTTTGGTCATCATTTTAGCCACCTTTGTGACTTGATCCAAGTCAGCTTTTAACTTGGTCACTTCTTCACCTTGTTCAGAAATTTTACCTAGGAGGTTGGATTTCTCCATTTCCAACTGATGAATTTGACTACTCTGATCTTCAACCTTAATGTTGAGATTATCAATGTTTGTGAGTAAATCATTTCTTTCAGCTTGCAGTTTGCCATTGATTTTCTTTTGTTTCTCCAATGCTTTGCAAACCTCTATGCTTCTATTATGAAGATCTTTGTAAGTAGCAGCTAGTTCTTCATAAGTTACCTCATCATCACATGATTCTGAGTCAGATACACAAACTCCTGTTAATGCATTAACAAATTTAGCAGATTCTTCCTCCTCTGAATCTGTATCAGACCATGAAACCACAAGACTTTTCTTTTGCCTTTTTAGAAAGGTTGGACATTCTGTTCTGATATGGCCAAAACCTTCACATTCATGGCATCTCACTCCTCTTTCATCTTCATTTGTCTTTTTCTGAAAGCTGGACTGTTTGTTGTTGTTGAATCGACCATTAGACTTAGGCCTTTGGTCCACTTTCTTCATCAACTTGTTGAACTGTCTCCCAAGCATAGCCATAGACTCAGCTAAGCTTTCTTCACCTTCAGATTCAATTTGTAAGTCATCAGCAACACTTTTTGAAGCAAAGGCTAGATTTTTATCTTTCTTTTCATTCCTCCTGTTCAAGCCAATTTCATAGGTCTGAAGTGATCCTATGAGTTCATCTAAATTTAGACTTGAAAGATCATGAGCCTCCTCAATGGTTGTCACCTTCATATCAAATCTTTTAGGCAAAGATCTGAGTATTTTTCCAACTAGCTCCTCATCTATGATAGGTTTTCCAAGTGCATCAAACGAATTTGCAAAGTCAAGCACATTCATTTGAAAGTCATGAATGCTTTCCTCCTCCTTCATTCTGAGATTCTCAAAATTGGTTTTGAGCATCTGAAGCTTAGATAGCTTTACTTTAGATGTTCCTTCATGAGCTTTTCTCAGAATTTCCCAGGCATGCTTAGCAGTAGTACATCTCTTGACAAGCCTGAACATGTTAGCATCCACACCATTGAAAATTGCATACAAGGCTTTGGAGTTGCCAAGTGCTAGATCATCCTCATCTTTTGTCCATTCGTCATCTGGCTTCTTTACATCAGTTTTCTTGCCATCCTTGTCAAGAACCATTGGTGGTTCCCATCCTCGCATCACAGCCTTCCATGTCCTGCTATCAATTGATTTTATGAAAGCCTCCATACGAGATTTCCAATAGTCATAGTTCTCAGGACCTGTCAGTAAAGGGGGTTTAGACACTGACCCTCCTTCTTTATCCATTGTACCAGAAAGTACTTCCCTGGAGCTCACCCAAAATAATAGAACAGCGTGCCTGCTCTGATGCCAATTGAAATTCTGGTATCACTAGAATGATGTTGCCCAAGATGTCCCAACAACTACTTTATGAATAATGTTGTTTCTATTGTTGGCACATCTTGTATAACATATAACATATAAAATACTGTTAGAGAATAAATAAATTGCACAGGTAATTGTTAACCCAGTTCAGCCAACTGCCTACTCTGGGGGATACCAATCCAGGAAGGAAATCCACTAATAGTTCTAGTTACTAAGACCTCCAGCAAACCCTAGGATTTACGCCTTAAACTAAGACCTCCAGCAAACCCCTGGTTTACGCCTTATAACCTCGACACTACTCATGCAACTTCTGCCTAGGAACTCCTAGACATGAGATCCCATCTCACTTCCACTCACACAACACAACCTGTGTTGTTTAAACAATGTTGGGAATGATGTGGCAACAACTTACCAAGACACTACTTCACTCTTGCTTAAAAGCTTCAAGTGAATCACACACGGTAAACTCTGTACTTCAAAGCTTAGGAGTAACCTTACAATAATAAACTTACTTCTTAACTCGTGTTATAGAATCCACAAGTAAGAATTACAATTAACAAATACAAACAAAGACTCAACAAAGACTCAATATGTGTTTTTAATATTTTTCAATGAGATACTTAGTCTTGAACTTGGTCTTCATATATATAATGAACTAGCACGCTCCTCTTGCTTCAGAATCAATAGGATGCTCCTTGAGAGTCATAAAAGGTGATCTGATTCTCTTTTGATCTTCATCAAGAATTATAGAAACTTTCCAAAAGTGTTTAAGGGACTTTAGAGGATAGGATAAGTCATCCAGCTATTCCATTAAGTTTGTCTTATCCTTAAAGCTCCTGATCAGATCAAATCTTCAATAATCGTGTTCTTAAGTGGATTTCCATATATAGCAGATGCTCTAATTAAATGCGCGAGATTTCCTTGGCAAATATGATGTTGTAACATGTTTTCCAACATCTTGTTAGTATATTTGTTTTAGCAAAATTAAGCCAATTCAAATATCCAACAAAAGCGAAGCGACTCGTCCTTTCAAGTCACATCCATCTGCTCGCGTAAATCTCGCAGAACCCAAGACGCCACGTCACGGGAAGATCGCAACCCAAAAGGGTAATGCACGATCCTCAGGATTTAATCCCCGTTATTCTCGCTAAAGTGCGGGAAGGGCCTTAAATACCAAATTAAAGCATCATGTTCCTCGACAAGATCGTAAAACCGGACACGCGCTCGAAAGGATATAACGCTCGCTCGTAAAAATCCGCTCAGAACTATGATTAGCCCTGTTCGTTCGGAAAATTCAGGACATTACAAAAGACAAAGAGCATAAATAAAGCACGACTGCAAAATAAAAATACGCTCGAAACACATAAAACTCGACATTCTTTATTGATAAAAGGCCAATACAAAGGAGAAAAATTACAAAGGACCCGAGCATCTAATCCTCATGCTCGGAATCCGAATCAATCTTCAACACCTCCGCTGGCTTCATCTTGGATTCTACCGTCGCCTGAGACTCCCCTTCGTCGGAGGAGAAGAAAAGAGGGTAGAAATCTGGAGACTTATAAGCCTTCAGAAACTCCGCATAATCTTTATCCGTCCCGTCGGAACCTGACGTATCGGAGGTTTCTGAGGAGAGGGTATCACCTTGGTCTCTCTTGCCTTCTGGGAACAAGTCACCACAGCGGTGGACGCTTCCGCTTTCTTCTTCCCCCTCTGGGACTTGAAGCTCTCGACGGCCACCTTCTTGGAATTCTTCTTATCCATCGCTGATACTCAAAGCACAATTATGGAAGGCAAATTATGAAAGGCAAAAGAAAAGCAGCAAGTATTTGTAAGGAAACTTGCCGCCCAAAAAGCCCAACATCGTGCTTAACGGACCATAAATGCAAGAGACGGCTACTGGTACCTAGGGTTGACCACTTGGAAAAAACGCTTCCCCTTTTCCAAAGCTTGACTTTGACCAAAGGGGATCACGAAAATTCAAGGAAGAAAAACACGGCGGGCCATCTCGAAATAGTTACGTTCGACAAAACCGAAAGATCTCCTAAAAGCACGAGACGAATCGTTCAAGCTTCAAAGTTATTATCCTCATCAACGAGCATAACAACTTGGGGGGCTCCTGTTCTGGGCCGAGCATAGATGCTCGAGCACCAGAGGATGTCGAACAAATACGCCCCGAGCAAGCCTACCATGAAGAGCCCGCGAGACTTACTCGACTCTCCAACGGTCTGATACTCTCGCGTATCGTAACGGCCGTAAACTGGAATGATGGGCATTTACTGCACATCAAGGCTCCCAAACCGTTTTCCGGCAGCCACTTGATGGCCATTAATGCCATCAAGGGCCTTGGCCCTGCGCTGGGGGCTATATATATGTGACTCCACTTCATTCACAAGGTATGCATATTTTTAGCAAAGAAAACCTACTCACACACAAACTGACTTGAGCGTCGGAGTGCCTGCAGGTACACAACCCCCCTCCGCTCCAACAGGGGTTTCAACCACCTTCAACGCTTTCAACCACCTTCAACGCCGGTGCAGTCGCATTCTCCTGGTCAACACGATCAAAAAGCTAACCCATGAAGATTCAAAGATAAGAAGATACTAACCGATTTATAGTGGGTTGCGGGCTGAGAAGAAGAAGATGGAGTGGTGGTGCGGCTGCGTTTCTGACGAGGTTGCGACGGAGAAGAAGATAGAACATCGTTTTCTGCTTCTGCGTTTCAGATCTTCCATTCCAAAGATGTTTTGACTTCAGATCGTATGATACAAAGTCCAAAAGCAGGGGTGTTGTTGGGTTTACGGGGGGGTCTGGGAGCACTGCAGGGGGCCTAAAAAGCAATTTTCAGGAGCAAGTGTGTGAATTTGGTGCTGCTATGATCATGGCCCTGCCCCCTTAGCATATTTTTTTTTTTGTTTTCTTATGTAAAATGCTTTACTAAATTAATATCACTATGAAGGACTAACAAGTGTGAGAACACAAAATGAAAATGATGAAAATATAGAACATTTTTTAATTAATATCTAAAATTTTCAATATCCAAGACTCCAATATTTTTCAAGAGTCAACTTTTCTCTCTCTTTTTTTATTACCTTGCAATTTTTGTGTGGATCATACATATTCTTAGTACAATTGACTTGTGGAGTGTCAACAGGAAATTAATGAAAAGTTGGAACTATAGAACAATTGAGCTCTAACATTCAACAAAGAAAACCAACTCTAACATGTAAATGAAAATTGAAGAAGATACAACTAGGATGAGTAAAACGGCAAGAAGAAATCTCCGGTCGATAGAATAATGTTTCTCGAGCTTAAAAGTAAAGCTTATGCATAATTATAATGTGCTTGGACATGGGTAAAGAAGATTTGTAAGAGGATTAATATGGAAAGTAGACCAACAAGTCTGGAGCTAATCAAGATTGATAAGAAGATGAGTTAGCTATAAATTCATTTTTTTACGACGATCTATAATGGAAGTGATGATCAGAAAGACAGATATTAAAAATAAAAAATAAAAAACAAAAACTATAGACTAAACCATTGAAAGAGACTTAGTTTGTCCTAAACTAAATATATGATTTTTCAAGTACATTTCAATACATCAAAAGACTAAGGCGAAAAATTATATAGAGACCAAAGTATGAAAGTTTGATAGAATGGGCTGAACTCCTTATTTTTGGTGGATGAGTATATGAAAGATTAAGCTTCTGAAGAAAGAAAAAAAAAACTTGTTCTAAACTCTACCATCGAAGCCATCCAATAGACCAGTCCACATTCCCTTCACTGGTGGTAATTGTGCAACAAAAGCATTCCAAGGAGGATAACCGATGCCGCTTCCACGAACTCGACCATCCAAGCGTAGAGATAGATACCTGTACAGTGAAAGTGTTAGAACAGCAATCTGGTTCAAAAGAAAACATACGAAAAATGCAAACAAAGAATACACAAGATTTGATCACGGAGTTCGCCCAACTGTGCCTTAGTCTCTGACAACAGAGTGACTGTAGTGATTTTCTATTATTCAAACTTAGGGTATACAGATTATAACTTGTGTTTAAAACTTAAAATACTACTTCTTTATATAATTTTCAATCATGTATATCTGCACATTATACATTTCAACACTAGCATGGATAGTACTTACACTGGAGACTCGGAGGATACACCTGCCAACTTCTTTTGTTCATCTAGCCACCTATTAACAAGATTAGAAAATAAATTAATGAAAACAAAAGGAAATAAAATTAAATTTGTGTCGTCACTCATAGACATACTCGGACCATTCGGAGATGATAACTGGAGCCAGCTGCCATAGTCTCTTCCTTCTGGTGGCAAGTTGCTTTGCCTCATCAGTCTCAGTCTCGGTCTCTTCAAACTCTAAAACAGGCGAGTTTCCATCCGTTACTAAGGGAACTACAAGCACTCCTCTGTCCAAAAGACTTTCAGTGAAAGGTTCACTTCGCTTAAAAGACTCGGTTATGAAGGATGCCGGGCCAGCACAGATTACCAGTCGAGCAATTCCTCTTAATGAGTTTACAGGAATGATCTTATTCTCTGTCACACGGAGCTTAAGATTTGACAAAAATTCCTCTCTCGAGAGCCGAGCCTCTTGTGCATTCTTGGCTTTGTTATCTCTTAAGTACAAGAAAGCAAACAAAGATACCGCTCCAATGTCGATGCCAAGGCCTTTGAGAATTTCAGGAACTTGGGATGCTCTTGAGGGATTTGTCAATGCACCAATTAGTTGTGATGTTGCTATGAGTGTTCCAAGAGAAGCACTTGCGATAAAAGCGATGTAAAAGAACATCCTAAGAGACCGAAAAGGAGATAGAACCTCGCTCCTTATCTTGGCTGTAGAGCTGAAGAACAAATATGATTAATGATTGATTGATGAAGCATGCATCACCACAGGTAAATAGACAGTGTTTAAAGAGAGGAAAGCATAAGTAAAAAAACTCAAGTGAATTCTGCATTCATTTGATGTCTGCAGACAAAAAGATTCATGAGATGATGCTCCTTAAGTCCTCACTGTGAACAAAGATGGGTTAGTTTTTATCTTTCATTTTGGAATGTTACTTATAAAATTTCACACAAAATCTAAACAATGTGTTAACAGTCCCACATTGGATTCCATAAGGCATGAAAATGAGTTTACAAATGGGGAGATATCCCGAATAAGGGGCAAACTCAAACTTTAAGATGATATCAAATTACTATATCCAATATATACATTTATAGTAGTTCAGATGGGTGAGGTATGTGTTAAGAGTCTCAATAATGCCTAAAAATGACTTAATAAGTCGGAAATTACAGTTCAAATCATGTACTGTATGTATGTATGTATGTATCACTACTACAATCTCATATTATTAAAATTAAATAGTTAAATAAATGTAACAAATAAAAACCAAAAATAAAGTGGGAGGTAGTACCTAATTTGAGAAGGTTTATTATTGGAAGCAGAACAAATAATAGTGGCACCAGAAGAAGATCTTTTATGAGCATAGCTGACATGTGAGGTACTACTGAACACGAAATTAGTACTACGATGATGATTTTTATTATGGATAAGATATGACGGTGGTGGTATTGGAAATGTGAGGAATAAAGTGTTGGAATTAGCAGAACCGAACGGTGCTAGTGCCATGGTTCGGTTCCTACTTCCTACTTCCTACTTCCTAAGCAAATGTTTCAGTACTTTGCCATGTGCAAAAGACAAAGAGGGTGAAACTCAACTAACTCATCATATCCTTATTTGAATGATTAAGGTATTGCCACGCTTTATCCCCAACCAATTATGGGTACTTGTGTCATTTTAAATTTCATGCATTTTTCTAATAATTTTTTATTTCTCTATTTGTTTTCTCTCTCCCTCCCGTCTTCACTCAGTCTCAGTTTTGGAAAACAATGTTGCTGCTTAGATTTATAACAATGGATAGATTTATAAGGTAAAGATTGAACACAAATTAAGCATCCCACACATATTTCTAAAATTTATCCAACAAATTAAATTGACATAATATGGTTTGCATATTTAGTGGGGTATGTTGAAAATCAGATTAATAGAAGTTTAGCAAAAGAAAAAGAAAAGTATAACCGTGGAACTAAGGTCCCGTTTGGCCCTACTGATTTTCAACTTTTTTATTTCTCCTCAAAAGAAATAGAGAAGTAGAAAATTGTATTTGACTCTATTTTTCTTAAAAGAATTAGAGAAATAAAGTAAAGAAAGTAGAAAATAAGGAGAAATTTTGTCAAACACAATTTTTTTTATCTATTTACTACTTTTAAGAAAGAAAAAAGTGGAAAATAAGTAGGGTCAAACGGACCTTAACAGCATCCACAATGGAGCACTCCAAATTTGAGTATTTAAATGGATCCCACATGGACACATCACTAATTTATTATTTTTTAATAATAGTACCTAATAGGTACTCAACCCCTCCAATGAAGCACTTCTTAAAAAGTTCTAAAATGAGTCTCATCAATAACCTCACATCATTACAATAACTTATTATTTTTAATTATCTATTTTATAATATAAATTGATTGAATGATAAAATTACAAAATTAGTATGTACTATTTTTTTTTATAATTCGAAAAAATAATTAAAATTTGAAATTTAATTTAAAATAATATTGTCAAATTTTAAGAATTACACAATTAAAAAATAATTTAAAATAACATTACATAATTTCAAAAATTGTGCTTTTGTGATGTACTAAAAAAAATTGTGTTTTTTTATAAATATTCATTAATTCAAATTGAATATATAAAATAAAGTGGATCCCATAAAAAGAATATTTTAATGAAAAATAAGATGGGTCCAAGAGGAGAGAGAGTTCTTATTTTAGAAGTGATACCTAATAAGTACTCTCCAATGGTAGTACATAATAAGTATCATAAGCACCTAATAGGTATTACACCATTGGAGATGGTCTTAAGAGCATCATTATCCAGTAACTCAATATTCATTCTTTAAATGGGTCTCACTTATTCTTTTATATTATTTCACACTTTTCAATTACATAAACAATTCAATTACATTTTCGAAATATCCATACAACTCATTAAAAACTCTAAAATGGATCCCACAAAACCCCACATTATATCTCATATCAGCAGTGAATTTATACATTTTTTTATAAACGAAATTTGATTAATTGAGAGAGAAGTAAAGGACAAAGAAAGTCATGACAATGCTAAAGTGAAAATGATAAGTGGGGAAGGAGACTTATTAGAATAAAAAGAATTCAAGAAAAACATTAAATTTTAAATTACATTGTTACCCCTCACTTCAACTCATTTTTAAAAGTTCTTTTAAAGGTTTTTTTTCTTCCAATTTACCTCATCAACCAATGAGAACAAGCCATATGTAAATCTACATATACAAATTTAAAAGGTTGTTACAAATTAATTGTGGGTAATACATCCAAATTCACTTATATAGTTTGTTCTTATTGGTTCATGGATTAATGCCCTCAAATTATGAAGGAATAGAGTATACCTCACTTTTTTAAATGATGTAGCTTATGACTTATGAGTACTGAGTAGCCCCCTTCCGATCAATACTTATAAAATTCACCAATCGTTAGTTGATTTGGTGGTGATTGGTGCTGAACTTGGTAGGGAGGACCATTTGATGTCATAACTGACTCATAACCAGATTAATCTGGTGGTGAAAGGGAAAAAAAAACTCATAAATTAAAATTCCAAAAATTTTAGTTTCAACTTAAAAAAATTATTCAATTTTATAAATTATTAAAATTTAAACAATTAAGCTGTTTGGATAATTTTACATCACAATATTATATATCATGTCATTTAAAATGTGTCACATCGTCACTTTTAAGTAAAAAAATTGAGGGAAAGAATAAAACTGTGTAATTTTAAAATAGAAGGACCAATTCCATACTTAAGTGAAAATAAAGAGAAGCCAAAAATACATTTAAATCCATCATTTTTAACCTTGATTGATTATACTCGTGTGTCACTTCCAAAAAGACAATAACTTTTCCCTTTTTTATTTCGGTTGTTATTCATCCTAGTATTGAGTTACTTTTTGATAGATTTAAGAAGAGTTTGTTCCTATATAGTCGTGTCCTAATTATGTGTTTTGTTTTCCTTTAATTTTATTATAAAAAAAGATAATTTATCATGTTGGAAATAATTGTAATATATAAAGGCCAAGTACATCATCTTGTAGACTTTTAAGTTAGATGATGTCGAGGTGTATTAAGTGTGAATTAAGTCTCACATTTGTTAGAAGAGCTGAGGTTTAACACTTTAAAATTGAGAGAACCCATAAACCTAATGCCTTAAGGTTTTGGTGAAGATGTGATGTCGATTCAGTGAAACTCCTCTCTCATGGCCCAAGAGTGATATCAGAACTCCATTGAGAGAGCAATAAGAGCAACTATAGCACTTTTTTTAAGCTTTAATAGCACTATTATAGCACTTTTAAAGTGTTATTGTATGACCTATACTAAAGTGCAATAATATTCCTATTCAAAACCCTTTGGGAAACACACTTTAACAGCGCTTTGCAGAAAAGCGCTATCATAGGTGCCATACATGCCAGTTTCAATAGCTCCCGTGTCCAAAAGAGCTATCGTATGCTGTATCTTTAATAGCTCTTTATCACAAAAGCGCTATTATATGTCGTTTTTTTACAACCTTCAATTTATTTATTTTTCTCCAACAAGTCTGTTTCAATATAAAAAAAAAAAAGTCTGTTTCAATATTTTTTATACAACCTTAGAACTTAAATTGTATGTTTTCAATAAGTGACCTGAAGCTTAATTTAAAACTTAAAACATAGTAGCAAATAATATCAAGTATTTTATAGAGAATATATAACAAGTTATTTTCCAAGACAAATCTGAATTTGACAATACAAGAACAAACATCACTGCAAATTAAAAGTGACAATATAACCAAGTCATTGGGCTCAAGTGGTTAATGAGTTTCACCAAAAAATGACGGATTTCGGGAGAACCCGGGTTTGATTCTGGGTGAAACAATTTTTTTGCTAGATTTTACTTATCTCGCGGCCAAACTTTGGACTACTAGGTCTCCTTTTCCTTAGGAACAAGAGGGTTATAAACCAAAAAAGAAAGTAACAATCTGGAGAGGAAAAAAAAAACAAAACTAGTAGAAACTCACTGCAAATTAAAAGTGACAAACATCACTACTTGGCCACTAACAAAGTATCATAAGAAAAAACTCTTCAAACTCAAACACAAAGCTCTACAAATCTTTTATATGTATCTCTGCTCCTCTTCATTCCGCTTATATGTTATGCTCTGCTGTCACCAGTAACACAAATGGACTGATCTACCCCTGAAGAATACATATTGAAGTTATGTCATCAAATTAAAGCAGGATTTTTAAAATGGTGTATCAAGAAACATACATGAAAAAATAGTTGTGATAAATCAAAATCAAGATTCATAAACTATGTACATGGCAACAATGCTTAAGGAACTCCTTACAGTACCTTACCTAAATCAAAATGAGCAGAACGAATGTGAAGTGTATTTCCTCCACTTTTTGATCACACAGCAGAATGTATTTCCCCCAAAAAACTGCTTACCATCACTGGGATCAACACCATAAGCTTTCAAATTACACATCCTACAGAAACAAAGTTAACCATCGGATCATGTTCTAAATCCACTACCAAAGAATAAACAACTTAGTCTTAAAAATTAAAGAAGAGAAAAATTATGATAAGCAATGGTTAGATGATACCTCTCAATCATCTTTAATTTCTCATCAACAACCTTCATTTTGTCATTCCTGATGTTGGTGTTTTGATTGGCTACATTTTTGCAAAAGCCAACCAGCCAGATGCTGGACTGAGGTGCTGTAGCATCATAGTACAGCATACTGATGCTCTGTTTTCGTGCAGAATTTTTATTTCAAATCTCAGTCAAGATTTGGTTCAATTATATATTCAAGCACGTGCGCCTGGGCAAAACGAGCCTTGCTCAGCAAGTTTTATTGAAGTCGGCCGAAGGAATGTTATTTAAAACAAAAATATAATTATATTATATTTTTGCGTTTTTTTTTTATTTGGTAACACATGAAACAAACAAATTATATTTTTGAAATTAATATAGGGTTGGGCCGCAATTCCTACAGCTGTATATGTCTGAAGACCTAACTTGGACATCAAGACAATTGAAGACTATAAATATGTGAAGCCTCAAGCTATTCTATTCGTGGATTCTAAACCGTGTATTTTACAAAGCGTGAGTTTTTAAGGTTTAGAGTTTGTGTCTTGTGTGAGCCTTTCTTGTATCGATTTGATGCAAGTTTAGGACTGGGTTTGGGTTGTTTATTGTAAGCTACTCCTAAGCTTTGAAGCACGGAGTTAGTGTGTGTGATTCACTCATAAGCTTTTAAGCAAGAGTGTGGTCTAGTTTCTAGGAGAGTGTCTCCATCGTGATTATTATTATTGACAGCAACATAGTACGTGTTGTTAGAGGGAATTTGGGACGGGGTCTCATTATCTAAGAGGTTCTTAGGTAGGATTGCACGGGTAGTGTCTAGGTGATAAGTCAAGTACCGGGTGTTGGTCGAGGGCTTTGAACTAGAGCTATTATAGTGGTGGATTCATTCATGGATTGGTATTCCCCAGAGTAGGTGACGTTGCACTGAACTGGGTTAACAACTATCTGTGTTATTTATTATTCTGCAATTTATTTATTTATTTACTGTGTTCTGCGACTGTCTTGCTGCAACATATGCTATAGCATCTTGTGCAGCATTGTGTTCACTGCGTGCCAGATTTCACCTGATCTAGCTTAAGATCAAGAAGGGACCATACCTCAATTAATCTGACTCTGCCATGACAAAAACCACAACATCTAGATTGCAATTTCTTCACTTTCATCTAGATTGTAAAACCATATATAATTGACTTCTTGAGCTGAAATGGAAATAGCTTGTATAAGAATGATTTACATGGTCATTATGTATGTGTCTTTCACAAGTCATTCAAAATAGTAGAACAAATTAGCATACTAAACTTCTAATATTATTATGCAGGATCCGTTTGAAATCTGGTACTTTACGAAAACACTTAATGTATATTTATTTATTTATTTATTTATTTATGATACTATCATCAGTCTATCAATAAACACACTAAGGGCCCGTTTAGTGTAGGATAATGATAGGATATAAAACAGGATAATGATAAGATATAACCTAATATTTCATACAATAGGAAAGAAAGACTATGTGAAATCATATCATGTAGCTTTGCCTTTGATTCAGTATAAATGTGGAAGCCGCGTTTGAATTTCTCCCAAAAATTGAGAGATAGAGAGATTTGGGGGAATTTGAGAGTGACATTTGAGGGATGTCAGAGAATTGGGATTTTACATATTAGGGCTTTCAGAAAACGTTATAGGGGTTTTCCAGCGTGAGAGTTAGAGTGCTTGAGGTGTAAACGAGAGTATGATTTAGTTTTAGGGTTCGACGGTGAGGTGTTGGGTCCAAACGAAGGATTTAGGTAAGGTAAAACGAGAACAATGGGGATTTGGATTCCCTGCGGTCAAAAAGTGACTGCAGGTGAATCTCAACCACTTATTTTATTTGTTTTTTATTTATTTGATGAGTATTAAAATTGGACCATTAGATGGTGTGAATGCATGACTGCATGGTGAAAGTAAATGCACTCAATCCATATTCTTTTGGATGGGAGGGGAGGAAATATTTTATAATTTATGTGTTTGGTTTAATTTTTAGGAGGGGAGGGAGAGGGAGGTGAGCAAAATCCCTGCTAATATCATTTTTTGCTTCCCCCCCAAATTTGGGGGATTTGGAGGGGAGGGAAGGAAATCTACGTTCTTTAAAACTTTATTACATTTACAAAATTATCCTTAATTTTATATTTAATTTCCAAAATTACCCTTTTAAATTATCTCACTTTCTATCGTGTCCTGATACTGCTCCTGTGTGTTTTGCCTGCATCGTCATTGCTTCATGTTCTTGTATTGCTTTCTTCTTATTGTATTTCTATACAACGTCCTTTATGTTTATGTTTTTATGAAACATTGAAATTGTACAACTCGTGTACGTTGGTTCTTTTTATTCTGTTTATGCATTATATTGTCTTTGATTTTATTTTAAAAATTGAATGTGTTTGATTTTGTCTTGTAGTAGTCTACAATATATGACCCATCCGTCAATTTATTTATTAGGCTTAAATGCAGTTTTGGCCCCTCAGGTTTATCAATTGCTCTATTTTAGCCCCCCTACTTTCAAATGCTCGGATTTAGCCCCCAAAGTTTACTCCCTTTTGCATTTTGTGGTCTCTTGATAATTTTGACCCATTTTGACCAAAATTTTACTTATGTGGAATTTCTTTTACACGTGTCATAATGTTATTGGGCAACCTAAAAATTATTATAAAAGAAAAGCACAAGATGTGCTAATACAAGGAGAAAAAAAAAACCTGTCTCCTACCAAAGCAAAACAGAGCCATGGACATAAACATCATCGGCCATTATATTATTGTACGAGGAATCAATACATCTATAATTAGTACACAATTGAACTAATTGGAAAGGGGATATCATTAATCCATTCACGTCGTAAAAAACTAGCAAATTAGGAGAGTTGTACAAGGAAAACATATCAAACATACAGTTTCCATTCAGTAAAAATGCAATTATGAAACTAGCTGGATATTTCTAACCAAAACTCCTTTTTATCATAATTTTTGTGCACATCAGAGGTTGACACATAATTCTAATAAGAACATCCATCAAAATCTGAAAAAACATAGGCACCAGTAATTTCTTCGAATTTATAAACATGTCTCTAGGGTTGAGAATAAATTTTAGGTCATCACATAATTCCAATAACATTACGACATGTGTAAAAGAAATTTCACATGAGCAAAATTTTGGTCAAAATGGGTCAAAATTATCAAGAGGACCACAAAATGCAAAATGAGGTAAACTTCGGGGGCTAAATCTGAGCATTTGAAAGTAGGGGGGCAAAATAGAGCAATTGGTAAACTTGGAGGGCCAAAATTGCATTTAAGCCTATTTATTATATATATATATATATATATATATATATATATATATATATATATATATATATATATATATATATATAGGGGAGAGATCAAATTACACCAGTGTAACATTTGAGTAATGTTACACCGCTCAATAACGCTTTAACGAATACAAATTTTACAAAATTCACCGTTGGATCGAAAGCTTATATCGTATAGATCATCTATGTTGAATTGTATAAAAATCTAAAATCGTTTGATATGTTTTTGAGATAGATCAAGATTAACGGTATTCAATAAAAATGCATAAACCATTAATCTTCACCGGTCTCAATAACATATCAAACGATTTTAGATTTTTGTAAAATTCAACATGGATGATCTATACGATATAAACTTTCAATCCAACGGTGGATTTTATAAAATTTGTATTCGCTAAAGCGTTATTGAGTGGTGTAACATTACTCAAATGTTACACCGGTGTAATTTGATCCCTCCCCATATATATATATATATATAGGGGTTTTCTAACTTAGACCCTAGTTAGGTCTAAGTTAGCAAGGTGCACCTTTTCAATTGGACCAAAATACCCATTCTTTTAATTTTTGAAAGAATAGAGCAACAGGGGCATTTCTGTAATTTTACATAAAAAAAAAAATACTGACACGCGCCCCCACCTTCTTAAAAATTAATAGACGTGGATCCAGTGTCGCGCGCGTACGGAAGGACCATGGTTACAGACCGTTGATTTCCATCAGACAGCCAAGATGTGATCTCATTAAGGCTGTCTGATTGATCAGACAGCCCAGATCATCCTACCATCTTGTCTGCGCCACACTAGATTATAAGCTGGAGAGAGAAAATTTTACTTTTGAAAAAGGCAGCCACGTGTCAGCATATGAATGGGTCTGCGTGATTTTTTCCATTTTATGCTTTAAACTCGATTATTTCGTCGTAAATTAATTTTTTATTTTTTAATTTTTATATCAAAATTCATAATTTTTTTTTCTCTACAAATAGAGACTTGGTTTGTTTGATTTGGACACCGAAAAAAAAACGCAATTTTTCACTACTTTAAACTCGATTATTTCGTCGTAAATTAATTTTTTATTTTTTATTTTTTATACCAAAATTCATAATTTTTTTTCCTACAAATAGAGATTTGGTTCGTTCGATTTGGACACCGAAAAAAAAAACGCAATTTTTCACTACCTTAAATGAGATAAAACGATAATTAAAAACTAATGTTTGCTTCTGAAACCATTTATCTGGTACAATGGTTTCAGAGAGTTGTAATCTGAAACCATTTTCCTGGTAGAATGGTTTCAGTAAGTTGATTATTAGTTATTTGCTTCTGAAACCATTTAGCTTGTAGAATGGTTGCACATAGTTGTATTCTGAAACCATTTTACTGGTAGAATGGTTTCAGTGAGTAATTTATTAATTGTGTTTGCTTCTGAAACCATTTATCTGGTAGAATGGTTTCAGAGAGTTGTAATCTGAAACCATTTTCCTGGTAAAATGGTTTCAGTAAGTTGATTATTAGTTATTTGATGAGATTAATGTAGTGAAAAATTGGGTTTTTTTTTTCTGTGTCCAAATCAAACGAACCAAGTCTCTATTTGTAGAGAAAAAAAAATTATGAATTTTGGTATAAAAAATAAAAAATAAATTTACGACGAAATAATCGAGTTTAAAGTAGTGAAAAATTGCGTTTTTTTTTTTCGGTGTCCAAATCAAACGAACCAAGTCTCTATTTGTAGAGAAAAAAAAATTATGAATTTTGGTATAAAAAATAAAAAATAAAAAATTAATTTACGACGAAATAATCGAGTTTAAAGTATAAAATGAAAAAAATCACGCAGACCCAATAATAGCGTGACACGTGGCTGCCTTTTTCAAAAAGGTTTCTCTCTCCGCGTCAGCTTCACCCCCACGCGCGCCTGTCGGCGCGTGTGATGCACGCGCGTGGATTTTGGCAAATGAGAAGCTGCCACGTGTCCTGGGGGGGGGAAAAAGAAGTGGGGGCGCGTGTACTGTTGCATAAAATTACAGAAATGCCCCTGTTGCTCTATTCTTCCAAAAAATTAAAAAATGGGTATTTTTGTCCAACTCAAAAGGTGCACCTTGCTAATTTAGACCCAACTGGGTCTAAATTAGCAGCCCCCATATATATATATATATATATATATATATTTGAATTTTATAAATATTTTATCGGTGATTAGAAGAATCATTAAGATCGAAAAATTTCGATTAACCAATGATTGTAATTATAAAGTTGATAATTATTGTAAAGTTATAGGGATAAAAATGTAAATTAGTTAAAATTCTCTCTCCTCCTTTCCTGAACCAAACATATTTGTGATTAAAATACCTCTCTTCCCTTCGCCTCCTCTCAATTGAACTAAACATATATGTAATTAATTTTTTTCCCTCCCCTTCCTTCCCCTCCCCTATATTAAATTCCCTCCCCTCCCCTTCTCTCCATTGAACCAAACTAACGATTGAGATCGAGAAGAATAAAAACTAAATGAGGAAGATAAGTAGATACTGAAGTGTATTTTTATTTATTTTCATTTTGATTTTGATTTAATTTATTTTTTATTAATCATCAACCAAGGGTCAATGGTTCCAAAACCACCAACAACCAAATTTTTTTAGGCTTAAATGCAGTTTTACCCCCCCTATTTTGAAAAATGCGGAATTTTACCCCCCCTATTTTAAAATGCGGAATTTTACCCTCCCTATTTTATAATTTGTTGGATTTTGCCCCCCACCAAAATTTTGCACAAAATCTGCTTCTGAGCCTCAAGTTCAAAGCTACGCACAGAACTCAATTTGGATCAATAATTCACCAAACTGGTACCGAAACGACCGCAATCGAGTTAGTTTTCCACAGAATGAAACTCCACTAAATTTGGAGTTACAGAGAGAGATTAATTACTGTTTTAGTGAAGGTCTGTTCAAATTAATTATCGTATGAAACTACTACTGGTATTCTCGTCATTCCTCTCACCTTGTAGCTCATTTTTTAATACTATTTACATGTATGGAAATCTAACGAAATTACCCTTGTTTGCATTTCAATTTCGTCGAATTTTGAGTTACGATGTGTTCGGTAGACGATGTTGAATTTGAAGATCACAAGTAGATTTCTGCAGAATTAGTAATTGGACAGACCTTCACTAAAACGGTAATTAATCTCTCTCTGTAACTCCAAATTTAGTGGGGTTTGATTCTGTGGAAAGCTAACTCGATTATGGTCATTTCGGTATCCATTTGGTGAATTATGGATCCAAATTGAGTTGTATGCGAAGCTTTGAAGTTGTGACTCGAAAGCAGATTTTTTGCAGAATTTTGGGGACATACCTTCACTAAAACGGTAATTAATCTCTCTTTGTAACTCCAAATTCAGTGGGGTTTGATTATGTGGAAAGATAACTCGATTACGGTCATTTCGGTAGCCGTTTGGTGAATTATGGATCCAAATTGAGTTGTATGCGAAGCTTTGAAGTTGTGACTCGAAAGCAGATTTTTTGCAGAATTTTGGGGGACATACCTTCACTAAAACGGTAATTAATCTCTCTTTGTAACTCCAAATTCAGTGGGGTTTGATTATGTGGAAAGATAACTCGATTACGGTCATTTCGGTATCCTTTTGGTAAATTATTGATCAAAATTGAGTTGTGTGCGAAGCTTTAAAGTTGTGACTCGAAAGCAGAATTTTAGGGGGGGGCAAAATCCAACAAATTATAAAACAGGGGGGGTAAAAGTCCGCGTTTAAAAACAGGGGGGGTAAAATTCCGATTTAATCAAAACAGGGGGGGCAAAACTGCATTTAAGCTTTTTTTTTAATTAACTTTTTTCTATTATAGCGCTTCCACTTAAAGTGCTATTATAGGTGTTTCTGACATTAATAGCGCTTTTGGAAAAAGTGCTATTATAACATCGTTCCGTTGAGGTTATAATAGCACTTATACTCAAAGTGCTATTTTAGAGGGCTCTTTATTGCGTTTTTATAGGGCTATTAAAAATGTGCTATTAAAACTACTTTTTGTGGCACTGTTAAGTCCCACATTGGTTGAAAATTTTAAGGTTTAACATGTTATAAGTGAGAAGACCCATAAACTTAATGCCGTAAGATTTTGGCTGAAAATGTGTTGTCAAAAATCACCTTTGTGGTTACACAAGGCCCAATGTGTCGATGCAATTCCAGTGAGGCTCTCTTCTCATGGCCTAACAATTGTATAAGTGCTCGGTTGCAGGAGCAATAAGTAAGTGGTGATGGATCGTGGACATAGAGAGAAGATGTTGAGATCTATCAAGTGTGAGTTAAGCTCATATTGGTTGGAAGAGTTGATGTTGAACTTTTTATAAGTAAAAAAACATATAAACCTAATGTCTTAATGTTTTGGGTGAGGCCCATTCTAGGGTGAGACAGTCTTATGAGTCTCCCACGGTGGGAAAGAGAGCTTATGATAGATTTGTATGTACCATATTTCATCCTCATCTCTTCTCTCTCCCACGTTGCAATCAATCCTTTTCTTCCGATCCACCGGTGACCATGGCACCACACTGTGTCCCACGAATTTCTACCATCTATTCACTGCTGCTTCTAAAATCCTTCCTTGCCGCCGCTCTACACCACATATGGTGGTTGCTACTTGCTATTTTATAGATCTAATTCTATTTTATAGATCTGCTTCTAAAATTCTTTTTCATTTTCTATATTACCAGCAGAATCAACTGCCTTTTATGGTTAATTAATATTACTTGGCTTAAATTAGTTGTTAGTTTAATGTGGTAATTTAAATTAATTTTGTTAGTTTAATGTGGTAGTTTAAGTCGGATAAAAACGACTTTTTAAGACAGTTCCGTACCATCTTGCAGACATAAGAAATTTTGATTTGTTAAGACGGATGTTTAACTCACTTAAGAAAACACCGCTTAAGTCTGTTTACTGTTTAACCGATTTACAAAACTACTCCTTGAGTCTGGTAGTTAGGTAACGCCTGATCACTTAATCAAGGTTTTTCTTAAGTCGTTCAGCAAATTAACCGACGTAAAAACGTATTATTTTTTTTTAAAAAAAAAGTAGTAGCTGCCCCATCTTTGCTTGCACTGGTTCGACATACAAAAGAATAAAGGAATTTCTAAAACACAAAATTACACATTAAAAGGCAATAAAGTACTAATTAAAAGATGATCATAGAACAATGTGATATTAAAACACCAATTATTACGAGGCTTATATGAAACAATCTAAATCTAGTAGAAAACTGAAACTTATATGACAGGAACCTCCTGTGATAGTAAATAAGCAAAAACCAATATTTTCCACAATGATTTAACTTTATATATGTAAAAGCTTAATTAGTTCCTTCTTATTGCCACATCCCAACATATGCATCTTATAAGCATTAACCAATAAAACAAAACAAGTAAAACAAACTTACATATCACCCAACTACAAGCAAGTCCAAGCCAAAGCCATAAATCACATCTACTAACCTACTTTTCACCAATACTTCTATAAACATGCATACTTCTGTAAACTATGTCAAAAAAAAATGTATACTCCTATAAACAACTAATCAAAATAACCTGATTAGAACCTGCACAGCCTCTTATGCATCCTGCACAGAAAAATGTAACCATAAATAATTAATGTCATTTTCAACAGCCTCAAAAAAATTATAGGGTTCCAACTCTTACCAAGCAATTCATTGACCACTAAAGCATTTTGCTCAAACATTACAGGTGAAATCTAATATCCCCAGATCCACCATTATTACTTGGGCATAGGTTTTGTGAAATATGAAGATTGAAGAAAAGTAAATAAAACTGCTATCATTCATTCTGCCAATTAGTAAGTCTTCATATTAGTAAGAACATGGGGAGACACACACACGGGTGGGTTCCAACTTCCAACTATAAGCTCAACTCAAACGACTTGTTGAGTTGAGAGGAGAGTGCCGACCCCTTCTTTTACATTTTTTAATTAATTAATGCAAATTTCAGTTTAACTTTAATTCATTTTTTCGACTAAATCTTTATTTTAATTTTAACTTGATCTTATCTTTTTTGGTAAGTAGTAGTATAGTAAATGACTAGATTCACACACGTGTTAATTATAGAAAAGTAAATAAAACTGCTATCATTCATTCTGCCGATTAGTAATATACCATAAAATCTATTTTTATAACAATTTGATGCTATAATAATTAATAATACTTTCCTACAACATGGTTTTGATGAGAAAACAGGTTATGGACTTATTATTAGCTAATTAGATACAATATTCAGATTAAAAAGATATAGTTTAGTATTTACTGCATTGAGCTTATATATAACTTGTTATTTTAACTGTGACATTAGCTAGGTTACATATATTTTGGAATAATGTGCAGTACACAGACGTGACATACAAGATAGTGACTAAAGGCATGACAATAAATGTAAAAAGTTTGGAAGATGTTTTACCTTAGAGGAGAGAATCAAAAGAGGCTTAAAGTGTGAGGAAGAAGACGAGAGGCGGTGACGGGCGATGCAGCGTTGTGCAAAGTGAATAGCCAAACAAGATTCCACATAACAAAGCAAAAATAGCCAAAATTTAAATACAGTTTTAATGTATATATATATAATGCTATCAGCATGAAAGAAGGCAAAAATCATTTATAATCTCATAACCAAATATAGAAAGTGGCAGAGGACATAGATTCACCGACTTTCATTTGATTCATACATAGCTCTAAGAATAAATAGCTCAAAAGATATAATATAGTTAATTGAGAATGAAGATACCAATGTGTTCTGTTACTTTGTTCTTTTCCAGCAAACCTGTCTCACACAAATGAGAACCTGAATATGGATAAATTGTAATAAAATTAAGTATCTGAGAACTCACAAGTTAGAAGATACCAATGTTTTCTGTCACTTTGTTTTTTTCCAGCAAACATATCTCAGACAAGTTATATTATATGAGAACCTGAATATGGATAAATTGCAACAAAAATAACTACATGAGAACGCACAAGTTAATTGAATGTAGAGTAGAGATAGTGGCAATAAAATTAGACATAAAGATTTACAATCACACTTATATTTTAATAGTTTTAAAGCTTAGCAATTGAGGTTCTACACATTAGAATTACTAACACGTTGTAAAGAAAATTGTGTGTTAAAAATGAGGTATACATTAACCTTCCATCAAAACTGATAGAACATATATCAGTTCTAAAAAAAAAGAGCCTATTTATGAACTATACATTGCTACTTAAAATGCCTAATAGTATTAGTACTACATGATAAGTACGTAACTTGCATAATCTTTGGTATGTGAAAGTGTGTGTTTTTTTATATCAGCAAGAAGATTATTAAAAATAGGTGTTCAAGAGCACAAGACATACTCATCGACTAGAAGGATAATAAACTACAATACCAGTGGGACAAGGAGCAAGATACATTCATTAAACATATTCTCCCAACCAATAAGCTGTCAACACCGGTGGTTACAAAACCAACCACCAAATGTCACAAAATCAAAACATAAACCAAAACAAAACAAAATCCAAACAGCCCAGGGTGCAAAAACAAAAAGAAAAATCAAAGCTGGAACCTGTTACCACAGCATAACCCAAACCAGAAGCTGCAAAAGCTATATAATACATGCATCATATTCTTGAACAAGGAGAACAAGAAAGCACGCATAAGACATGCCTTATAAGGAGAACAAGAAACAAAGGTTACCAACAGGCGAACCCACAATATAGAAGGAAACAAAAAGGCACAAAGAGTGATAGAAGGAAATAATGATGAGGTGGCATGAGTGAATGAAGAGCATGAGGACTCACTCCAAGCTTTTTTTCCATTCTACTTCTTTATTATTACTGTTTCATTCATTTTCTTAATTGGTCCGACCTGCCGGATCCGACGAGAGCCAGTGATGGAGGATGTTTGGACTAAGAAGAAGCAATTACCGGGTTTCATGGGAACCGATCTTGTTGGCTGGATCGCTGTGGCCGAATGGTTCTTTGAGAAGAATGAAGTCCCTTGTCGCGATAAGCTTCATTGGGCTTTTATGAGCATGGAGGATGAACAAGCGAGGATGTGGTTATATTATTGGTGTGAAGAGAACCCAGATGCAGATTGGAAAACGTTTTCCATGGCTATGATGAGACAATCTGGAGCACAGGTGGAGTACTTGACAGAAAAACACGTTGAGCCAAAATTGAAGGTGATCGAGGCATTCTCCGATGACCGAGAAGAAGTTCGCATCAAAGAAACTGATCGTAATCCCAATGGCGGAAAGGTTGGAAACAACTGAGACACAAAGAAGTGAGAAGGAAGGAGCGAATGATGAATGATTCTGTGAGCGTGATGAAGATGAAAGAGAAACAGGGGAAAACGGTAGAGGGGAAAGAAATCTATCATACAATACAATCATGTGTGAAGGAATCGGTGCTAGGTCCTTGAAGATTCTGACCAATCTCTCACCGTCGTCAGAATCGATAGATCGGAAAGAGCACGCAGAAGAAAATGAGATGCAGAGCGTGGAAGAAATAGTTATGCAGGAACTTACGAAGTCGCCGGACTGTGGTCAACCTGCGATGGCACTAATCAACAGTTAGCGAACATTGAACAGTTTGTGACACTTGGTGATGAGTCGCGAAAGGAAACTGCAGGGTTGTTCAGGGATATAAGGATTTGGCGAATCACCATGGGAGCTATATGCTATATGTCGCGAGAGATTTCTCGCGAATTTTCCACGAATCCCAATTTTAAGTATATAACTACTATTCTTGCTTCAAAAATAGTATATAACTACCGTACCATATAGCCACTTCCTCCGGTTCTTAATATAAAAGAGATTTTATTTTTTAAATTTATTGAGAATCTAATGTATTTAGTTCATATTATGATTTAGATACATTAAATTTTTAATGAATCTAAAAAAATGAAATCTCTCTTATATTAAAGACCAGATGAAATACTTTTTTTGGTACCAATACCTAGCTACTTAAATAAGGGAAAAACCATCCATATCCTAAGAAAAATAAAAAGAAAAATTTATGTAATTAGTTGTGTATTGTGGTATTAATTGATAATTTTTTTAATTTAATTAAAATCAATTAATTTTTATTGTTAGTTGTTCATGTTGTGATTGGCGCTGGACATAGTAGGAAATATTACAGTTTGATTCCCTCCAACTGCAATTAGGAGAGGACTAAAATCATTTGATGTTGGAACTGACATCCGAACCAAATTAGGCGATCTAATAAATCGAATATTTACGATGAAAATACAAACAAAAAACTCTACTTCAATACTTCATGTTACTAGAGTGTTGCCTCCAGAAAAAAAATGTTACTAGAGATCATGAAAAACAAAACAAACCGTCACATGCAAACTCATCATTTTGAAGATTTTATTTTTAAAGAAAGTCAAATTAATGCAAATCGGAACACGTTGCTTGTTGTGGTATAGCGTTAGCGTTCGTGAAACATTCGCGAAAAAGTTTTTCGCTATATTAAGCATTATTGTTTCTTTAGTCAAGAAGGATCTACACAAATTAAGGGTAAAATGGGTAATATGTGAATTGGATATTTCCTTAAAATTAATGGGCCAGGCCCACACTTATGAGGTACATGCGGATGAGTGTAAAAAGTTTTTACAAACAAGTATGAATGACCAAAAAATCAAGATGTTTTCTCTCCCAACCCCCCTCAATTCTTTTCTACCCCCTGAATTTCCGTTTTTGTCCTTGGGGGGTACTGCGGTTTATACGAACCGAAATAATATGACATGCTGATAAATTTCGGTAATCACTTACCGAAATATGGGACATTTTGGTTCGCAGGTACCGAAACAATTATTTCGGTAAACTGCTACCGAAAATGGCCTAATTCCAGCGACCAACGTACCGAAATCTATCACATTTCGGTTCGCAGGTACCGAACAAGCTGACATTCGTTTTCTGTGTACCGAAAACGCTAATGTTCGATTCGCAGTTACCGAAATGGTCTAATATTTGGCTTCGGTGAATATAAACCGAAGTTTTTTGGCAAAAACGTTTCCAACCGCAAGGGACAAAATTGGATTTTTGGGGGGTATAAAAGAAATGAGGGGGGTCGGGAGAGAAAACATCAAAAATTAAATTAGAACATCGTACTTATGTCCTTGATTTCTTGGTCGAAATTGTACTTCAGAAGGAATTAAAAAATCAAGTCCTTGTGACATTCATCCTTGTCTTTAGTGTGACATTCAAATATACCACTCTTAATCTAATCTCAACCGCGAGTACTCGCCGTTTGTATTCTCTCCTAGGAAGCTCCATCAAGGTTCCTTGTGAGTGTTTGTTTGTCTCTCCTAGGAAGCTCCGTCAAGCCTCCTTGTGGGTGTTTTGGTTTTCTTTCCAATTGGGGTTTTGCTTCTCTTGCCCTATAGGTGGTCTGAATCAGTTATGCAAAGATTCTACTTCTTCAATCTGGTATGCTTTGCCTCTATTTTACCTGACATCGTCGTTCTGGTTGTTAAAATTGCAACTTGTGACAATTGATTGGATTGTATGCAACTCGTGACAATTGATTGGATTGTATATTGGCATTTATCTGGTTACTTTATTGCTTCATGATCTGATGCTTCCTATTTATTGAGTCGGTTATTTGGTTATATTGGATTTTTGTCTTGAATTTTGATCTATTGAGTCCCCTATTTTGTCATGGTGATATTTTGATTGATCAATTTGCATACAAGGGTCAGATATGGATTATTGTGATCTCTACCATGCCTATTTTCAAGTTCAGGAGGTCTGTCACAAAAAAGAGCATCACTAGTGTGGTAAATGAGTATTATTAGCTGGAACTGTCGGGGCCTAGGTAACCCGAATGCAGTTCTTAATTTAAAATTCCTCATCCGAAAATATAAACCGGATATATTGATATTGTATGAGACCTTAGTTCATTCAAATAAAACAAAAGAGTTGCGTTATGTATTGGGTTTTGATTCCTGTTTTACTGTGGATCGTGAAGGGAGGGGAGGAGGACCGGCAATATTTTGGCACAAACAGTCCGATTGTTCTATTTCTAATTTTTCTCAAAATCATATTCATATGGAGGTTGTTGATGCTAGACGAGGAACTTGGCGTCTTACAGGTTTTTATGGTTATCCAGGTGGTAGTAGAAGAAGAGATTCATGGAACTTCCTTAGACATTTGTCTCATGTGTCTAATATACCGTGGTGCATTATTGGTGATTTCAATGATATTCTCTCCTCGGATGAAAAAAAAGGTAGAGTTGATAGGCCAAATTGGTTGATAAACGGTTTTCGTGATGCAGTTCTTGACTCCGGCCTGATCGATATACACATGGAGGGATATCAATTTACGTGGTTCAAAAGTCTCGGTACTGATCGCGTTGTGGAAGAGAAACTTGATAGGGCTATGTCTAGCGAAGAATGGTGTCAATCATTTCCTAATGCTAGACTAGAATGCTTGACTGTTACATCATCAGACCATTACCCCTTATGGCTTGTTTGTGATCCAGTCCGAATTTATCCTAGATCGGATCGCAAATTTATGTTTGAGAATGTGTGGCTAGTGGATTCAGAGTTTGACAGTATCGTGAGGAGTTGCTGTCAGAATACTAGTGTTGATGGTGTTGTGCAAAAACTTGATATTTGTGCTGCAACCATGTCTCAGTGGAGTAAAGACAACTTCCAAAACCTTCGCAGAGAGATTGATAAATGTCACAGAAGATTAGAAAGAGCCCGAGGTCAGGTTGATTCTTCCAATGTTAATTACTTTAATGCTTTAAAGAAGAGGTTATCTTCCCTTCTAGTAAAAGATTATCTTTTTTGGAGACAAAGAGCTAAAACTTTTTGGTACAAAGATGGTGATTTGAACACTAACTACTTTCATGCATTTACAACTGCTCGAAAAAAGGTTAATAAAATTGTTTCTCTAGAAAATACTAATAGTGTTGTTTGTAGTAATTCAGATGAACTGAATGTTATTGCTGATACACCTAAAAAGATGCTATTTATTTAGTTAATTTACTATTATATTTTATATGTTTTTATTTCGATTTCGAATTTTTATTAGTTTATTTTTCCTTTCGCATAATAAAAAAAATTGAATTTATAGTATATTCTTTGGTTTTCTAAATTTTTCCTTTTTTTGAGCCAAATTAAATTTTTTTCCAAAGACTTAGGATAATAGCTCACTTAGAAAGTATATAGGTTAAGAAAAGACGAGAGGCTAAGTTAAGGAAATTAGGGAATTTTACAACAAAATCGGTATTTTTCCAACACCAGAAGTCTCCCTAGTATAGATATCAATTTGAATAACCATTGTGCCAAAATCTCTTAATTTAAATTTGTGGAATCCTTTAGTAGTTTATCTATCCAGTCGGACACCATCTATAAAGTCACACATTAAGTAAGTTTGTCGATGAATATAAGCGAATCATCTAAGCAAATTTTTAAGGTCATACTGTGGTAATACGGTTAAACCTTAAAGGAAAAAATAATATAAGGTCATACTGTGGTAATACGGTTAAACCTTGGAAAAAAATATTTATATGATTGCTCATACAAAAATTTGTATCATCAAGCTAATTGCGAGTTGAAAAAGATGAATAAAGACGCTAACCGGCTTTCTTACCATGTGTGTGACATAGATAAAGGGTCTTAATGTGACTGTCTAGAATGAAAAAGGATGAAACAAAGGAGAAGATTTAGATATTAGTACAACGGCATGGTCCAAATTCGGTATGTATAAGAGGGAGAAATTTGTGTGTCGTTGAAATACCCTTCTTGATTGTATAAAGAACCTAACTAATTAATCTTAGCCTATTTGAATTTCTGACCACGTATGAGTACTTGTGATGTTATTTTTCTCTAAGTCTGTGTGTGTGTGAGTTGCTTCGCATTTCAAATGTTTTCTATATGCAAGCTAAATTGCTTGAGGACAAGCAATGGTTCAAGTTTAGGGGAGTTTGATACACCTAAAAAGATGCTATTTATTTAGTTAATTTACTATTATATTTTATATGTTTTTATTTCGATTTTGAAGTTTTACTATATAAATAGTTACTTATTCCTCGTATTTTAAATAAACAGATAAAAAGTGTACGAGTTGAAGAAAGGAGCGAAAATGAACTGAAAAGGAGCAAGAATGGATAAAATGGGCCACACAAGTGCAGCCAACTGGGCCACACATGTGCAGCCCAACCCAACAACAATTGACGCACGCCAGCAAGGAGCAAATGTCGCTCGCCAGCTAGCACCAAGTGGCGGTCGCCACTTTCTTCATCCTGGCCGTCCAAATAATTTCAATCGTGTGGCGTTCGCCACACCTGCAATTAGTCCCACATCGGTTATTTGCAATGTTTTGTCTCCTAGCTACTAGTATAAATATTTGTCCTTTCTTACACTTTAAACACACACCAACTTGTAACAGTTGAGGAAGAGAATTGAGGCTAAGATTTAATTCTTGGTTTCTTCTCTTAGTTTAATATTTTTATTTCCTGCTGTTGCGCCGTCGGTGTTCGTACTCAAGATTTCTTTTATTAATTCAGGTTCTTTATTTTATTTTCTTTTCTTTATTTTTATGCTTATTTTATTTATTTTATTTTATTTTTCTGTTTTTATTTAATGTCTTTATTTATATTTATTTATTTTATGTCTTTATTTTTAGTTATGTCTAGCTAAATTTAGCGTTGCTAGGATGTGTAGTTAGTAGCTAATAGGGGTTCGGTAGTTAATTCATGCTTAATAGTTTTCAACCACCAGTTTTAAATAAATACGTTTTCAAACAATTTGTCACGAGAGTGAGGATTGTTTTAAAGGCAATAAACCAACATTGACGAGAGTTGAGGTTTAGGGCCGGATAGTTAAAACTGACCGTTAGTTCTAAAGTCCGCGAGAGCTATTTAGGATTGATGAGTTTTATATTGGTTTTCAAAGGTACTTATGTAAGTGAGCGCGTGAGAGCAGAGCATTTATTTTATCTAAGTATAACGCTAGTCAAGATTTGCGAGAGCTGAGATTAGTGTTTTTAAATCAAATATAATTCTTGAAAACTGACGACTGTTTTATTTTCTTAAGCAGTTTTTAATTAAACGTTGATTATAATTCGTCACGAGAGTGAGAATTAATTAAAGTAAAAATCAATAGAGCGAGAGCGTGAGATTTCTACTAGATAGTAAAAACTGAACATTAACTCTAATTCGCAACGAGAGTTGGGATTAGAGTTAATCAAATTATATTGCTTTTCAAAGAGTATTTTATTAGCGGATGTGAGAACGAGAGTTAAGCATCACCTTTATATTATATAATGCTGGTCAAGATTTGCGAGAGCTGAGATTAATATTTTTAAAACAATATAGTTTCGAAAATTTTACAGTTTGTCTAGCACGAATTAAGCATTGAACCCTCTAAAGCAACTAATAGCACGTCCTAGCAATATTTTATTTACATATTAAAAATCTAAAAAATATTTATTTATTTTAATTATTCAATTATTCAAAACCCTCTAAATCATTAGCCTTAGATTTACAAAGCAACACTAGATAACGGTAGGTCGATTATTGGTCCTTTGGGTTCGATAATCTTTTAAAACTACGCGACACAACTGTATACTTGCAGTTAAGTTGATAAACATCCCGATCAAGTTTTTGGCGCCGTTGCCGGGGACCAATTTAGTCGATATCGTAACTCCAATGTTGCACCGTAGAGACTAAGGCATTTTTATTTTAAATTTTAAATGGAATACCCGTATTTCCTCTACGACCACCACTCCCAATATTATGAGGAACCACAAAATCACCATAAATCCAATCTCGAAATATTAATGGAGGATTTCATTGAGACTCAAACACTCTCTAGGCTAAAGTTTATGATGGACGGGTTTGTGGAAGCACAAACTCGCATAAATAAAGAGGTCAATGAAGCTTTCATGCAGATAAACACTAAGGTCGAGTCCCTCGAGGCTGGCAACAAGGCAATAGAGACTCAAATCTCCTTGCTTGCACAAACATCTCTAGGATCGTTCACTAAGAGTCATGTAGACGTCATAACAACTAATGAAAGTCAAAATAAAAATCCTAAAGAGAGTGATAATGAAATCAATGAGAAATCTAACGAGAAAAATATAGAGATTGAGAAAATTCCACCTACACCGCCTAAAGAGGAAGGTGACAAAGAGGTAGAGAAGAAACCAACTTACATCCTCCCTCCCCCTTACAATCCACCGATCCCTTTCACCCAAATGCTTGTGGAAGCCAAGGTAGAATCCCAATCTAAAAGGGATGTAGAAGAGTTGAAAAACATAAACACTAATGCCCCTTTGTATGAAACCTCGTATAAAAAGAGAAATTTAGAGGACAATAGGGAAATTATTAGTGTTAAAAAAGGGAGAGTAGACTTTGAGGTGGCTAATGAAGAAGATAAACCTAGACCCGAAAAACTGATAATAAAGATTGATCCAGAACCACCACCACACGTTCAGACCTCTGAACCTCCCTATAGGAAAAAGAAAATAAAGAGTGAAGGGTATGGGAGATGGGTTGATAAGTGGCGATGGAAACCAAAATTAATTAGGAGTTTAATCAGAGATTCATTCTCAAAACACCCTTAGTGCTTACACTTCTGAATAGTCGAGCCAACGACGTTAAACAAAAGCGCTACGTGGGAGGCAACCCATGACCTTTTTTTACCTTTTGCATTCTTCTATCTTTTAATTTCTTTGTGACTAATAGAGCTCACACGCACATTTCTCAAAATGTTGCCGCTGGTGGGGGCGCCAACATCGTTCCACCTGCACACACTACACATTTTTCTAACACTTTTGCAGGCAGTTCTTCCTCATCAAGATAGAGTACCGTCGATGATGTGTTCTATGAAATGCGCGCTCTAAATGCTATCAACGAGGAGCGCGATGGACTCTTTTATGCGATGCATCAGCAACAAGAGGAGATGTTGGAACGAATGGAATTCATGCAAGCCCAATAAGCACAAATTCTTCAACGCCAACATCAAATGCAGGGCTATCACAACCAATGGGAGAGTTCAGAAGAGCACCGTCAACAGTAGCTCGACAATGTCATACAAGAGCTAGGCAGTTTAAGGCTTCAGTTCAATAATTTCCAAAATTATCAACAACCTCCCTATGATCTATCATAGGTTTTACGCTCCAATTCTACTCTTAAGTCACAACAGTGAGGACACTGTTGAATTTAAGTTTAGGGGAGTATTCTACTATCTTTATTTACTTTTAGTTTTTAGTTATTTGAATTTTTATTAGTTTATTTTTCCTTTCGCATAATAATAAAAATTGAATTTATAGTATATTCTTTGGTTTTCTAAATTTTTCCTTTTTTTGAGCCAAATTAAATTTTTTTCCAAAGACTTAGGATAATAGCTCACTTAGAAAGTATATAGGTTAGGAAAAGACGAGAGGCTAAGTTAAGGAAATTAGGGAATTTTACAACAAAATCGGTATTTTTCCAACACCAGAAGTCTCCCTAGTATAGATATCAATTTGAATAACCATTGTGCCAAAATCTCTTAATTTAAATTTGTGGAATCCTTTAGTAGTTTATCTATCCAGTCGGACACCATCTATAAAGTCACACATTAAGTAAGTTTGTCGATGAATATAAGCGAATCATCTAAGCAAATTTTTAAGGTCATACTGTGGTAATACGGTTAAACCTTAAAGGAAAAAATAATATAAGGTCATATTGTGGTAATACGGTTAAACCTTGGAAAAAAATATTTATATGATTGCTCATACAAAAATTTGTATCATCAAGCTAATTGCGAGTTGAAAAAGATGAATAAAGACGCTAACCGGCTTTCTTACCATGTGTGTGACATAGATAAAGGGTCTTAATGTGACTGTCTAGAATGAAAAAGGATGAAACAAAGGAGAAGATTTAGATATTAGTACAACGGATGGTCCAAATTCGGTATGTATAAGAGGGAGAAATTTGTGTGTCGTTGAAATACCCTTCTTGATTGTATAAAGAACCTAACTAATTAATCTTAGCCTATTTGAATTTCTGACCACGTATGAGTACTTGTGATGTTATTTTTCTCTAAGTCTGTGTGTGTGTGAGTTGCTTCGCATTTCAAATGTTTTCTATATGCAAGCTAAAATGCTTGAGGACAAGCAATGGTTCAAGTTTAGGGGAGTTTGATACACCTAAAAAGATGCTATTTATTTAGTTAATTTACTATTATATTTTATATGTTTTTATTTCGATTTTGAAGTTTTACTATATAAATAGTTACTTATTCCTCGTATTTTAAATAAACAGATAAAAAGTGTACGAGTTGAAGAAAGGAGCGAAAATGAACTGAAAAGGAGCAAGAATGGACAAAATGGGCCACACAAGTGCAGCCAATTGGGCCACACATGTGCAGCCCAACCCAACAACAATTGACACACGCCAGCAAGGAGCAAATGCCGCTCACCAGCTAGCACCAAGTGGCGGTCGCCACTTTCTTCATCCTGGCCGTCCAAATAATTTCAATCGTGTGGCATTCGCCACACCTGCAATTAGTCCCACATCGGTTATTTGCAATGTTTTGTCTCCTAGCTACTAGTATAAATATGTGTCCTTTCTTACACTTTAAACACACACCAACTTGTAACAGTTGAGGAAGAGAATTGAGGCTAAGATTTAATTCTTGGTTTCTTCTCTTAGTTTAATATTTTTATTTCCTGCTGTTGCGCCGTCGGTGTTCGTACTCAAGATTTCTTTTATTAATTCAGGTTCTTTATTTTATTTTCTTTTCTTTATTTTTATGCTTATTTTTTTTTTTTATTTTATTTTTCTGTTTTTATTTAATGTCTTTATTTTTATTTATTTATTTTATGTCTTTATTTTTAGTTATGTCTAGCTAAATTTAGCGTTGCTAGGATGTGTAGTTAGTAGCTAATAGGGGTTCGGTAGTTAATTCGTGCTTAATAGTTTTCAACCACCAGTTTTAAATAAATACGTTTTCAAACAATTTGTCACGAGAGTGAGGATTGTTTTAAAGGCAATAAACCAACATTGACGAGAGTTGAGGTTTAGGGTCGGATAGTTAAAACTGACCGTTAGTTCTAAAGTCCACGAGAGCTATTTAGGATTGATGAGTTTTATATTGGTTTTCAAAGGTACTTATATATGTAAGTGAGCGCGTGAGAGCAGAGCATTTATTTTATCTAAGTATAACGCTAGTCAAGATTTGCGAGAGCTGAGATTAGTGTTTTTAAATCAAATATAATTCTTGAAAACTGGCGACTGTTTTATTTTCTTAAGCAGTTTTTATTTAAACGTTGATTATAATTCGTCACGAGAGTGAGAATTAATTAAAGTAAAAATCAATAGAGCGAGAGCGTGAGATTTCTACTAGATAGTAAAAACTGAACATTAACTCTAATTCGCAACGAGAGTTGAGATTAGAGTTAATCAAATTATATTGCTTTTCAAAGAGTATTTTATTAGCGGATGTGAGAACGAGAGTTAAGCATCACCTTTATATTATATAATGCTGGTCAAGATTTGCGAGAGCTGAGATTAATATTTTTAAATCAATATAGTTTCGAAAATTTTACAGTTTGTCTAGCACGAATTAAGCATTGAACCCTCTGAAGCAACTAATAGCACGTCCTAGCAATATTTTATTTACATATTAAAAATCTAAAAAATATTTATTTATTTTAATTATTCAAAACCCTCTAAATCATTAGCCTTAGATTTACAAAGCAACACTAGATAACGGTAGGTCGATTATTGGTCCTTTGGGTTCGATAATCTTTTAAAACTACGCGACACAACTGTATACTTGCAGTTAAGTTGATAAACATCCCGATCAATTGCTAGAGAATATTTTGTCGAGTTGTTCCAAAAGCAGACAAGCTCACGTGATGCAGTCCTAAATGTTATTTCTAGATCGGTAACAAGTGACGATAATGCTGCTCTAACAGCTCTATTTATGCTTGAAGAGTTCAGAGAGGCGATGTTTTCTATGCAGGTGGATAAATGTCCTGGTCCAGATGGTTTTAATCCGGGTTTCTATCAACACTTTTGGGATATGTGTGGGACTGAAATATACAATGCAGGTTGCCACTGGCTAGAGTCAGGCATGTTTCCAGAAAATTTAAACTCCACAAATATTACTCTTATTCCTAAAGGTGATGTTCAAACCTCTATGAAGGATTGGAGACCTATTGCTTTATGTAATGTGTTATACAAAGTGGTTGCTAAGGTGCTCGCCAACAGATTGAAAGTTGTTATGGATAAATGCATATCTGAGAATCAATCCGCTTTTGTTCCAGGGCGTTCTATTCTTGACAATGCAATGGCTGCCATCGAGCTAGTCCACTACATGAAATCTAAAACGCGTGGCCGAGTTGGTGAAGTGGCTCTCAAGCTAGATATTAGCAAAGCATATGACAGAATAGATTGGGACTACCTCAGGGACGTCCTCTCAGCTCTGGGTTTTTCCCATAAATGGATATCTTGGATTATGCTATGTGTGGAAACTGTTGATTATTCGGTGATGATTAACGGCAACGTAGTAGGGCCAATTGTTCCAGGCCGAGGTTTGCGCCAGGGAGACCCTCTCTCACCTTACTTATTTATCATTTGTGCTGAAGGTTTATCAGCATTGATCAGAAAAGCAGAAACTAGAGGGAACATACATGGAGTTAAAATTTGTAGAAATACTCCTATTATCTCTCATCTTCTCTTCGCAGATGACTGTTTTATGTTTTTTAAAGCATCTGACCATGAGGCGTTGGCTATGAAGAACATTCTTGCTACATATGAAGAGGCCTCCAGTCAATCCATCAATTTGCAAAAATCAGAATTCTATTGTAGCCTTGATGTTGCTGCTTCTGTTAAAGACTCTGTTGCATCTATCTTAGGAGTGCAACAAGTATTAGAAACTGGTAAATATCATGGGCTCCCGTCGATGGTGGGTAGGAGTAGAAAATCCACTTTCAAGTTTATCAAAGACAGGATTTGGAAAAAAAATAACTTCTTGGAGCAGTAAATGTTTATCTCAAGTAGGCAGAGAGATTTTAATCAAATCGGTCCTACAATCAATCCCGTCCTATGTTATGAGCATATTTCTAATTCCATCCTCCCTTTGTGATGAGATTGAGAAGATGATGAACTCGTTTTGGTGGGGACATACCAAGGAGCAGTCTAAAGGTATTCATTGGCTATCTTGGGATCGTTTGTCAATGCCCAAGCATGTGGGTGGCTTGGGGTTTAAAAGCATTAGTGCTTTTAATTATGCAATGCTTGGAAAACAAGCCTGGAAATTCATGACTAATTCAGGTAGTTTAATCACTCGTCTTTTCAAAGCTAGATACTTTCCTAGAAGTGATTTTCTTCAGTCTAGCATTGGTCACAACCCAAGTTATGTTTGGCGAAGTATTTGGAGTGCAAAGTTCATTGTTCGTGATGGTCACAAGTGGAGCATTGGGTCAGGTCACAATATTTCTATTTGGGACCAACAATGGCTTGTTAATGGTGCTGTGATTTCTAAGCCACCGAACTTGGCAGAGGAACTTCACCAGCTGAATGTTTCAGACTTGTTTGGTGATGATGGTAAGCATTGGGATGTTAATTTAGTGAATTCCTTGTTTGATGCCTCAGTTGCAGATATGGTGTTGAGAACCCCTCTTTTCAATTCAGTTAATCATGATAAGATAATTTGGAGACATGAAAAGGATGGAACATATTCCGTCAAGAGTGCTTATCAACAATGCGTTGAGAATATCCTTGATACAACTCATCTTCAAGTTTCTGGCAACTGGAGTTTTCTTTGGAAAGCTAGAATCCCTCCTAAAATTAAAAATTTCATTTGGCGTCTGTGTAGAAATTGTGTTCCAACTAGAGCTCGCCTTAACCAAAAGGGTGTTAATTGTTCTGATATGTGTGTGCTATGTAACGAATTAGTTGAGGATAGTACACATCTTTTTTTCTATTGCAGGAATAGCATTCAAAATTTGCAGAGGTGTGGGTTGTGGCATCAAGTTCAACATTCCTTAAACACTACTACAAGTGTATCAGGATGTGTGCTTGAACTAGCACAACATATGGCAGCAGACCACTTTTCACTCTTCTCAGTTTTGCTTTGGAGTATTTGGCAACATAGGAACAATAAATTGTGGAGAAATGAAGTAGAATCAGTCAATGTTGTGTGTGATCATGGCATTAATCTCTTAACAGGTTGGAACCAAGCACAAGAAATGAAACAAAAGCAAAGTAGAATTCAACCAACTATAGCGGGTACTAGGTGGTCCAAACCATCTACTGGAAGGTACAAATGCAATATAGATGCATCCTTCTCCAATATTCTCAACAAAGTGGGTATAAGAGTATGCGTTAGAGATGATCAAGGAAGTTTTGTACTTGCTAAGACGGAATGGTTCTCTCCAATTATGAATGTGGACATTGGTGAGGCATCGGGATTGTTGCATGCCATGAAATGGATTCAAGATTTACAACTGGAGCATGTGGATTTCGAGCTTGACTCACAAATTGTTGTAACTAAATTTCATAGTAAGAATAGAGATATGAGTCTGAGCTTGGTGATATTATTAAGGACCATGTTTAACACACATTTTAGAAACTCTCGGGTTGAGTATATTAGGAGACAAGCCAATGAGGTCGCTCATGTATTAGCAAGAGAGGCCACATCCTTAGCTAGTTTCCACATTTTCATTGATGTTCCCCTTTGTATTCGTGATATTATTATGAATGAAATGGAGTAGATACTTTACGTTCAAAAAAAAATGATAGTTGTAGGACCTCATGATGAATCAATGGTACTTAATCAACTGTTGAAACAAAATCCAGTGGAGGGAATTCTCAAAGAGAAAGTTCAATGTTATTTCAATGTGTTTACAATTGTTGAATTATTAAGGGTCATGGATGTGGATGGAGTTGATGCTATTAATGCTTTAGCAGTATTTGAGTGAGTTACTAGTCATGATCAAACATTAATGCTTTAGCAGTATTTGAGTGAGTTACTACTTACTAGTCATCTCTCAAACTACACAAGTGTAAAACAACAAATAGAAAGAAAAAAAAACAGGTGTCATCCTCTAAGGTAGTCCACATAGGATTTGAAGTTTCATGTTTAGACAAAATTTTAACCTCATTTAGGCAATGTTTTCAAATTTGATGATGGAGGGAAAAAAGTGTGAAGAAATGATAAAAGGGCCAAAAAAGTGGGTCGAAAATGCAAGGCCCATTGCATTTAAGCCCAAAACGAACGAGAAAAAAAAAATTCGCTGGCAGGAGGATTTGTGATGCGTCGCTTTCCTCGTCTGTGTTGTTTCCCACTTTTGGTTAACAAGATTGAAAAAAATTAATCAAAAACAAAATCGAATTCCAAATTGATGCAAGCTTATGCTGTCCTTGGTCCTCACGGGTTTGAAATTCAAACAAAAATCCTTCCACCTCATTCAAACATAAACCAATTTTGGCTCTCAAGTTTGTCTCCTTTTCATCTACCCTTTCTCCAATGTTCAAAACTTGCCATATCAGTGCTTCATCAAAAACCCTAATGCAGATTTCGACTCAAATCTCTATGGAAAACAATTTTCCCTCCAATGTGTTGATTTCAAGGCACAACCCTAAGGTAATTACGAAATTCAAATCCCCCGCCTTCAATATGTTGTGGGTTTTAATATTTTTTTATGTTTTTAGGGTTTCTGTGTTCTTGCTATTTAAATGGATGTTTGTTCATTGTTGAAATTGCACCGCAGCCAACATTTGTGCCTCCCTCTCTTTTTTATAATATTTTTAATCTACAAAATTTTGCTTTTATAAATTTGAACTTCTTTTTGATAATCCTTTTACAAAAAAAAAAAAAAAACTCTATCTTGCTTAAAATTCTGCACTGTCTTCTCATTTTTTGAAATGGCTTTGACTGTTGATAATCGTAATATGTTTTCAAACATTGATGAAATCAACTTTGATTGAGCAACTTGGAATTTTAAGGCTAAGGTCATAAGACTTTGGCAAGTGAATGATTTTAATCGAGTTAATGTGCCTTTTTCTATTGAAATGGTGTTAATGGATTCAGATGGTGCTAAGATTCATGCCACTATTAAAAAAACTCTGATTTACAAGTTTAAACATGAGATAATCGAGGGAAAAGTTTATTCTTTTGAAAATCTTGGTGTGGCAGCTAATACCGGAGCTTATAGGACAACACATCATCCCTACAAACTGAACTTTCAGTTTGGCTCCTTGGTTCAGAGGATGTCCAACTGTGATATTTTGAAGTCTCCATTTACCTTTGTTCCGATTGCTGATATTTTGGGGGGTTGTTATGACACTGATTTTTTAGTTGGTCAGTTTCATTCTATACATTTTAATTCAGGTTTGGATGTGTTTATTAAGCTATTAACACTACACTTTTTTAACTACTTGATGTCAGATGTTATTGGTTTCTTGACTGAGATTGGGCAGGAACGTGAGATCACTAATCATAATGGTAGTACAACAAAGCTTAATGTCATTGCATTGGAAGCTGATGGGTATGCTGTTACCTTAGGATTCACTTTCATAAACTGTTTCAATATTTCAATATCATTTATTTGATTAGGTTTTTATTTAATGGATTTTATTTTTTTCATGTTAGGCATAAGCTTCAATGTACACTTTTTGGTCCATATGTTGATGAACTTAATACCTTTGTTGGAGCTGGTGATCTAACCAATGTTGTGGTTATTGTTCAGCTTGCTAAAGCTAAGATCTTCCAAGGTGATAATAAACAATAACTCTATTTATATCACTTATTTATTTTGTAACTCATAAGAATAAAACTTTTGTTTTCTAAATATGTATATGTTGTTTCTTCTTAAATCTGAAGTTATTGATTGGCAAATTATAGAGAAGATACATATCCAGAATTGCATGAATTGTTCTGTTTTGATATTTAACCCAAGTTGTGACGAAAGTGTAGCCTTAAGGGCAAGGTGTGTCATCAACTTCGCAAAGCTTTATTATCTTTAATTTTTTGTTTATTTTTTATAATCTTATAATTTATAATAGTTGTGGTGACTTGGGTTATCTTTTATGTTGTTTATTAGTCTTAATGGTGATGATGAGAATCCGTCTCCATTGACCTTTACTCAAGTTAGTGCAAAGTCAAGTGTTCAACCACTTGATGAGTTTCTGCACAATACTCCAAGGATTACCTTGCAAGGTCTCAAGGATGCTACAACTGTAAGCATTTAGACAAAGTTAACATGCAATGAAGTTGTTTATTAACTATATTTAGTTTGTTTATAACCCTCTGCTTCTGATTTGTTGTTGTATAGGAATCATCACATGTTGTTGCTGCAACTGTTAAGAGGACTTTAAATCCGGATAGTTATTGGTATACATCATGTTTGTGCGGCAAGGCTGTTGTGCCGGATTCAAAGATGTGGTATTGTGAAAAGTGTAACAGGCATGTTTCAAAGGTTGTTCCTAGGTAAGGAAATAAAAATGGGGAATTTGTTTGCTTGATTCAATTTTATTATTTAATGTTTATCTTATAATACTTACTGTTGGATTATTACACAGGTTCTGTGTCAAAGTCAGAGTCATGGATGATATTGATTCTGCCATTTTTGTGATCTTTGACAAGGAAGTAAGTTCCATATTCAATATGTCTTGTGCTGATATGATTCGAAATGGAGAAAATGTTAGTTTCAATTTTTATTATTATTGTTTAAAGATTATTTTCTGTTTGGATAATTTAATCAATGTCATAATTTAAATATGTAGGATGTTGGTGAAAGAATTGTTCCACCTCAAATTGATGAGACACTGGTTGATCAAACTTGGCTTTTTAAGGTTGAAGTTAAACCTTCTCAGAATCCTAGGTTTGAGCAATCTTTCCGTGTTAGAAAGATTTGTACCGATGAGAGTATAATTAAGCAATTTAAGGACAAGTGGGATAATGAGGATGCTGTGTATCTTAAAAATACAAATGTATGCATTTAATCTGTTATCCTATTTAAAACATTTATTTCTTTCATGGTCTGCAATATTTTTAACATTTATTCATTTCCACTTTTGTAGGAGGGTGGATCTTTGAGTACTTTGCTGGAAAAAGGGAAAGATGATTATGTAGTTGGGTCGTCAAACGTCCTTTGTGAGGTAAAATAGTGTAGTTAGTAACATACAATACGTATGGTTCCACTCATTAATCACATTAATTAACATTTTTTGAATTGATTGACTTAGTTAGGATTAATAACTTATAGTTCTATATTTTGATATTGGTTACGTTAGTTTAGATTAATAACATGTGGCGTCTATATTAGGATTTTGAAAATTTTAGTGGAGATTCTGACAAGGGAAAAGGTGGGATTGTTGAACGGACAACTGTTGACGTTTCTCAAGATTTGATGATGAAGTTTTCATCAGCTGTTGTTAATCTTGGCGATGATTTTGATAATACTCCTCTAAGTATTAAGCCAAAGGCATCCATTGTGAAGCAAATTTCATCTGTTGCTATTGTCACTCCAAATACCGTTGTTGATGGTGTGAAGCCAATTAAACCTGATGATAATGCAAAGCCAATCAACTCTGCTGGATCTGTGAATCAAATCAACTCTGCTGGAGCTGCGAAGTCTCAACAATCTGTTGCTGCTCTCAAACCAGTTTACTGTACTACTGTTAATGATTTGAGCCTAACAGCTTCAGCCTCTGTTAGGCCATCTGGACAGCGAAAGAAAATTGTTCCTAAGAGAGTGTCCCCTCAACATGAAGATCGAGATATTGAAGATGAAAATGCTCCTATCAAGTTGTTGAAAAGGGCAGTGAAGATTGAGAAGATTTGAGCCTCAGATGAAGGTGTCAGAAGTAGTGCATGCTTAATTAGTAATATTTTAGTAATGTTTTTTTATGGCCCAGTGGCAGTGGGCCTTTAATTAGGACTATGTTTAAGTTGCATTTTGATAGATTAGTATTGGGCTTAAGTATTGTTGTTTTGTGGCCTACTGGCAGTGTGCCTTTAAGTAGGGTTTTTAATTAGGGGGAATGAATTTGTAATTAGTTCCAAGTGCTGCAGTCCTTTGGTGCTTTCAGTTTGAACTATAATGCCATTTGATCATAAATTTAATATATATTTGCTTTAATTTACCTTTTTTTTTGACAAAAAATTAATAATTGGAAAATAAAAAATCAAATTGCCCTCACGCAGGATCGAACTACGAACCTTCAGTTTACAAGACTGACGCTCTACCACTGAGCTATAAGGGCAATTTGTATTTGCTTTAATTTACCTATGCAGTTTTATATTTATATTATTGTTTTTTACTGCAAGTACATATTGGATAGTTATTGCATGGGTAAATAGTTTGGATAGTTATTGCAGTTTTATATTTATATTATTGTTTTTTACTGCAAGTACCTATTGGATAGTTATTGCATGGGTAAATAGTTTGGCAGCACATTCATTAGAAACAACTTCCAACATTAAATTGGCTGGACCAACCTTCAACTACTCATGGTGTAAGTGGACTAACTCACTGATCTATATATCAAATTGATTTCATTTCAATATATACTACATTGTTTTTCACTGACTTTTGCAAAACATACATGGTTGAAGGTTCTTATGCAGATATCAGTACAAGTCTTGGTGGCAGGTTACAAAAATGCATTTTCACCACAATACATGTCAAAGATGTTGTAAGTTCTATGTTTATCTTAGTTTTTTTATTTTTCTTTCCTTATTTAAGCACATTTATATGAAATTATCAGTACTTTAAATTGCTTTATTGCATCCATTTGGTGAGATTGGTCATGTGTTTGCTCATAAGTACTCCGATGTGTTGGACCAACAATGGAAAGTTTATGCAGGCAACTACTTACATTTGCTTACTTGGAATCAATCTCTTCGAAAACCTCTAATAACAGAAGGATGGACAGAACTTCGTGAACACTTTGAGTTGCAGTTCCAGTATCATGAAATTAACATCGTGTATTACGGTGATAGTTGTCGCGGCGCGAAAAATATCCTCGAGCGTAAACACTTGAAAAATAACAGAGTCGCCACCGAATTTTATTTATCCCAAAGAAGGGAAAGGAAACTATCGAGAAAACCTTGAGGGGTAGAGAAAAAGGGTTCGGGAGTTGGTTATGCGAGGGGAAGGTATTAACACCCCTCAAATCTGTTGTACTCAACGGGAACCTTTTAGAGGGAAATGTTTGTTTGCTTTAATGTGTTTTTAACGTTTGCTTAATTGTTCGTTTCTTGCTTCATCGTTAGAGAAAGTTTGTTTTTATTATTATTTATGTGATTATGGATATGGGGAAAAATGTTTGTTTTTTATTATTGTGCCCGACAAGATGTTGAATCCTGCTCCTACGTATTCCCAGGTGCAATGGGAAAATCAGGGTTTCGTAGTTCAGCGTAAAAAATGTTTGTGGGTTGGTTGTTTTTAGACGCATGACGTCCAAGTCGCATTCTCGTATTTAAACGCTGCTTGTATGCTCGCACTTTGGAGGCTTAAGTGTGGTTTGTATTACGGAGAAAGGACGAAAACGTCACCCGTTTTATGAAAAGAGTTTTACTTTTACTGCGCGCGTGGGCAGAGAAAAGGTTTGAGTGTGTTGAGTTGATTTTAGGAGTTTTAATGAAAACGTCCGAGAATGAGGATAATTCGAGTCACGAGCCATACGTCAGGGCCTCGAATTATCCGGGGAAGAAAGCCATACGTCAGACTAATCCTTTTCACTCTAATTATGCTTAAGTTCTTTTATTTGATTTAAGAAAATCAAAAGGAAAGATAAAGCGGATGATGAAGTGTTTAATGTTTTTTAGCGTTGGGGAATGAGAATGATTCAAGTCACGAGTCATACGTCAGGGTCTCGAATCATTCGGGGAGAGAAAGTCATACGTCAGACTAACCCTTTTTCATTCCAATTATGATTTGATTTGATAAGTTTAAGCAAGATAAACAAAAAACAAGCCAAGCAGACATAATATAACAATAAACATATGCATGGACTGAAGCTTTTGTCAACCAGTCAATTTTGCTTAATCGTGATTGTTTAGGAAAAAAATAAGAATGAGAATAATTCGAGTCACGAGCCATACGTCAGGGTCTCGAATTATTCGGGGATTAAAGTCATACGTCAGACTAACCCTTTTTCATTCCATTCATTTTAATTGTGGGGTTTTTTCAAGTAAAGAAGTGTTTTTGAGAAACAAACTTGAGATAAAAGTATTAAGTCAAGTAAATAATCCAAACATTGCATATTAACTTATTAAAATAAGCTTGAGAGGTTTTGATTAATTAATCACTTAACTAATAATCACTTATTTAAGTGTTTAACCATTTAAGCACTTAGTAACTTAAGCACTTTTAATCAAACAACTTAAATGGTTACTCACTTAATCAAGTGTTTAATTAATTGACTAATTAATCAACAACTCAAATAATCATTTCCAAATGATAAGCACTTATTTAAATAAGCACTTATGTGAATAAGCTCTTAATTGAATAAGCACTAAGAAATAAATAAATAAGCCCAGGCCCAATTCGTCCAAAAAATAATGAACAGAAGGAAAATAATCTACTGCAGCGTCAGAAATAAAGTGTACGGTAGGCTATCACGGATCTGGGCCTTCTGATTCAATCAAGTGGCTTGGATTTAATGAAATCCTAAAACAGATCTCGGCCTTACACTAGATCTAACGGATGGGTTTTAAAACAAGAGGGAGCCAATGACGCGTCGCCACGTCATCGTCTTCAACCTCAAGCTTCTTCTTCCTCACGAAGAAAGTGCAGGGCGGCCATGGAAGCTTTTGAAGCTCACGGTCAAACAACAACTTCAACAAAACTCGTTCAAAAATTGAAAATGAATATATGGTTTTGCTCGGTTTTTCGCGTCGATCATGAATATAAACTTAGATTTTTCAAAAGATGTTTATATCTCAAAACAAGTTCGAAACTTTAAAACCAAAAAAACTTTAAATTTCACATTTGTACGATTTAAGCGAAATCAAGGGTCGGAAAAGCTTCATATGATATTCAGGAGTAAAAAGCGTTGAGAATCTTACCGGTTTTGAGCTTTGTTTTGGTGGGTTAACACCTACTCTTCTCTTTGCTATTTTGAACTTTGAGTAAGCTCCTCTTGACGGTTTTCCTTCGTTTTTATTGTTGTTTCAAGCTACTGGAAGTGTTTAGAGGCTTTTGGGTGAAGAAGATTGAAGTTTGGAAGGTGTTTGAGTCAATTTCGGATTTTGGAAAAGTGATGAAAAAATGAGATTTTTTGGTTTTTCTCTTCTCTCTGTTCCTCCAAAATCGCCTCCCCCTCTGTTCTGATTTCTTCTTCTCAATTTATAGGACCAATTGATCAATCTTCATGACCATTGGATAATCTTGAGTATTGATTAAAGTGTGCTTTGGCCAAAAAATTGGTTTTGCAAAGATAAAAGAAGAAAATGAAGTGATTGGTCCTTCATGCTTGCTTGTGAATTTGGTGAAGTTTCAGCATGGTTTTGGTGAAAAGTTGAAGAAGAGAGTGAAGCTAGCAGCAGGGTAGGGAGGAGGGGCAGCACTGTTCATGGAGGAAAGAGAATGTGCACTGTGCTGTCAGCTACAGTGTTCTGTCCTTCTTGTTTCATTTTTTTGTTTTTTGATAATAATAATAATAATAATATAAGATAAAAAATAAACAACAAGGGGTGGGGGATGGACGCAGCAACACAGCTTTTGCTGCTGTTGTTGTGTTGTTTTTATTTATTTTTATAAAAACACTTTTTTTTTATGTTTTAATAAAATAAGGGAATGTGGGAATAATGAAGATAAAATAAAAATGAGATGGAGAGTGTGCATGTGAAGTGGGTAGGACAAAATTAGGGTATGACAATAGTATGTTCCAACTGCTGCTTCCTTTGACAGACCAATCTCAACAAATGAATTTCCTTCATTTCACTCCCTGTCTACTAAACTCAATGAACCATTAACATTTGAGATTCTTTTATCAAATAACTCAAATGGATGGAGAGACGAATTAGTTGAGTATTTTCCTGTTAGTAAACTTCTTTATTTATACTGTTACACATTAGTACTTACACATGTTGCTTAACTTCAACCATATTTGACAGATCTTCAACAAGTGGTTAGGTGACTATATCACTTATTTTCATAATTATTTGGTGCTTGAAGGTCCAGTCGCTGAACCTCATTTGGTAGAAATTATTCAAACACCAAGGAGAAATGGACTTCAAGAATTGGAGTATCAACAATGGTTGAAATTCAACATGGATAATTACTTCTCAGCTGGAGATCTTCTCAAGTTTACTTTTTTTGATATTGAAAATAGCAACAGAGTTGATGTTGATGTTGATAGAGTTGTTAGGTAATCCAACAATCAACATATCTTATAACTGTTTGTGCTGATTTATCTTGTCCTAATATAATGACTACTCCACATGTAGTGGGTTTGCCTAAAAACAATTGCTATAGAATAAGCAACTCTATTTTATGTTTATGCGTATTTTAAGTTTTTCATATAATGTATTGTTTTGATGAATTAGTCTTCAAATAGTTTTTGTTTAGTTTTCTATTTACCAATAATATTAGTAAATGAATTTCATGTCACAAAGAAATTGAGTAATATTTCACACTTAATTGGACTAATTATACGCATAAACAGGTGAATATCAAAATTGAGTAATATTTCACATTTTTAATTGAATTTATAATTTCATAATGTAACCGTGTAATATGATATATCTTTTGCCAAAAATAAACTTCAAATTTCGTATCTCTCAAAAATGTACGTGGACTGTATGATTTTATGTAGACTTTATCATACGCTCTATGTTTTGTGCATCCATTTTGTCTATCCATTCAAGATTACATTAATTTTTTAATTGAATTTATAATTTCATAATGTAACCGTGTAATATGATATATCTTTTGCAATAAATAAACTTCAAATTTCGTATCTCTCAAAAAATGCACGGGGACTGTATGATTTTATGTAGACTTTATCATACGCTCTATGTTTTGTTCATCCATTTTGTCTATCCATTCAAGATTACATTAATTTTTTAATTGAATTTATAATTTCATAATGTAACCGTGTAATATGATATATCTTTTACCATAAATAAATTTCAAATTTCGTATCTCTCAAAAATGCACGGGGACTGTATGATTTTATGTGGACTTTATCATACGCTCTATGTTTTGTGCATCCATTTTGTCTATCCATTCAAGATTACATTAATTTTTTAATTGAATTTATAATTTCATAATGTAACTGTGTAATATGATATATCTTTTGCCATAAATAAATTTCAAATTTCGTATCTCTCAAAAATGCACGGGGACTGTATGATTTTATGTAGACTTTATCATACGCTCTATGTTTTGTGCATCCATTTTGTCTATCCATTCAAGATTACATTAATTTTTTTATTGAATTTATAATTTCATATTGTAACCGTGTAATATGATATATCTTTTGCCATAAATAAATTTCAAATTTCGTATCTCTCAAAAATGCACGGGGACTGTATGATTTTATGTAGACTTTATCATACGCTCTATGTTTTGTGCATCCATTTTGTCTATCAATTCAAGATTACATTAATTTTTTAATTGAATTTATAATTTCATAATGTAACCGTGTAATATGATATATCTTTTACCATAAATAAATTTCAAATTTCGTATCTCTAAAAAATGCACGGGGACTGTATGATTTTATGTAGACTTTATCATACGCTCTATGTTTTGTGCATCCATTTTGTCTATCTATTCAAGATTACATTAATTTTTTAATTGAATTTATAATTTCATAATGTAACCTTGTAATATGATATATCTTTTCCCGTAAATAAATTTCAAATTACGTATCTCTCAAAAATGCACGGGGACTGTATGATTTTATATAGACTTTATCATATGCTCTATGTTTTGTGCATCCATTTTGTCTATCCATTCAAGATTACATTAATTTTTTAATTGAATTTATAATTTCATAATGTAACCGTGTAATATGATATATCTTTTGCCATAAATAAATTTCAAATTTCGTATCTCTCAAAAATGCACGGGGACCGTATGATTTTATGTAGACTTTATCATACGCTCTATGTTTTGTGCATCCATTTTGTCTATCCATTCAAGATTACATTAATTTTTTAATTGAATTTATAATTTCATAATGTAACCGTGTAATATGATATATCTTTTACCATAAACACCGCAAAGGGTTTCAAATTACTTTGACGTCATTTCAATTTATTCATTGAAATCTTGACAGATAAAAAATAATTTTTTTTTTTATATTATAACAAGATTTATATGTGTCATGTATGTTGTTCCTCAGATGAATTTTATTTTAATTTTATACTCTCTCTGATCCTTAATATAAAATGAAGTGCACTTTTTAGCTACATTGATGTCTTAATGTATTTAGACTACGTTATTATGTAGATACATTAATATTTTAATTTAAAAACAAAATTAACACCTTTTTATATTACGGACCGGATGGAATGATTAAAACATTCAAATATATTGAATTTGTATAGATAGAATTTGGGGGGTGCGAATATAAAATGAACTGATGCATTTCATCAATTGGGCTTTGGAGCAAAACAACCCGTGTGCTTGGCCCATGTTTTGATACGTGACAAGCTTGAAGAAGTCTCAAGCAATCACAATTTCAAAACCCTAGCCGCACACTATTTTCCTTTTGCAACTGAAATCACGCGATGTGTTGAAGAATCCGTGAAAGTCGTCGCCTAATCAGGCAATTCGTCTCCCTCATCTCTTCAAATCCTATCCGTTCATTATGGCTTCTTCATATGCGGTCAGGAACTGTCTTTATCAGTTGTTTTTTGCGTACTTTTTGCCAACATATGGGACCATTACATGCAGCTTTGATGTCTGAATCTAATTGTGGATAATATAATTTACTTTAGGGAAATAAATTAATCCCCGTTTGTCAGTATTAGGATTGTTTTGTTATCTATTGAAATGTCATTTTCAATATATATCAAGGGTTAGGGTTAAAGTTTTATTTCTCAATGTTTGCCAAATTAGAAAAAATTCAACATTTTAAATTATTTCTTTTTTAAATTCTCAACAGTTTAAACTTGAGGTATATATATTATGCAGGTTCAAAATTTTTGAACTCAAGTACTTATTTTAAATACTTATTTGAAGTCTAAATATTAGCACAAACCCTAATAGGAAATAAACAAGTTACTTTTTTTTTGGTTGAATTATGATTATTTTATTAGAAACAAGTCAAAAATTCCATGTTGGTTCAAAGCTGAGGTACACCCTGATAAGGTAAATATTTCAATTATGCTTTGTTGACTTGCTTTAATTAATTTCAATTAATTTATTTAAAACCTTGACATCATATGCTAATGCTCTGTATACTTTAATTTGAAATTAGGAGGAAATTTATATGTGTCCTGTTTTTGCTAAGAAGTATGCATCCAATATTAACTTTAAATACTATGGATGGATTAGATGTAAAAATAAAGGATGCACTATGGTTGTTTTCAAGAGTAAAAATGATCGGTGTTATATTAGTGATGGTAGAGTAGTTGCCAAGAGGAATGGCTTTAAGGAACCAACCATAGTCACCCTATACTTCGAAGGAGAAGATAACAAATTTTACATGTTGCCTCCAATAGTTGAAGGCGGTTCTTCAGTTTTGAAAGCTTCTCCATCAAGCCATGCTAATAGGTAACTTTTTTTTTGTTCTTTTTTATATTGCTAATAAAAATAATGAATTATTTATAAATTAAATATTGATGTATATCTTCATGCTATTTTTATCAAAACAGCCCTAATGACTGGTCATTTAATCCAGAGAGTCGTTTCCAGACTGTTATTTCCCCGGAAGAGGTATTGATTATATGGCAAAATCTGTTATTACAATACATTTTAATTTTAGACTCCAAACAACTCTTATTGAATGTCATTGTTTATTTCTTTTTTAATATTATATCATATCGTATGTAGGATCAAATTGACATTTGTCCTACTTTTGTAAATAACTTTGAAAGCATCATCGATTTCTCAAGGCCTGTGTCAATAAGAAACAGTAAGCATCGACAAGCCGATGCCTTACTTAAATGTAGGAAAGGAGTATGGTATTTGACTGGTGGCTTCAAAGTTGCCAACATATTTGGATTTAAGAAACCTACAAATGTTTTTCTGGATTTTCAGTTTAAGGACAATCAGTTTGTTATGATCCAAAAAAGAGGTGGCAAAACTACTCCTGTTGTTAAGTCTGTTGGTGATAAAACACCAGTAGTCATTTTATCTTCGGATGATGATGATGATGATCATGAGGATGACGATGATGACGAGGACGATGATGATGATGATGATAATGAGGATGAGGATGACAATGAGGATGAGGATGATGATATGGTACAATTCTTACGTGTTAGCAATCATAATACAATGTATGCTGATGAGGACGATCCGCTTCGTCACTATCACTTTGATATTAAGATCACAGAGGCTATGACATATACCAAGCAAGTTATGGTAAGTTCAATTTATAATTAGCAATGTTTTTAAATAATTTATATTTTACTAATTTTAGTTCACTTTTTCTGTGTTTAATTTTTTTGTAGCATTTTCCGAACAAAACATCGAAACATGATCTTCCGGCAAAACAGGACAACATTTTGATGAGGGATGTCAGCACAGGAAGAGTGATTAACTGCACAATCCTCACTTCAAAACGCTATGAAAATGAAAGATATCTTGGTGAAGGTTGGTATCAATTCAAGGATGAGTTCAAGTTGAATCCTGGAGATCCGCCGCAATACATGAACGTGATGATTATCCGTGCAGCTTCACCATAGGTTAATATATCATGATCTGTTGAAAATTTGTCCAGTTAATCCGTTCCGTAATCATGTTTTATTATATTCAGACTTCTCAAAGACAATTCATCAATGTTCCTTTGGTTTAAGGTTTTTTAATGTAATTTATTTTGAACAACTTATGAATTCCTACCATGTGATGTACTCTAACTATGTTCCCACCCTTACATTATAAGTATTAACTTATATTTAGTGGTTAACGTCATTTGTTTAGTTTGGTTGTTTGGAAAATAATAGTCATTGCATTACCATCCACTGCTATATATATGCACCAATATTACAATTATATATGGATGGATGGTGTGCATAAATTTCCAATTGGAACATTCCACGAACGTCTTATACATACACTATTTTGTATGCATGTATTTCTTTTATTTTTGAGTATTTTTTTGTAACGACATACAATAACAAATACTAGTAATTTTTATTTTCATAAATGTTCTACCTAAAATTATATTATATGTTCATTTTAATATATTTTTTATCATTGTCAAATGATGTTAATATAGTAATCGGCAGTCTATTTTTGCCAAAAATTATATCATATTATTTTGTTAACCATTAATTTAATATATATACTTATACAAAAAATAATCGCAATTTCGGCAAAGAGAGCTCCGGTCATGGATTCTTTAAACCCAACACATAATTCAAAATTGCAAAAAACAAAAAAAAAAACTATAATTATATTAAAGCAAGATATTTGTTTTTTTTTTCTTCATTTGGTCAAAAACATCTTGGGTCATGGATTCTTTAGGCCCAACCCATTTATGAAAAAAGCTTTAAATCATGTTCCAAATAAATGCAAAAACGCATCGTTTTAACTCATCATTCTCATAGGTCACATTCCTGTCGTATTCTTCATCATACCCTTCATACCAGCTGATATAATGGATTCTTCAATTAACAGGTAAAAAATTCAAATACCATCATCTTCTTCAAATTCAATTTATTCAAATACCATTTAATTGAAGTCTTAATTTTCAATATAAATTTCTTCTCTTCAAATATCCATCTCTAACTTATTTATCGTTTTAATTGTCATATTTAAATTATATATATCTATATTGACATAATACTTATGACGATAATATTTGTTAATTGTATATAGAAGGAACTTTGATATTCATTCAAAACCTCTCAATGATAAACCTGCTTGGTTCAAAACAATTATTGACCCTGATAAGGTATTCTCAATTTAATTGATTTCTTTGATATTTTGATCGGATGGTCATTGGTAAATATTTAATGTTGATGTTGATATAGTTTCCATACATGTCGTTTATTTTAGGAAGAAATTCATATGTGTCAGTCTTTTGTTCAGAATTGGTCAGGTCAGATGAATTTTGAAAAAACTGGATTCATTATAAATGGTAATAAAGAGAGAACTATGGTAGTGTTCAATTGTGACAATGGAAAATGGTATATTAGTTCTTGACATATAATTTCCATGAGGAATGGATTTACAGTACCAACTGAAGTTTATCTTTATTACCAACTTAAAGATAATAATTTATTAATGTTCGAATCATGCATGACTCAATTTGCTCCTCCTTATGAGGCTCCGTGTGAATCTGTGGAACATCCATGTTCTACTTCTTTTGATAATGACCAAAATAATGAAGATGTTGGGGGTCCAGCAACTTAATAATGAAGGTGCTGAAGATCGCAAGTGCAGTCAATAACACGACTGAAGTCAAAGTAAGTCATACTTAATCCATAAATTTAAATTATGATTCAACTAAATGTTGTTACTATGTTGAGTTTGACTTTTAATTTGACATCAGGAATTTGAATATGAATCATTGGAGTATGTTCTGAAGGGAAAGCCTGAGAGTATTTTTATTACGAATATGGCACAAGCAAAGATTGGAGTTGCGCAATAACAACATGTAATCCTATTGGCCAAGCTGATAAACCAATGTAGAAGTCAATGGATAATTCAAATCATATTAGCTCTTTGTTGTATCAAGATTTTTCAATTATTTTGTTAGTAGTTAATGTTGTGATAATTTGTTGTAATATAATAATAGCTACAATGATATTTCCAATATTAGCCACTATTGTATGAACTCTTTTATTTTCATATATCAAGTTATTTTAAAATAATTTAGTACTACTTCCTTTTTTATTGTATTAGTTGTATTAGTATATAAAAACACTGCTTTATCATTAAATCCCTATATAAATTTCAATTGTATATGGGTGGATGGTATGCATACAACTTAACTTTTACAGGTTTTACATTAAGATAATATCATCCATCACATATAATACATATGTAATAAAACAAGTAGAAGTAGACAAGAATTTGATCATGAACCATTGGATGTAATGCCTAAAAACCAAAATCAAAAGTTGACTGATCAAAGCACATGAACAAATTGTCTTATTATGGTTTGTATTTTCCTTTTTTCGTCTAACAATATTATCTTGACAAAGACAATAGCATGTGTTACTTATGCTACAAAGTAGGCTTTCCCATTGAAAGTTGGATATTCTAGGTCTATGATAGGGACAACACTATATTTTATTTGCCTTTTTTATTCATATTTCTTACACCAATACCTTATTAGATGAACACACAAGGTAACCAAAATAGACTTGCTCATAAGTTGACTATCAATTTTTTCCCATTTCGTTAATTACATTGGTCTCACAAAATTTTGTTCAAAGTATTGGTAACTGCTATTTTCCAAAGGTACATGATATCCATTGGTTTATTATCATCTTTCAACAAAATAATCCATGAAGAAGTATTATTTCCAAACATTTGTTATCATGAAACTGCTCACTTAATTTATTCTCATGGTTTTTAAAAAAAAGTTGTAGTTCAATCAATGGATATTTCTCAAGCGAAAATAGCCAGATTTAATAGAAAACAAAGGTTACATAATTTGTCAACCAAAAATAATGGGTCATCTTCAGGTTTGTACTTCCTAATCTTCTGATCTTTATGATTTTTCTTAAGTCTTCACCACTAAAATTTTTGTTCTTAATGACAGAAAATGTTGAACCAAATTTGGGTGAAAGCTCTTACAATTTTACACCCTATGTTTCAGGTAACACCATAATCACCAACTTGAAGACTTTTATGACATTAAGTTGTATCTTTTTTTCGTTATTTCAGTTACATATACTTTTTAATACTTGGAGGTATTTTTTCAATAACAGAAAATGTCAGTCCAATGGATACCAATCCGAAATCCAACTATATAGCGTCCGGAGAAGGGTTTAAGAGAAAATCAAATAGGACTCCTTTATCACCTTTGACTCGAGGTATTTAAAATTTCATTTTACATGTTTTGAACATGTTGATTAATGCTAGCATAATATTACAGTATACTTTTGATTTGGTGCAGATATCATATTGACTACAAACATCGAAAGTGATGTGAACCCTGACATTCCAGCAAAAAGAATTAGAATTCCAAATCCTAAATATTTTTCTCCACTCTCTTGTGTAGTTAACTCTTCAAATGAGTCCAGTTCTAAATCGTCCAGAAATACACAACAAGGTTAATATGAATTATTGCTCAACACTTTATATTATCTGGTTTTTTTTATTTTTTAGAATTGTTTTGATGTTTAATCTTATTTTATGCCATTTGTTATATACAGGAAGAAAGTCAGCTCATTCCAAAGTTATTGATCCTACATTATCAAGATCAAATAACCATACTTCAAAAAGGTTTCGAATGCATAATAAATACATTGGTGTTCAAAGAATAGATTTTGAGGATGAAACCAATGGTATTAACTTTAAACACTGTTTTAATTGTCTATTGTGTTAGATGTACATTGTATTGAAAAAACTAATTGCTACATGACAAACCAGGTTCTTCTAATGTGGGAAATGACATTGATAAATATAAATCCACTTTGTATGCAAATTCTGAAATTGAAGGTATGTGTTTAATTCACTCATATATCGAAATAATTAATTAGTTAATATATTTCTCAAGTAGCGTTTATTAACACAATAGACAATAAATTACATGTAGGATTTATTAACTTTGGCATGCCTGAATTTACATGCAAGTGGTGTCAAGTTGAATTGTGGTATGAGGAACGAGCGGAAAAATCAAGGACTGGTCCTGATATACGATTCTCAATTTGCTGTGGAAAAGGAAAAGTTCAACTTCCTCTTCTTAAAAAACCTCCTGATCTATTATTAGCTTTGATAAATGGATGTGATCGACGTAGTAAGAACTTTAAGGATAACTATAGAGCTTTCAATAGTATGTTTGCATTCACTTCATTGGGTGGTCAAATAAATTACAACATTAACAATGGTGGTGGACCTCCTCAGTTCATATTAAGTGGCCAGAATTATCATAGAATTATATCTTTATTACCAGAACCAGGAACTACTCCTAAGTTCGCACAATTATACATCCATGATACTCAGAATGAAGTGATGAACCGAGCTGCATGCTTTAGGTCAGTAGTTTATGAAGTTTAGTTCAAATATTATTATACTTACATATATTACACATAATTGATATTTCTATTTTTTCCAGGTTGGAGAACAACAATAAAGAACCCATTGATATATCTTTAGTTAAAGACTTGAAGGAAATGATAGATTATTGCAATCCACTTGCTAAGTCTTTTAGAAAGGTAAGAGATGCTATTCAATCCGGTCATACTCATACTTTGTCCTTAAGGTTATATCGAAAACGATCAGCAGATTCAAGAATGCATAATATACCTACAGTTGATGAGGTGACTTGTCTGATAGTCGGTGACTTCGATGAATCAGACATTGGGAGAGATGTTATTGTCAATGATAGCAAGTATGGCTTGACTAGAATTCATGAAACTCATGTGTTGTTCTTGCCTCTGCAATACCCATTGTTGTTTCCTTGGGGGGGAAATGGTTGGGAACCAGATATTCCACATAGAAAGACAACAGAAGTACCAGGTGATGAGAAGGAAGACAGAGTTAAGATAAGAGAATTCATGGCTTTTCGAATTCAAGAAAGAAATAACGAATTTGGAAACATTATTTTTTCAAAGAGATTGTTTCAGCAATTCGTGGTAGATTGTTACACTATGATTGAAGCCCAGCGGTTGTCATTCATAAGAGAAAACCAAGACAAAATTCGTTGTGATGTACTAAGTGGTCTACAAGAAGCTGTCGATAGAGGAGATGTGGATGCATCAACGGTCGGAAAACGCATTATTTTGCCTGATTCTTTTACTGGAGGTCCACGCTATATGTTTAACAATTGTCAAGATGCAATGGGAATCTGCAAGAGATTTGGTTATCCTGATCTGTTCATAACTGTTACATGTAATGCAAATTGGCCTGAAATCCGTAATTTCATTGATAGAAGAGGGCTTCAACCTTCCGACCGACCAGACATTATTTGTAGAGTATTCAAAATGAAATTGGATCAAATGATGGCAGACTTCAAAAAAGATCAAATTTTTGGCAAGGTTATAGCAGGCAAGTATTAATTTTCATTTGTTTTACTTCATTTCATCTGTGCTATATTTTCTTGAAGCTTATTTAATGACTCATAAAATTATTGTATATTGATATACTTGCATTATAATAGGTATGTATACTGTAGAGTTTCAAAAAAGAGGACTTCCACATGCACATATGTTATTGTGGTTAGATGAGCAAAACAAGATAAAGACTGGTCGTGACATTGACAAGGTCATATCTGCTGAGCTTCCTCACCCTAAATTATATCCAAAACTCTACGGTGTTGTATCATCGTTTATGATGCACGGCCCATGTGGTGAAGCAAATGTCAAGTCTCCTTGCATGGTTTCTCACCGTTGCTCAAAGTTCTTTCCAAAAAAGTACAAGTCCTCCACAACCATTGATGATGAAGGTTACCCATCTTACAGGAGACGTAATACTGGAGTTGTTGTTAAGAAGACTGCAGCCAGCTTGGACAACGCCTATGTTGTTCCTTACAATCCTTTTCTGTTGATGAGGTATCAAGCTCATATTAATGTTGAATATTGCAATAAATCTAATGTCATCAAGTACTTATTTAAATATGTGAATAAAGGTCCTGACCGTTCTAATGTTGAGATCTCCGATGGCGACAAGTCAAATCAGCCTGTTGATGAAATCAAACGATTTTATGACTGCCGATATTTATCTCCGGCAGAGGCTGTATGGAGGACATTTGCGTTAGAATTCTAGCTCTTCCAGAGTGGTATCTCACTGATGGCAGAGCAGAGCAGTTTGGGAGATGGTTACCACTGCTAACCATGTTCAGGGCAGAGCAGTTTTGGTAATATAGACATTTCATCTTTTGTTTTGAACTTATATTTAACTTACTCTCACATACTTTTTTATTTGTATACTAATTCACGTATATATTATTCAACTGGACAGCATTTCCCCCGAACTATCGTGTCTAACTATTTGCTACCTCAGCAACGAGAGATTCTTCTGATTTTGGATAACTCAAACACTTCTGTGAATTGCATGATTCATACATCACCAAGGAATATGAATGAGAAGTATATAAGTCAAGGGTGGATTGCATTTATCAAACAAGCTAATATCAACATCGGTTCTAGGCTTAGGATTACTCTTTTAGATCCACCAAAAATTTTGAATGTTGGAATCATCGACCAACATGATTAACTCTATTTATCATTTGTTCAGTTTAGCTTATGTTTTAAGAACCATGTGATGTTTTATTATGGTTTGAACCATGTGTTGTTTTATTATATTTTGATTAGTATGAGTTTCAAATTCTACTTTAAAAATCATGTGTTGTATTATTGATTGACCTATGTCATTATTATTGTACTATTTCGTATTATTGGATTATTTTTAGGTCAATGTTTGATATCTTAATATTATGCCTCAAGGTTGTCAGAACCGGACCGGTCATCAAACCGGTGAGCTCACCGGTTCAAGGTTCAATTGGTCGGACCGGTGTTCAAACGGGTCGGACCGTTTTTAATTAAATAAGTATATTTAAATATTTTTAATAATATAAAATAATATTAAAGCAAAAATTACACTATATTCAAATGTGAAAGGAGTTGAGTAGTAATTAAATATTATTTTTAATTATTATATCATAAGTGTTTGTCAAAAATCATTATATTATAAGAGGTTTAATTCACTCATGCATACACAAATACCTTCCGTACAAAAAAAATACTTGTGTTTTTTTATTTCTATAGTTTGTTTTTGATTGGGCTTAATAGTTTTAGTTGGTCCAGTAAAAAAATAATGTTAGAAGTTTTCTCTCCCGACCCCCCTCGTTTCTTTTCTACCCCCTGAATTTCCGTTTTTACCCTTGGGGGTACTGCGGTTTATAAAAACCGAAGTCTTTTGACATGTTGAAACATTTCGGTAACTGCGAACCGAACGTGGTGTTGACATCGTTCGGTAGCTGCGAACCGAATGTAGGGTTGCTTCGGTTGATATTAACCGAAGTTGCCTTACATATGAACAATTTCAGTAAGTTCGTTTTATTTTGAAAAACAAACCACAAAACTCCTCTCTTCCTTTCTTCCACACATTTGCGGCCAACTTCAACATCCAACTTCAAATCACATTTCATCAAGTAAGTTTCTTTCCTTTTTTGTCATTCTATGCATTCCTCATCACCATGACATTTCAAATTCATTTTTTGTTCTTCCCTATAAAAATTCCAAAATTTCAATATCTGATTATTGAGTTAAATTGTTGATTATGTTGTTTGAATTGTTGATTATTGGTTAGTTGTTAGATTGGTTACATACTAGCATGAATGAATGTTGCTAATTGAGTTAAATGTGAATATGAAGCTAATTGAGTTATAGTGTACTCTAAGTGTTTGTCAAAATGTACGAGTGAATATGAATGCATGTTTCCATTTGAATTATGTTTCCATTGTTGCAAGAATCATGTGTTCGATTGAATTATAAGTATGAATTTATCATAGATTAATTGTTTGTATTGATTGTGAATTTATTTATCTATGTATAGATATGGAAGAAAATCTACCTAGGGGTAGGCATGGAAAGGCAATCAATGCAAATGCTTCCGCTCGTAGAGAGCTTGCTGCAAATCATCCGTCCAAACGAGGTCGTCGCAAAGGACCAACTCCGGGGCAAGGTACACATGATGCCGAGGTGGGTGGGTCGCATACACGTGGACGGACACGTCTAGGACAACATTGGTGGTGCAAGATGAATTTGATGCCGACCAATTTTTAAATGCGTGTTTTGATTATGATGATCTTGGATCACCACAAGTCTCACCACAAGTCTCACCGCAACACTCACCGCAAGATGAACCGCAAGACCCACCGCAACAACCACCTCGACAACAACGGCGCAAACCAGTACGCCGACCACCACCAAAGTGTTCACGTAATGATGATGAAGTAGGTTTTGGAGGAGGACCGACGGATTTGTCCTTGTTAACAGAGTACGATAAGCATATGGCTCTTCCGATATGGTATGCAGACCCAAATGACAAAGAGGTAAACAAATTTAAAATACGACGATTATTTTATTAAAAATATTGTGATTACGTTAGCTCGATAATTTTTTGTGTTATTGGAATTTTTCAGATTTTAGCGGTAAATTTACGTTGCATCGCCAGCGGAAAAAAAGTTATTAATATACAAAAACCGTCCCGCCGCACGGACAGGTGGTTTTGGGATGTAGTTGAAGCATCGGGTTTGGAGCCGCTTACCCGGACTAATTTTAGCGTGCTTGACTACGGGCTCCTCTGGGCATTTGTTGAAAGATGGCATTCGGAGACGAGTTCATTCCACATTCTATTGGGTGAGCTGGCCATCACATTGGACGATGTCCAATGTCTATTGCATATTCCGATCGAGGGAAAGTTTTTGAACCATGGCAAAATGTCGAGGGATGAAGCGGCTGACATGGTTAATTCATTTCTAGGAGTTTATCGGGATGTTGTTATGGGTCATTTTGCCAAAATGAACGGGCTCCATCTGAAGCATTCTGACGTGGAGGATATTTATAGTGTTAACCATGGATTAGCTTATAAGGCTGTTGCTGAAGGTAAGTCGGCGCATGAGATTAAGCTGTATAGGGACAGGTCCATATGGGCTTTCTTGCTATTTTTGGTCTGTTGTACCATATTTAGCAACAAAAGCAGTTACTACGTGGACGTAGTATACCTGCAGTATTTTCAGGATTTGTCGGCTGTCCGTGAATGGAATTGGGGTGCTGCTGCTCTGGTTCATTTGCAACATTATCTGGATGATGCGTGTTTGGTGACAGTGAATCAGATGGCTGGGTACATGTCTTTGCTTCAGGTACATAAACGTGCGCTTACGAAAATTATTCAACATGTATGATATGTAATGTCCGTCAATATAATGAAGCTTGTTTGTCATGCTTTCAGGGCTGGATAATTTCTCATTTTCCGAGACTTAGTGTCTGGGCGCAGGATCCTATCTATTCTGAGGGCATGCCGCGAAATGCAAAGTTTGTTCCCGGAGCTGGACATAGGGAACCAAGTGGCTATAGAAACAGTTTGGATAATATTCAGACGTACGATTGCGTATTCAGTCCATATGATGATCACCGACACGTCCGCCCTTTGATAAATTCATGCTGGTTTTCTGGATGGTTGAGATGTGGTAATTTGAAAGCAAAGCACTTGCCTGAACGCGTGCTTAGACAATTTAAACATGTCCAAGGCATTCCAAGAAAACCGGATTTGTCTGCGACTCCGAGGATGAGCCTATGTGAGATTGATCGCGTTTTTATGGAGGAGTTGGATTTGAGGATGATTGCTGAAGAGATGAGGGGTCAGGCTGTGGTTAGCGCATGGGACCATGAACCTGGATACATGACATGGTTTTACAAAGTGTCGCATCCAGTTATGCGACCCGTACAAGCTCCCGCGTCACCACCAAGGCCACCTAACTTAGAGGTGTTGATAGAGGCCGCAGAAGCAAGGAATGACCCTAATATGCTTCAGGTATGCCATGGTGTTAGGGATGAGGTGGAGAGGTCACTTCGCGAAGGTGAGGCGGTGGAAGGAACTCCTGTTCATGGTACTTTGCGGAGGATTTTGAATTTGCTTAACCCTGTTTTGACGTGTCGGCGACTTAAGCGGGGTAGAGGGAGACGGTACAACACTCGAGAGTAGGCTTAGCTAATATTGTAACTCAGTTGTTGTTTAATGTAATTTTATTATTTGAATTTGTCGAATTTGGATGTAGTTTGATTCAAACAATTGGTGTATTTGACTACGTTTAATTACCCGTTACCTTTTTTTAATTTTCGTTAACGTGATGTGTCTAATACTCAGCTATGTTATGATATTTTATGATGTTACATAAACGTGCAAGACCCAAAAAAAAAAAAAAATTATGCAATTCATTTCGGTATCCATTTACCGATATCTGGGTAGATTTCGGAACCTGGTAACCGAATATACATTTCGGTAGATTTCTGCCGAAACGACCTAATTCCAGTGAACCAAAGAAAATTTCGGTATCCAGGTACCGATATCTGGGTAAATTTCGGTACCTGGTAACCGAAAATAGATTTCGGTAGATTTCTTCCGAATAGATCATATTCCAGTGAAACTATGTTTATATAATATCTCGTTTTGTGAATAATAAGAACTGACAGCAGAGTATTTATATATAGAAACACTTCGGTTAACATTAACCGAAGTAATTCAGCGAGTGGTTTATATAAACCGAAGTCCATGGCCTGCGGTTCGTAAAAACCGAAGTCTCTTGGCAAAATTTTTTTATACCGTAAGGGATAAAATGGGATTTTCGGGGGGTATAAAAGAATTGGGGGGGTCGGGAGAGAAAACTTCATAATGTTATCATACTTTACTATAACTTAGCCCAAACCCACTTATAATTATAACCTTATTTTTAGAACTTATGTTTGGAAATTGTAAGTATAGCCGCCGTCAACCTCCTCTTGTTATCTCATTCTTCATTTTTGAATCTGTGCACATTCTTCATTCTTCATTTTTGTTCCATCAGACCTTTTTCATCTTTATTTACGTTCTTCTATTTCCTTTTTGTATGCTTTGCTTCTTCAAAAGATTTTTTTGTTCTCTTCCAATCTTCCTAACTCACAATACCACAATATAGTTTCTTTCCATTTGAAACAGAGCTTTTGCGCGTTGTTGCTTCTTTCCTTTCCTTTCACGTATTCCGATTCAAAGCGAAGCCAAACTATATCGTTTGGTGTTTTCAGATTTTTTTTAAAAAAACAGAACCGCTAAACCGGTCCGGTTTGGCCCGGTTCCGAGCCGGTTCGAACGTTTTTTTACCGGTTCTTTTGCTATCCGTTTTTCAGGCCTAACCGAACCGCTCCACCCTCCGGTTCCCGGTCCGACCGGCCGGTCCGGTCCGGTTCTGACAACCTTGTTATGCCTAATTATTTATCATGGTACTAACAATTAAAATATATAACAAATTCTTGGGCGTGCGTTGCACGGGTCGGAAATCTAGTGATCAAACAAGTCCACCATCTTGAAATTATGTTGTACTACTTGAATGAAGGTAATTTTTTGATGCAACACAATGGAATTGAAATTTTGTCTAAACCAATGTTTTAAGAACCGGACCGGACTGGCCGGTTCAACCGGTTCAACCGGTAACCGAACACAGCAGCGGTCCGAGCTAGTGCTGAGAACCGGTAGTCTGCAGAACTGGAAAAAAACTGCTTGAAATTGGTACGAACCGTCCGGAACCGTTCGAACCGGTGAACCGGGGGCGGTTTGAAAAAACCGGCCGGTTCGGAATCTTTTGAAAATTAAAAAAAAAATTAAAAATTTCAATTTTTTTCGTTTTCTTTAATTAATATTTTTCTGAAGGAAACAAAGGAGTAGTAAGGAATTAATCCATAGCCTATATTGGAAAACCTATATTAAATACAATTTAATGCCTAGCCTATAATTTGAGTTTATTGGAAAACCTATTAAATACAATTGATACAATTTAATATAATTGATATACTTTTCTGATATGCATTGACCAGCATTGTTTACATGTCTACCTTATTGATATGCATTAATATGCATTCATTGATATCTTGATATTTGCCTTAATTGTATAATATATTCTTAATTCTTAATAAACAATTTTAAGTTTATATGATTATGTAAAGTTTATATGATTTTGTCCAATTTAAAGTTTAACAATTTATATGAATTATGAATTTCGAATTTATGTATAATTATTTGGTATAAATTATGCATTTTGGATTTATGATTTCTTTATTTTAAGTTTCTAAATTTTCTATTTTGTTAATGTTACTTTATTAATTTGTTTATTAGTTGTGAAATAAGAAAGTTATATGAACGGTTCAATATAAACGGTTTAATAACGATTGAACCGGTCCGACCGGTTGACCCTTGAACCAGTAGCCACACCGGTTCGACCTCCGGTCCGGTTCTTAAAACATTGGTCTAAACTTGGTGGGGATCAGCCAACAGGTCTTGATGAGTTATTATCTTTCAATTTAATCATTTGCAACTGTGTGACTGTGAGATTCAATGTGAAGGCACAAGACAAAAGGAGAGAGTTGTTGACGTGTGTCAGTGGATGGCAAGTGAAGAGATGTTTTCAATCCTTGCATCCTTCATCAATGTTGCCCGGTTGCCCCACAATATCTTGGAATTTTTTATTCACTTGTCATATGAAGTGATCAGTTCAGTTTAATGTTTGAGTTGAATCCTTATTGGCTTGGTGATGAAAGACGGATGAATATCATTAGTCAGATGAAGGCGAGAATTGTTGACATACTGGGATATTGGGGTATGTACTCTATCGTTGCTGGTCTTCATGAAGGCAATCATCTTGCTTTTGGAAGCCAAACCTATGTTTTTAGAAGTGGCAGAATTATACCATTGATTAAAAGGATAGTAGCTGTACCAGATTGGTTCTTTGTCTTTGTTGTCATGCTTGCAGTATTTCTTATTAAGAATCATTTGGAAACATTGAGGGAGTATATGTTAGTCTTGGAAGTGGAGGAATATACAAGGGTAGTTATTATAATTCATCACATGATCCAGCCAAGTGTGGATAGATATAATAATGGGAAGGAGATAAATGTGTGTTTATGGAGTTCTTTGGTCGATAGAAATGATTTGTTGCCAACTGCCTTGATTGAAATGCTTATGCAATCTTGGAATTTGGAAGGAATGAAGGTTGGCTTTGTCTTGGGAAAATATGGGTAGATGGGATCCAGGAGAACTCAATATTCTTATTGCAACTACAACTAATGGCTACTGTTTGGTTGACAGTTATTTTTCATGATGGTTCAACTTTGTATTTGATAGAAGCAAGCTGGATGAATGCAAAATTTCAACCTTGAGGACAAGGTTGTTTGACGGGGTGGAAAATTTTTTTTTTCTACCCCAACATTTATCTCTTTACCCCTACAAACAAACCAATATTCCCATTTTATCCCTTCAAAAAACTTAAAAAATGAATTTTGAATATTTATCCACGGTTTAACCGTGGCTAAATGAAATATTTTTCGGAACACCATCCCCTAAGTTTTCCGGTAGTTAAACCATGGCAAACATTAGAATCTGGAAAATCTTCTTTCTCACCATGGCCGAAAGTTTAACAGGAATAAGGTTTTTGTTCTTTCTTTTGGGACAATTTTTGTAGCAACACTTATGATGTTGTTAAGGTTGAAAAATCCAATCTTTTTCATGGATTCTAAGAGGGAACTAATAAAGTTTACATTTTTATTCAAATGTGCGATTATAGAAAAAGTTGAGTTAACAGTTTGAAAAAACTAAATCATAGGTTTAAGCAATTTGAAATCAGGGTTTTGATTAAAACAGTGTAAATCAAAAGCAATGGAAACTTTAATATTTTCCATGGTGAGAAAGAAGGAATTGATAGATTTTCCAGATTCTAAAAGAGATGGAAAAGAAGATCGGTTAGATTTTCCAGAGTCTAATATTTGCCACAGTGTAACCGTGGCTAACTCTTTTCGGAACACTTTTTTTTCATCTGTTCCGGTTTACATTTGTTACAGGAAAACTTAAAGGATAGTGTTCCGAAAAATGTTCCATTAACCGTGGCTAAATGTTCAAAACTCATTTTTTAAGTTTTTTTGAAATGGTAAAATGGGAATATTGATTTGTTTGTAGGGGTAAATGTTGGGGTAGAAAAAAAAATTCATGGGGTGGATATAATGTGAAAGTGGGCCTTAACTTTGGCCCGAGACTAAGGCGTGGAAATGAATGAAATAATGATAAGGTGACATGAGTGCATAAAGAACATGATGACTCACTCCACTATATAAGGAGTGTTATGCAGAAGGAATAAGTAGCTAATAATTGAGATATTTCTTGGTAGGGTCACTTTATGTGATTTGGGCAAAACGCTCGGCGTTTTGTGGGCTAGTAGTTATATTGCTATTAGTTTGTTACTATCTTTCTATTCAGTTTTTCATTGTAATCGCATATTCCATTAATATAATTGCAAGTTTTTCTTCCATTCTACTTCATTGTTACTATTTCATTCATTTTCTTAATTCATAAACCCATCAATTGGTCCGACCTGACGGATCCGACGAAGAGCCAGTGATGGAGGATGTTTGAAAAATCTATTTTTTCAAACAAAAAAAAAAAACTATTTTTTTATCTTGTGTTTGTTTCAGATTTTTTTCAAAAATCTTTTTTTTTTCATCAAAATGAGAATTTGGGCCTGTTTGTTTCAGATTTTTCACGAAAAACATAAATCCATTTTTTCCAAAAAAAAAATTGATTTTTTTATTTTACTTATGTTTGTTTCAGATTTTTTTCAAAAATTATTCATCAAAATGAGAATTTATTTTCAATAGCTTTTATCAAAATCCATTTTTTTATCACTCATCATCCCTCACCATCTTAAAAAAATAGATTTTTATGATCATAAACAAACGGAAAATAGTTTTAGAATCTAGTGTTTGTTTGTTTGAGATTTTAAAAAAATAATTTTTTTTTGAAAAAAATCATTTTCAAGAAAATAGATTTTCTTAATCTAAAGCTATTTTTCGTTTGTTTACAATTATAAAAATCTATTTTTTTAAGATGATGAGAGATGATTTAGGGCCTGTTTGTTTGAGATTTAAAAAAAAATGATTTTTTTTTGAAGAAAATCATTTTCTTAGAAAGATTTTGAAAAAAAATCTAAAGCTATTTGTCGTTTCTTTACAATCATTAAAATCTATTTTTTTAAGATGGTGAGGGATGATGAATAATAAAAAAAAATAGATTTTGATAAAAGCTATTGAAAATAGATTCTCATTTTGATGAAAAAAATGATTTTTTTACTAAAATGATTTTTGAAAAAATCTGAAACAAACACAAGTAAGATAAAAAAAATAGTTATTTTTTTTGGAAAAAATAGATTTTTTTGGTGAAAAATCTGAAACAAACATGCCCTTAAAATCATAAAAATGATTTTTTTTTTTTTTAAAAAAAATCATTTTCAAGAAAATAGATTCTTGAAGAAAATCTAAAGCTATTTTCCATTTGTTTACAATCATAAAAATCTACTTTTTTTAAGATGGTGAGGGATGATTAAAAAAAATGATTTTTTTAAAAAAAAATCACTTTCAAGAAAATTGATTTTCTTAAAAAAAATTTAAAACTATTTTCCGTTTGTTCACGATCATTATTGTTTGTTGACGAGTTCTACTATGCACAAGCCACTAATGTCTTGCATGGTGCAAAACTTGATTTTAACCATTAGATGGATTCAGAACATCATAATATCCTACATCCTCACCACATTATCATATGCTGGATTATCTTTATCTCTCTCATCGTTCTCTCTCTCCTCAATCAAACCCATTTCATCTTTCTCTCTCCTCAATTAATCTCATCTTTCTCTCTGATCCAATTAATTTCACATGACATCACCCATTCATGTGAAGAACATAGTAGCTTTTTCTAAGAAATGGTATGGAAGAAGAAATTGGTAACAACAAAAAAAAAATCACCTTTAAATCTTTTCTTTATTTCTATGTCTTGCTCACTCCGTTAGCCGGTCACAAACAACCCCTCATCTCCTCACCACCATGACTCCGGATCTAAAACTTCCAGCAACATGTAATAGTACAACTTTGTGGAGGCCAAAATCAGAAATAGTACAAATGACACAAGAATTGTGATGAAGTACAACAGAAATGGTGATGTTTGTTATCTAGAAGAGTGGCGGATACCAAATTTTCAAAAAAAAAAAAAAAGAGTGGCGGAGGAGAGAAACGTGGACTAATTAATTAGGGTCAATAAATCTAAAATCTTTTTTTTTTTGTTATAAATAATTCTTGAATTTTGAAATTCTTTGTTACTCCCTCCGTCATAAAATGAGTGAGTCATTTTGACTATATGCACTATTTACATATTTTATTTAGACTCTATTTTTCTACTAATAAATAAAATAAATAAAAATAAATATTAGTATATAAGATGTTGGATTCATCTCAATGAGTATTTTTAAAATATCGTATTTTTATAATTTTTACTATTATACGATTAAAAAAATTAATCTTCAAAGTCATGCATTGACATGCGTGATGCAATCGACTAACTCACTTATTGTGGGACGGAGGAAGTATGATTTTTTGAAATAATTTCTGGGTTTCTTAGTTTGTCATTGTCGTACACTATGTGCCTGAAAAAGATAAATAAATAAATAAAGTTTCGTTAAAAAAAATATGAAAAGAAAAAGGCTAAATTGCACTTTTGGCCCCCTAAGTTTCAGAAACTTGCAATTTTGGCCCCTTATGTTTCAAAATAGCACTTCTAGCCCCCTAAGTTTCAAAAAGTTGCGATTTTGGCCCCCTATGTTTCAAAATAGCAATTTTGGCCCCCTAAGTTTCAGTAGTTGCGATTTTGGCCACCTATGTTTCAAAATAGCACTTTTGGCCCCTATCTTTACCCCTTTTGCAAAAGGTCGATTTTGATCGAGTCAAAGTTGATGTGGCAAGTCACTTAAGTGACTCAGCTGCCACGTCAACATTTTTTTGTTATCTTATAATTAAAAAAACTAAAAGAATAAAAAAATAAAAGGAAGAAGTCACATGCTTTAAATTTATTATTTCACTAACACACATATATAATCTCAAATCCTAAAGAATTAACCAAATACTTCGTGACGTTTATTCAAAAGGATTTTTCACTATACGTAAAAAAAAAACCTAATTTCAAATCCAAAAATAGGAAACAATGGAAATTGAAAACTCTTCGTGCTTTTTGTTATGTCTTTTTAATTATGTAATGACTTCATATATGTAATGACTTGCTTTGTTATGTCATTTTGATTTAGAAAAGTGTCTTGAACTTCCATTTAGAAAAGTGTCTTGAACTTCCATTTTGCAAAAGGAGTAAACATAGGGGGGCCAAAATTGCTATTTTGAAACATAGAGGCCAAAATTGCAACTTTTTGAAATTTAGGGGGTCAAAAGTGCTATTTTGAAACATAGGGGGTCAAAATTGCAACTTCCTGAAACTTAGGGGGCCAAAAGTGCTATTTTGAAATATAGGAGACCAAAATCGCAATTTTCTGAAACTTAAGGGGCCAAAAGTGCAATTTAACCAAAGAAAAACTAAAAGTGATTTTTTTCAAAAAATGGAAATAACTTGTCAAAGAAAAAACGAAAATAAAAGTTGATATAGTGTGGAGGGAACATGATAGCATTTTGTGGGATAAACTTGATCCAACAATTCAAATAAGTGTTGCATCATGGAAGACATCTGAACCTTTTCCATATTAGACAAAGCCTTTCTGAAGGAATCCAAATCCACTCCATTATGCTTTATTTCCCCTCAGTTTTCATCCGGATGAATGACACGTGGCAATTAAGAGTTTCAATCGCTGAGATTAAAAAATCAGCCACATAGTAACACTTGTGAACCAACAACAACAACCTAGTTGCTATCTTCTTGCTTCACCATCTCTCTTAGCCTCTTTGCCTTTTTTGTCACCGCCGCAGCATCACTGTAGCACCTCTGTTATTGTTCTTGGTCAACCTGTTATTGATTTTCAAAACTGAAATTTTTTATTTTAATTTTGCGATAAAATTTTCAACTTTAAATTGCAACTGCTGATATGAGAGAGAGAGAGAGAGAGAGAGGGCGATTCAAAGAGACACTGAAGTAAAGTGAAAGTTATGGAGAAACACTTTGTGAAGTAACAACAACAACCTATTGAATGGTTACTCTCCTTTTCTCAGTATCGTCGTACCGTCAACCACCACCATGTCAAAGCTCCGCCACCACTGTGTATTCAATCTTGGTCTTCTTCTTTCTCTCAAATTCATTGTTATGGATCTGAAATTTTTCCCAAATCTTTTGGATTTGCATTTTTTCCCCCAAATCTTTTTCTAGCAATAACGGCGACGCCCATAAGTCAAAGAGACGGCGGGAGATGAACGGTGGCACTTGGGCGGCGAGCCGGCGACGACAATAAGTCAAAGAGATCGATGGTGAAGCAACATAAATGGGGTGATTTTTGTTAGTTCACGTTTTGTCTGTTGTCTCTGTAACGTTTTAATCTCAGTCATTGAAACTCTTAATTGCCACATGTCATTCATCCGGATGAAAACTGAGGAAAAATGGAGCATATGGTAATGGAGTGGATCTGAAGAGCATTTGGGTTCGTATATGCTCCAATAGCTTATGCTCCATTTCACTTCCTATCCTTTATGTATGACACGTGGCAATTAAAAATTTCAGATATGCTCCAATAGCCTCATGCTCAGGGCGAACAGTCTCAGTAGCACCTGAAGTAGCTGGAGCTTTCCGTGACCACTTCTTCGGAGAGTTCTGAGCCGCAATTTATTTCTTGGCAGATGCACTAGCCTTAGTGGCATGTTTCCTTCTATCAGCATCTTTGGATGTATTTCCCATATCTAAACATCACAAAAAAAAAAAAACAAATTATTCCTACACCACACTTACTATCTAAACCAAATGACAACAGAAGAAACAGCAGGCAGAATATACGCTCACTTACTGTGAAGCGAACACATAATTCCTATTGCTTTCTGGTAAGCGAACACTAGTTCACCATTCGTTTGCCACAACGTGAACCAACACAGTCATGCATGCAGAAAAATAAACGAGAACAAAGCTTTTACCTTATATTACTTTTTGCTCCTTTGATTATTGCGACCCTAAACGACCAAGAAACCTTCAATTTCGACCAACTAAGGTTTTGGGAGAATTGAGGGTTTGGGCTATAGGTTTGGGAGTATTGTGCTTTAAAACATAACTTCCTTTGTTGTTTTCAACCACAAACGGCCAATAAACCTTCAATTTTACCAGTAGGCCAATACTCATCATAGTTTTTCAAAAATCGTTGAAATGGGAAAGAAGAAGATGAAGCCGTGTTATAATTAAGACGTGTTCGCATCTTAGATAGCGAACTTGTTAAATGTCAGGGGGTGGGTGAATTCAAAGGTCACCTACATGTACAACCTCGAACGCGATCGACGTGCTCACGTCCTACAAAGCGAGAAGGGTAGTTTGGTCATTTCAGGGGGTGACTGAGACATTGCAAGGGGTGCGAAAAGTACAAATCATAAGATTAATGCTTGCAGCATGCAAGGAGCTTCCTAAAACATGTCATGATGCAACAAATAATAGATCAAACTACGTATTCATAAATTTCATTTGCCTTGAGCACTCAAAGAATTGTAGTTTCAAAGGCATTCAATCGACCAATTGAAGAAGAATCATTACATAATAATGAAGAAAAATATAAATACAGTCTTCCAGATATAAAAGTTGCTTAATTCAGTTATATAAACTCTTCAATTACAAAGTTTATTAGGGTCTAATATCTAAACATCGATGTATAAACTCAGTGCTTTCAAGTTTCAACCAACATGTGGACAAATCGATAACCGGAACAGATTCCCTATAGGATGAGAGTAATATTGACAAGGTCTTAGCTTCCCTTAATTTTAGCAACAGCTTCTGATAGCAGAGTTTCAAGTTCTCCTTTCCTGTACAGCTTAAGTGTATCTGCACAAATAAAATAACGTGGGAAACAAAAGGAGAATACAAAAGAAATTTCACATTGCTAAGATTTTTATCAAACTGCGTAATGCTGGTCTTTCTGAGAATGCTAGAAATCCAAACAGAAATGATAACGTGGCACAATATTAATGCAATTCCACAAGCATGTTTTCCAGACAAAAGAGCATTTAAATGGTTAACTGGAAACTGAGATAAATTGCTATCATAATTAGCACTGCTCAAATCCAAATTCATATATTCAGACGATTTACTACATTTGCTGTCATATACATTTTGAAGTAAAAGCAGAGGAATGTGAAAAAGAAGAATAATATTTTGAGCAGTCGAGACATCCCCCTCAGTTAAATAATCAATAATAAAACAAGAGCACAAGGAATATATACCTGTACAGCCACCGATGTGATTGCCACCTGCAATGAAGAAAACTTTAGGGTCGGGAATAAACTGTTCTATTCAAAAGATAAAATTAAATCAAGGGTAACAGACTTTTGTTGTTTTAGAATATTATATTAGATAATATGAGGATGTAATACAGTATATTAATCCATAATTCAAGGCATGGGAATAATTGAAATAGTATATCAGGATTTGACTGTGAGAACTTTCCACAATTGTGAATGGCAAGTGTGGCATAATTTTAAGTTGGAGTTTCTAAAGTTACATTCTTTACAGAAAGAACTTTGGAGTTAGATGAAAGAACTCGTATCAGACTGGGAAATTCAGTCTGGGAAAAAAAACATAGCAATGAAGGGGGATTCAGTCTGGGAAAAAAAACATAGCAATGAAGGGGGATTCAGTCTGGGAAATTTATTGTCTAAAAATATTGCCTTGGCAATCAAGACATCAAGTGTCTGCGGCATATTCTCCTAGATGGACTACTCCTTTGGATATTTGATTTCAATTACCTTCAGTGAAACACTTGTATCCAACTCTTGCAGGATACTTGGGGCTGGAAGTGATTCCTCAAAGGATTTTCCTTAGGGTTCCCTAACAAACTGGTAATTTCACTTTAGTAAGAACTTGAAAAGTTTCTCCTTAACAAACCCACTAGGAAATGTATTGGGTTCAAATCCAACCCTGAGAACGCAACAACTATTAAAGCTTTTGAGGGAGAGTTTTGTTGTCCATTGAAATTCTATCCGGCTCAAGGGATTAGTCAGTGCAGTTGCGCATAGAGGATAACTAATTTACACACAAAAAACCCACGGGAAAGACATGGTTATTTAAAGGCAGTCTCCAACTCAGACTTGCAGAGAGAATGACAGCCTGTGCATCATTAGTTTTTCTCTTCTCACACCCTCTGTGGTAGTAGTTACTCTGTCACCTACTACGCTTGTGGATAGTTGCAAACCTAGAAATGGAGGGGGATTCAGTCTGCGAAATTTCGTGTCTAAAAATATTGCCATGGAAAGTGGCTATGGCATTCTCCTAGATGGACTACTCTTTTGGACATCTGATTTCTATTACCTTCAGTGCAATACTTTGTATCAAACTCTGGGAAGATGAATACTTGGGGATGGAAATGACTCCTCATAGGCTTTTTCTTAGTTCTCCCTCACAGACCGGGAATTCCACTTTTTAGTAAGAACTTGAATGATAGAGAAGTTATTCATTCACAATACCTTCTGCTGCTAGATCTACTCAGTTTTTTTGCTAACAATGATGATAGAAAGCATTTCAAATTTATATTTTTCTGGTGTATTTTTTCATCAATCCTTCTCAAACTCCCCAAATATTCAAAAGTTCCTCCTTAACAAACCCATTGGGAAATCCATGGTTATTTCAATGGAGTTTTTTGTATTATTAGTTTTTCTCTTAACTTTTCACCCCCTCTGTGGTTGTTGTTCTCTCACCTGTGTTTTCATAGAGGATACTTATCCTAGCTTAATGGCAAATATTTTCAGCTGAGCTTATATCCTTCTCTCTCCCTTTCATACTTTTCAGGCCCAAACACAGCTTCTTGGTTTCATAAATCACTAGATATCAAGCATATTCACCATGCCTTCAACCCATAAGTGCTCGATATATACCCCTATATATGATATAATTTCAATTTATTTATCTGCCTTATATAATTTCTTAAGCTGAACATACACAGAAGTCTGTACAAGATTTTGCCATATCTAAGTTATGATAACCTAATCAACATGACTGAAATATACAAGCTAACAAGCTCATATTCTATCATCTTTAATATCTTTCCTTGGGTTTATATTAGGGTTAATATTTCACAAAAGGAACAAAATGAAATAAAAAATTATCCATTTCACCTTTTTCCCAAAACAATCTTAAATTGAATCATTTTCAAGATATTTTAGAACCGATAAGGAGCATGATAAGCACCTCCACCTCACTCAAGATAAATTGACAAGCAAAATTCATGCAGTATTCCAGTAACTAATTAGGGCCTGTTTGGTTTGGTTATTTTAATTGATAAGCACTAGTGAGACTGTTTGTGAGAGTTTAAGAAAACAGCTTACGACATGTCCATAATCTATTTTCAGCTTACTTACATAAGCTCTCCACGATATCTTATGGAAATATCGTATACCTTATATGGAAACAGTTTTATTTTATTTTATTTTTGTAACATAATAAATTTTTGAACAAGTATTATACATAATAAATTACTATATGATAAGTGCTTATGCTATTTCACAAAAGGAACAAAATACTATGACATTCTAAATTAAATTTCCCTCACCTCTCTATTTCCCCAGAACAATTGGAATCACTAACAAGATATTTTAAAGGCGTAAATATGCTTTTAGTCACTACAAAATTATGAGCTTTCAACTTTAATCCCTCAAAATTTAAAATAATTTATCGACTGTAGTCCTCGTCCCTAATTATAAGACCTCTTTGACCACTGCATGTATGCCAATGCACAATTTTGATCACTAATATCTTTAATTGTCTATTAGTAAAAATTATAAAAATTTAATATTTTGAAAATACTCATCAAAACAAATTGAACAAGATCTTACATGCTAATATTTACATTTATACATTATTAAAACAATACAGAACAAGATAAATGAATAGTATATTTTTGTTAAACAGATCTTATAATTATATATTTTTTGTAAAAAGTTTTCAAAATAGAGATTAATCTTACAAATTGCAATATTATGGGGAAGAATGTTTTTTTTTTCAGCTAAAAAAAAATTTTAAACCCAATATGCAGTTGATTTACCTATAAAGACATTTGGGACAGTGTATTGGCCAGTGATTCTTTCCAATAATTTCTGCAACTGTGGACCTTGTGGACCTAAAATAAAATAATATAAAATAAATAAATACACAAACAAAATTGCAAGCAATAGTTGAGTTGTAAATGATGAATTAGGGTTTGAGTTGAAATACCCAATTCGTCCAATTCGATGACCAAAGGTTGAACACCAAGTTTGTTGAACAATGATTTAACCTCGGAACAATAGGAGCACCAGGATTTGGAATAAACGACAACAGGATTTTGAGAAAGGGTGTTTTTGACGGTTTCTTCGAGACGAGAGCCAAAGGAGGGGGAAGAAGAAGAGGGAGAAGGAGAAGAAGACATGGCTCGAGGGAAAGTGAATGAGCGTGATATTGAGGAAGATGCATTGATGATGGGTGAAGGAGTGGAGAAAGTGAAGATTTTTGAGATGGAGGAAGAAGAAGATGAGTTATTGTTGAAGGTAAAGCGAGGAAGAGTGAAAGTGTTCGCCACTGATGATAATGCCATCATTATGCAATTCACTTTCCTTTTGGTTCTGTCTTGTCTGTTCTCCTAATGTGTTTTTTTTTTTTTTTTGATAAGCTGTTCTCCTAATGTGTTGTAGCAAGGATGCAAGCGGATCACAAAAAATTAATTCAACCTACGATTCAAACTGAAAAAAAAAATAGAAAAAAAAAATTGATGTAGTTTGTTCGGTTCTCTCCTATTCCATTTTTAAGAATTGATTCACTAAACTAATAGGTATTATTAATTAGCCCTAAGATACACAGCTATTTCGCGGTATCTGTCTGTGTCTATTATGTAAATTTATGTAAATGAAAAATGAAAAATGTTGTATATTATGGCATTTAATAGGCAAAAATAAAATAAAAAATCTCAAGAGTCACTCTAGTTTTAAATTCCAACAATTTGCAACAATTTGAAGCTGGTTGAAGGTCTTCAACGTATTTCAAATATTCCTGGCCCAGTGGGCCAAACTATATAAATGGGCTAGCCCAACCTGACTTAATTATTAGAAATTTTTTTTTTCTACCCCAACAATCTTCATTCTACCCCAACATTTTTCTAAAAATACCCAATATACCCTTATTAAAAATTAATATATTTTAAATTTTTTTTTATCGTATTATACTGTTCCGGTAGAATTTTCATCCTCCCAAAAAACTGTTCCGGTAAGTATTTATCGTTACCGGTAAGTTAACTTTACCGGTACACTTTTTAAAAAGTGTTCCGGTATGTTAATATTACCGGTACACTTTTTAGTACACTTTTTAATACACTTTTTAAAAAGTGTACCGGTATGTTAATTCTACCGGTACACTTTTAAAAAGTGTTCCGGTATGCTATATTGTACACGGTGGTCATATGACTCATATCTAGCACAAATAGCAGAAACAGCATCAGTATTAGCATTCTCAGAAAGAACAAATTTCCTCATAAACTTTCCAACCCTTCGCTCCATTCTCAAATACTTAACACCTTCTTTCTCTTCTTCCCTCTTCCTCTCACCACTTATCACAAGAACATTGTCATCTTCAACCTGAACCTTTATGTCACCAGATTTCAACCCCGGCATATCAATCACAAACAAGTACGAATTCGGATATTCCTTCACGTCCGCCGGAGAGTAGCAGCCATTTCCTTTGCGTCTCTCACGTAGCACCATGTCGGAGCATTGTGTGATGCCTTGTCGGAAGAAGTTTCGTCTGAAATATCCATCAGAGAATGAAGAACTGGATGAGAATCCAAACCCATTAATCTGAAATCCATTATTGATAAAGCTTTTTCTTCTTTGATGAAAAGTGATTTTCAATGTTGTGAATGAGTTGCTATGATTGGAGTATTTAAAAGGTGAGAATTGAGAAAGAAAAAACTTGAAGGTTCTAGCTAGTTCTGTAACAAATGAAATATGTTCTGCGTTAGAAACTTCTATCTAGTAGTTTCGGGAACGACTCATTAAAAATTGAATAGAAGCATCAATAAGAATTAAAATACCGGAACACTTTTTTAAAAGTGTACCAGTAAGATAAACATAACATACCAGAAAACTTTTTAAAAGTGTACCGGTAATATTAACATACTGGAACACTTTTTAAAAAGTGTACCGGTAAAGTTAACTTACCGGTAACGATAAATACTTACCGGAACAGTTTTTTTGGAGGATGAAAATTTTACCGGAATAGTATAATACGACAAAAAAAATTTAATAAGGGTATATTGGGTATTTTTAGAAAAATGTTGGGGTAGAATGAAGATTGTTGGGGTAGAAAAAAAAAATTCTAATTATTATTTGGTTATCTATTGAAGAATTTGGTCAGGCCCATATGGGCCATGTCGGCTAATGGGTCAGCCCGACACATTTCATTTTTTTTTTCGTTTATTAAATCTTATTTTATGTCACTTTGATGTATTGGTTTCTTATAATTATCATGCCCATAGTAAAGTTGGAAAAAATTATGCGTCTAAATTTTTTTTTTTAATCATATCGCTTGCGAGAAAGCCTGAATAAGTGTTTATAAACTAGAGACAATCATCACCTTACAAGCCGATTTTATAAGGATAAGTTAGACCCAATACTCAACTCTAAGATGGTATTAGAGCCTATCTAGGATTCGCTGGGCCACTTCATTGAACCGCCTGCAATCGGGTTTTTGATTGGGCCCTCCACTATTTATATCCGCGCAACAAGCCCAACAGTGTTGAGCGCGATGGGGTGTGTTAAAGAAGTCCTACATCGCTTGCAAGAAGACCTAAATAAGTGTTTATAAACTAGAGGCAATCATCACCTTACAAGTCAATTTTGTAAAGATAGGTTAAGCCCAACTTCCAATTTTAAACGTATGAATTATATTTTCAGATTCAACAACAACAACCAACACCAGGTTAATTTGAGATGGGAATATGAACAACACACTAAATTAAATAAATTTAAAACCCTAGTTATTTTTTTTAATATAATACTCTCTCCGATACTTAATATAAGAGAAAAGTTATTTTTTAAATTAATTGAGAATCTAATATATTTAGTTTATTATATAGACTAAATACATTCGATTCTGAATGAATCTAAAAAGTAGTTTTGCTCTCACATTAATGACCGGATGAAGTATATTATAGGGTTTATTGTTCAATTACAAATAAATAAAATGGGGGGATATTTTTCACATTTTCAGTTTGTAATTCAGTAAAAATATTTGGTATTCTTGTGAATTCAAATTAACATTCAAAACACCGTAGCTACAAGTTGGTGGTAATGCATCTGAACCACTCATTATTTTAATAATATATCTTACGGTGTTTTTTAACCCTTCCCCCCGTAGACTTAGTCTCTGTTTGGTAAAATTAAGCTATAAGCTAGCTTATCAAAACTAGCTGATTGAAATTAAAGTATTTGGTAAAATTAGTTTTTTAAATAATTGATAAATATAAAAAGACATAAAAGGACATATTTATATGTAATGGGTAGTTTTTTTTAGTCGGTAGTTTTTTATTTTATAAAAAAATAATAAAATTAAATTAAAGGTTAAAAATGAAAAAAAAAACGGTAAAAACTATAAGTTATAAGCTCAAACACTACTTAGATTCCGTTTGACCCGACTTTTTTTAGCTTTTTATTCCCTTTAAAATAAGAAGTTGGGCTAAACACATCTATAACAATATATAAAGGGAATACGGGAGTTTGGGCTGACTTTTTTTTGGTCCATTTTGCCCTTCAATAATTTGAAATAATATTTAACAATAATACCAACAATACCCTTGATTTTTTTAGTAGCAACAAATTTTTTTTATTAACAAACTCACAATAAGATAAGAATTTTTTTTTTTTACATAAGTTAGACACAGGCAGGCGCGGAACGCAGCCCGCTAGTTTTTAATAAAGCTCTTAACCATAAAAAAACAGCGTTTTTCCAATATGCAAAATTGAATAAAAAGAACTTCTAGGAGCATCAAACCTACTTTTGGAAAGAAAAAAACGGAGCTTATTTTTTCTTGGCTTAATTAATAAAATGGTCCCTTAAAGACATTTTTGGTTTCATATTGGTCCCTTAAAGAAAAAAAGGTCCGAATAGGTCCCTTAAAGACATATCTGTTAATCAGTTTGGTCCTATTTAGATCTCTTTTTAGGGACCAAACTGATTAACGGAGATGTCTTTAAGGGACCTATTCGGACTTTTTTTTCTTTAAAGGATCTATTTGGACCTTTTTTTCTTTAAGGGACCAATCTGAAACAAAAAATATCTTTAAGGGACCATTTTATTAATTAAGTTTTTTTCTTTGGACTCCCTTCGATTCCCTACGGCTACATTTCTTTCTTTTTTCCGAATTGTTTATATATTATTACGCTCACGCAACAATATTTGTTTGTCACAAACAATAAACTCATATTGTCCTTAAAGTCAGCGAAACTTTTTTTTTTTTTTTGGTACATAGCGAAACTTTTTCTTTTAACTAGACAAATTGATACATTCACACAATTGTCTTTTTTAAAAATAGAGTTTAATTGATATGCACCGACGGTGTAAAATAGTTTTACACGATCGTCCAATAAACAACCACCATTTTGCCATGTCATATCAAAAAAGTGGGCTGAAGTGGGGTGATGTGGCGGAAAACATGGTTGGTATTGATTGACGGTGTAAAATTATTTTACACCGTCGGTGTATTTAAATTAAATCCTTAAAAATATGTTATCAACTTTATTTGCATGCTATACATGTTTTTTTTTTTCTTCTTTTCTATGAATATACACTAATTTTCTTTCTTTTTTTTTTTGATAATAATATACACTAATTTTCTTTAATTTTATTAAACTAATATTTTATAATATATATGTGAAACTGCATCATGTATAAATTGATTTTTATCATTAGATCAAAAATTACATTGTTTTAAAACAAAAAATTAATGATATAGGAGGACTGATTGCATATATCGAAGAAAAGATTAGTTGTTATTATTTTTTTTAAGTTTGTTTTTATCGCAATATTATTAGTTGTTATTATATTTTTTTTAAAAAAATTGTTAGTATCTTTCTAATCGGGAATGATTTGTTAAAGTATTTTAATATTAGTAAACTCTCTTTAGATAATTTCTCTTTGATAAAATATTTTTCGAACTCTTTTTTATATGATAGTTTATGAATTTTTATTCAAAGTTATCTTTTATTTTTAAAATATTCATTTATTTATACGATTGATTGTCCTAAAAACTTAAGCTTTTAAAAATATATTTTACCAAATAATTTTGAACTTAAAAATAATTTTGAAGCTTTAAAAAACAATAATTACCGAACAACTTTTAACTCTTTCCTAAAAGTTTTTATTTTCACTTTTGGCTTTTAGATAGTTTCTAAGACCGAAAAAGTCAAACGAACACTTAAAATAGCATCTCAAAAAAACTATAAGCTCGTGAAAAAGGTTTTTTACCAAACACTTTTATTTTTTTCAAACAAGCTTATAAGCTAGTCCAATAAACTACTGTATAAGCTAGCTTATTGGAATTACAAAAAGACACTTTTAGCCTTGAAGTGACAGAAATTATTGAAAGTGGAGGAGAGGATTGAAAGTGAAGTTGAAGGTATTAAAAGAACGCCCCGTGGAAGAAAATGAGTAAAAGTTGATCCAAACTTGTGACCAATCGCAATTCATTCATCCGTTGAACCCAATCGCTCGCGGCAGCTCTTTCAATGACGAACCTCTGCACCACTCTTTCTTCTTCTTGTTCTAATACTTCACCTTTCATCTTCAGCGTTCAACCTCTCAAATTATACAATGTAATCATAATAGTTAGTTACGCATTCTTTTTCTTTCACTCTTTATTAAGGAACAAAAAAATCGTGTAGCTTTAATTGTATGTTTAATTTCAGGCAACACGGAAGAAACATCGTAGCAGAAATTTTATGCTCAAAATGTGCTCCTCCATTCCTCAAAACGCCACCGTTGTGCGTTTCTCTCTTTCTTTGTTGTATTCCGCCAAATTTTAAGGGTTTCTTTTGTCTTGACACGTGCCTATGCAGGTCGGTTGTGGATCGCTGTCCGTTGATTTCTTGGCCACTGTTGCTGCTTACCCTAAACCAGATGACAAAATCAGAACTACCACCTTGAAGGTTAGGTTAATTATTCTTCTTCTTCTTTTCTTCTTCTTTCACCTTTAATGTTGTATTTATTATTATTATTATTATTATTATTATTATTATTATTATTATTATTATTATTATTATTATTTTATTTAAAAAAAAAAATTAGTAATAATATTTGGATGTGAGGCAAACATTAACCTTTTATGTTTTTTCTTTTTTAATATTAAACGGTGATTTTATGCATTGTAAATTGTAATTTTCAGGTTCAAGGCGGTGGCAATGCAGGCAATGCTTTAACTTGCCTTGCTCGCTTAGGTCTAAACACAAGGATCATTTCTAAGGTTATTTATTTCTCTATTTTTCGATTGACTTATTTGAACTTATGTGCTGATAAAAACAATTTCAGGATTGCTCGGAGCAGCCTTCTTTAAACAGCGTAATTAAGCACTTATAGAATAAGCATTTTAACATATAAGTGTTTATCTATAACCATTTTTATAATAAAAGATAAAATACAGTCAGACTTTTTTTATATTGGTTGTTTTCATAAGCTATCATAAAAGAGTTTATGAGTCCCCTCCCATGAGCTTAGCTCAGTTGGTAAGGGACATCACATTTTATATGCAGGGGTCGGGGTTCGAACCCTGGACACTCCACTTATCCACCTTAAGGGTGGAAGTTCCAACCACTAGGCTACCTAATAAAAAAGAAAAAAAAAGAGTTTATGAAAATAAGTTGTCATAAATTGTTTTCATGAGTTCTTCCAAACAGGCTCACAAATGTTTATGCCACTAGATAAATTCAAATAAAGTCAATCCAAGCAGACCCTTAGACTGATACTGAAAGCATTATGTTTGGTGCTCATTAGATTGCAGATGACAGCCAAGGCAGGGGTATATTAGATGAGTTACGGGCTGATGGTGTAGATACATCCTTTCTTGTGGTAATTTTCAAGACTTTTTTGTCTTCAATTGTATTTGTCATCTTCGTGAATCTTGGAATTTGAATTAGTACTTTTTGGTATGTATGGTAAGATTTGAATTTGTTGCCAATGCATATTGGTTACAAGCAATATTATAACCATGTGATGAAAGTGCATGATGCATGATCTGTTATTTTTCCAACTCTTATGTTTGTATTTTCTCTAAATGTTCATACACTCTCAATATTCTATTTACACTGCCCACTTACTACTTGAGACTTGAGAGTATAATTTCCTTAAGCTTATCAATTAAATATGACCATATAAATGGAAATATAATTAATTACGGTATTATATGAATAAGATCTATTCTATCGAAAATTAAAATCAATATGTGGGGTTCTGGACGGCCATTGGCCGCAGACTATTTTATTAACACTTTTTTTTGGGTGTGGTTATGCTCCCGTTATTTGCAGGTATCGGAAGAGGGAACTTCACCATTTACATATATTATTGTCGACAACGAAACGTAATGGTCATTCTCCAACATACGGTTACAAAGTCTTTACTTCTTCGCTTAGTATATTCATGATCTAAATTTCTAAAGAGATGAGAGGGTAGTTAGGTGGATCTAGCTGAGAATCTGGTCACGTTCTATGGTTTTGATGATAAATTACTAGATAGTGTTGTCTTTTAATCTTGAAATGAACTGAAGCTGCAAGCATTGTAGTTATACTCACAAATCTATTTTCTGTCATCTGCCTTGTTTCCATTTTGTTGTGTATATCATATTTGGAAACTGAAGGATAAATTGTTCATCAGTAAAAAGAATAAAACAAAAATCATGTGCTATAATAGTTATTCATATTTGTATATTTAGATCTTCAAGCATTTTCTGGCAATGAAATTGTTGAACAATTTAATTGTAAATTAAATAATTCTAAGTGAAGGGAGCCTTAGCAAGTTAGCATGGCAGTTAGAGTTGTTATCATATAATTAAGAGGTTACTGGTTCAAGTTGTGGAATTGCCCCTTGCTAATGCATGGCAAGACCTCTTACAATATGTTCAAAGTTGGTCTGACCCTTCTTTGGATCCTGCTGTGGCTTCAAAGCACCAGGTTTCCCTTTGACTCGTTCTAACTGTAATTTTTCAGGAAGACTCGTACATGTATTCATACCCCTGGATATCCTCCAATGATACCCCAAGATCTTTCAGAGTCAAGTTTGGTATCTGCATTGGATGGAGCAAGCATTGCATATTTTGATGGGAGGTTGTATGAAACTGCTCTAGTTGTTGCCCATGAGGTTATCACCTATATATTTTACTTTCAATTTTAATGTTAACTATAAGGGGCTAAGGGCCAGTCATATTTAGAAATCAAGCATGCAGGATTTCATCAAAGAAACATGAAGTACAGTATTTAGTGTAAAGCCAACATTGATTAATGCTAATAATCCGTTATTATAAGAATACCAATGATAGTTCATACTTCATAGTACTGACTTAAATGATAAAGAAGTTGTGAGCAGGTGATCATATTATGCAAAAAAACAGGGTGTTTTATGAATTATTATTTTAAAACTTCAAAAAAGTTGCATTCCCTTCTTAAATTTACTGTTGAAACACGCACCTGTTTTTCTTTACACCTTTTCTTTTACTTTCTTTTGCTTGTAAAGGAGGTTGGGAATGGGAAAAGAGAGCTTCGGGGAGGGAAATAAACAAAATCTTGTATTTTTCCAGTGCAGGCAGCTAGGAAGAATATACCCATCTTAATTGATGCAGAAAGACCAAGGGAAGGGTTGGATGATCTCCTGAAATTAGCTGATTATGTTGTATGCTCAGCAAAGTTTCCAAAGGTGAGTGCAATCAAGCTGCTGTAAGAAATATATAAAACTATGGTTCTCTCACAAACCTTGTTTATGTTGAATTGATTTTAATTTTGAAGTTTTAACAGTCTACTTTTTTGTTCTAACAGCTATACAGTAAATGTACTATTTACTGAGTAAAATATGTGCTGTCTTAACTGTATTAGCATCTTAAGAAAAGACATGACTAAAACTTTTTCGTGGCCACAAAATTACAAGTTTGTACACATGTTATTTCAATTATCTATATAAGCTATATTCTTTTTGTGGTGGGAAAGAAATATTGATGTTCTGATACGAATGATACATTCATTTATCTTTTCTGGTATAACTTTTTTATGTTTAATAAATATTTGTCCGTTTATTTTACTGAGTTTATTTTTACTCTGCTCTGTGGTGTTGAGTTCCTTTTGAGCATTATAAATACCATGCATCATGATCTTTATTTTCTGACAGGCATGGACAGAGGCATCAACTGTTCCACAAGCACTTGTTTCTATCCTTTTAAGGTTACCCAACGTAAAATTTGTGACTGTAACTTTAGGAAAAGATGGTTGTCTAATGCTCGAGAGAAGTGTTAATGGTACATAAAAATGGTAGCATGTATAATCAATGTATGTTGCATCTGCTTTTAATGTAAACAGGTTTGAATCATTTTACCTTTTCTGGCAGCAAGTCCTTCCGTCGAAGATGTGGATGTAGACAACTTATTGAAATCATTGGAGTTAAGAAAGGATAAGAGTGCATCCATTCCAACCTGCATATCATCGGTAATGCAAATGAAACTCAGAACTCTTTTTTTCTCTATTGTGGTATAATAACTGAAGTGAAGTCTAACACACAGCTTTATTCCACTAAGCGGGGTAGGGTAATTAAATCAACTGACATTGTTGGGCTATTTCAAACACCCAATTTTTAGTAAAAGTAAAACTCTTAAGCATAATCTATTTTGTAAGGGTTTCTGGAAATGTATTCTTAGAATAATCCATTGCTGTCTCTTACCAGCTATATTCCATTTGTGCCAATTTCCTATCGTTGAGGTGAACATCATGCAAATTTGAAACAGAAAATACTATATAATTCTTCATGCAACTATTAGTGTGTTCTTTGACCAAACCCTCTGGCATCAGCTGGGCTTTGTTTAATTATGTTCCAATAATAACATAATATATTCATTATTTATTTCCAAATGGTGCTGAAAACAAAACTAAATGAACACAATGATGTTCCTTTGTTAATATATACTGGATATGTTATCTAGCAATAGTATGAACTAGAAAGACATCCTAGTGAAGCCAGCCAGCAAACATTTGCAGAAAAGGTGTCCACATTTAATAGTCCTCCATTTATATGCCAATCTTGATATGGACGACAATATGATATCTTTGAACAGATAAGGCCATTTTTTGGTCTACAAGCAGACCATTACTTACATATAAGGAAATTTTGAATAACTAGCATTTAGCATTCCCTGTCCTTCTCTATGTTTTAATATACTACTAGTTCAAACTACAACGTTCGACTTTTTTTTTTTTTTACAAATACGTTTGACCTGATCCCTTCTAGATGTTATTTATATTTTTTCCGAGTCAAAATATCAATTATGTAAGCTCATTAAGCTGATAATTTTGAGTGTGTTACTGAGAGATAAAAGTTTCTAGGCATTCATAGTAACATGAGTACTCAATGACTTGGATCCCTGAAGTTATAGAAACAGCGATTGTAATTTGTAACTCCAACAAAATATCACATGTTCTTGACCAACATTTTAGTCATCATTTTTTCCTATCCATCCAGTCAGTGGCAAAATTAAAGGCAGAAGGAATAGGAACGGTTACCGGGAAACTATACATCGGTACAGCTGAGAGCATTCCACCATCAGAGCTGATTGATACCACTGGTGCTGGGGATGCATTTATTGGAGCTGTGATCTATGGTAATGCAACAACTTTGTTCTATTTTTCTCTTATGTGTCTTTCAGAGATATTTGTGTCAAATATAATGTATTAAACTCAATGATCACATAAGAAATATGCTCTGTACTTGATTTGTTTTCAGCTATTTGTTCGAAGTTCTCACCCGAGAAAATGCTACCCTTTGCTGCTAATGTGGTATGTTAATGGTCATTATATTCTTCTACCCTCAGCTATATAGTCTACACTGCCATATGTTAGTGTATAATGATGCCGATAAAATTTGAACCTCTAACCTCCAATCCCTTCAATATCATCTCAACCCTAGTGGTTGTATCACGCATGTGTGTGTAGCATTGACATGCCTTGTTCTCAAGTTTGAACCTATTGGAGATATGAGTTAGGTACACCAGGAAACTTATGTATTTTAATGCGGATTTCAGGCAGGTGCCAAGTGCAGAGATCTAGGAGCTCGAAGTGGTCTTCCATACGGTGCACGCTTTGCATCATTTATTCGGTAGATTTTCTAGCATTGAGCCAATACAAGAGAAGAGATGTCTTCATTGGGATATTTAAATGAATTGCTTATTTGTTGGAGTTAATGATCTTTAACACTTACCCTCCTCTTAGAAGTCTTGGCTTCTAGATATTTGATTTTCACATTTAACTCAAGGGAGGGGATATATGTCCCCTGCTTCTAAATTTTACCTTTATTACTTCCAATGTAATTTCCATCATGGATTGCAATGATGTCAGATGAAAGTTTTAAATGAGAAATAATTTTGTTAAAAGAGTTGTTAAGTTTATTTGATAGATAACGAAAATTAGTAGAATCTGAATTGTAAAGTTGAGTTAGACAGCAGACTGTGATTTTATTTTTTTTTGCTTTCATTGCCAGTCTAATCTGGTTTGGAGGTCAATTTTGATATCAAGTGGTTTTAGCTCTTTTCGATCGCAATTGCGGTAGATCGAACAATGGTAATCCCTATCAAGTTCAACGTTAATCACCACCGAATCAACTAATGATTGTTCAATTGATTGTGTATTAAATTAAAACCGAATTAATCAATGAAATGATTTTATTTATTTTTTTACAAAAATGAAATGAATAATTTAAAACCAAATAAAATTCTTAAAGAACTTTCTAAATCTTTAATTTGTTTTTACTATATTTTTAAAAAATAAAAAAATTGACAAAGGTATGTTTTTTAAATCTTTTTATCATTTTCGGTAAATTTGGTTTTATATAAAGGAAAATATATATACAGAACAATAAACAAGAATAAATTCTCACTACACTAACATATAAACCAAATATTATAATAAAGAAAACTACACATGAAAATAGGTTGTAGTTAATACGATTTTTGGAATTTTTTTTCCTATCCCAACATTTATACCTTTACTCCTACAAACAATTTTTTTTCCAACTTTACCCTTTTATCATTTGACTTTACTCCTACAATTTTTTTTTTCCAATCTGTAATTTTTTTTGGTATTTAAAAAATCAAACCGGAACACTTAAAAGATTTTTGAAATGTTACAATTTGAAGCCAATATGAATTAGGAACCGGAAAACTCTAAAAAACAATTCCTGAAGATTAGTCATGGTTAAACCGTGGCTAAACTATAAAATCTTGAAAATCCATCAGAACCCAGTAGGGGTGTGCATGGTTTAAAAACCACACCACACCAAACCATATTTATGGTTTTGGTTTATATCCAAAACCATTTTAATGAAAAATTGGTTATTTTGCAAAACTAATTTGGATATGGTTTATAATTGGTTCGGAACCAATTTATAACCGGTTTATAATAAAAAATAGGTTACTTATTTATAACCGATTCATCTTAAATTTTATTTTATTTTTTATTTTTTTTTAAAAATGCATTATTATAACTTTTAATTCCTATATATTTAAACTTTTTTTTTACAATAATTAAGCCAATATTTTTTTTTGTTTAATTGATTAAAAGAACATATTTAATAATTATTGTTTATAGAAAAAACATAATTTTTCTTTAATTTTATGAATTATTGGTTTATAATGAATTCATAAGAGTTTTTTTTCTAAGCCCAACATATTTCAAACTAAGCCCAAAAAAACAGATTTTTTTAAGCCCAAAATAATTAAAATATAGATTTTTTTTAAAAAAAAAATCATCAAAAATCTGTTTTTTATAATTATTTTTAAAATAAATAAATTTTGTTAAATAAAAAATAATTAAATATTAAAGGGTGGTTGACGGTGGCCGGCCGCCGGAGCGCCACCGCCAACCACCGCACCGGCCGCCGGAGCGCCGCCGTCAACCACCGCGCCGGTCGCCGGTCGCCGCCGGGAAATCGCCGTCCACCACCGGCCGCCTCCGGAGCTCCGCCGTACCGGCCGCCGATGGTCCGCCGTTGACCGCCGCGTTGACCAATTCCTCCACCACCTTATTAATTATTTATTTATTAAATTATATAATTAATTGAATTTGGAAATTTTTTTTTTTTTTTAAAAAAAACTATTGGGCTTTTTCCTTATTGGGCCTCAATTTAAAAACCAATTTTAAACCAATTATAAAAAATTGGATAGGGTTTAGAATTGGTTTTTTTGTATTGGATTGGTTTGGTTTTTTTTTAAAATGGATTTGGTTATTAATTTTGGATATGGTTTGGTTAATGATTTGGTTAAGGTTACTTGGATTTTTTGCACACCCCTAGAACCCAGTCATTCATCATCAAGCATTATCTCACAAATTTCTTCAAAAAAAAAGAGCATTATCTCACAAATTAATCCTGCAATGACCCCTTCCAATTGTTATTGGTAGGTAACAATATCTCACAAACTTTAATTAGATCTCAACCTAATTTTTTGAATCTTCAATTTGTTTGTTAATGGCGTTGTGCCAATTTGACATCTTTAGAAATTGATGAATCATATAAGGATAAAGCTCCTTTTAAATCACCTCTTTTAGAACACATATCCAAAGAATACTACAATTTAACTTGTGGGGTGTCCATAATCTTCTTCTTATTATTCTTCTTCTCCACAACATTTTTAGTTTCACTTTCATTCTGCTTCTTTTTCTTAATAACCTTGTAACTAGTACTGTTAATTGATTTTGATTCCAAAGAAACCTTTTTGTCAGTATGAGATAAAGAAAAAGGAGAAGTGGTTTTGTTAGAAAACCTTCTTACTGAGTTTTTGCTGGTGGTTTCAACCGGAGAGTTGTGTGTGAAGAACATTAAATTGCAGTGAGTTTGAAATTTTCTAGATTTTCGATCAAGGTTTTGAGGGTGGTGAGGGAGTGAGAGAGATTGTGAAGATTTTGGTGAGTTGAGAAGATAGCTATGGCTTTTGATTAATATCAGCACAGTTTTAATATATACAAGTACATTTTAATTAACATACCAATACACTTTTGATGCAATTTTAATATACTAACATATTTTTGATGCACTTTTAATATATCAGCACATTTTTAATATACCAACACATTGTAATATAAGGGTAGAATGATAATATTTTAAAATATATTGGGGTAAAGATATAAATGTAGGGGTAGAAAAAAAAATTATGATTTTTGTTTAAAATATGGTTAGTCAGGTTATAGACTTTATTGGTCTTAACAGACCTTTTTGGTTTTTTTTTTAAAACTTCTAGCACCCCGTATTTATTGCTGGGATTTTTTTAAAAAAAAAAAAAACTTTAAAGTTTTGCGGGCTCGTATATATATAGAACAATAAACAAGAATAAATTCTCAATATACTAACATATAAAACAAATATAACAAATATAATAATGAAGGAAATTACTAATGAAATCCCAAGTACACCCACCAATGAGGATAAAAATGGATAAAAATTGCAGTTAATACGATTTTTGTTTAAAACATGGTTAATTAGGCTATAAACAGTGTTTCAAAAACCGGACCGGTCATCGAACTAGCGAAGATACTGGTTCATTGGTCGAATTACTGGGTCACTGGTCGAACTGCATGACAAATCGAATTAAATCGGATTAAACTGATAGAACGAACCGGTCTCTATAATAAAATTATATAGTTATTAAACCGGTCGAATCGGGTAACTCATGAATATAATGTTTCCTATTTTCATTAATTATATGAGTTTAATTTTACACGAACAACTAATTAAAATATTTCAATCTTCCATGTCATATCAAGAAGGTGGAGTTAAGTGGGGTGCATGGCGGAAAATATGATTGTGATCGTATTTCAACCGAACCGCGCTGATTCTCACCGGTCTAACCAATTAATTACCTGTTTAATTATATGGCCGATCCAACATACTAATGGACTGATTGGAACCCGGTTCGACCGGCTGGTTCGGTTTTTAAAACACTGGCTATAAACTTTATTGGTCTTAAATGACCTTTTTGAAAATCATTTTTTTTTACGAGTTTTACTTCTCGCACCCCATTTTTTAAAACACTTTAAAGTTTTGCGGCGGTTATATATATATATATGGGGGCTGCTAATTTAGACCCAGTTGGGAGACCCAGTTGGGTCTAAATTAGCAAGGTGCACCTTTTGAGTTGGACAAAAATACCCTTTCTTTTTAAAAAAAAAAAAAAAAAAAAACATATTGGCGTTGATCCAGTGTCTCGCGCCTACCGCAATACCACCGTTACAGACCGTTGATTTCCATCAGACGGCCAAGAGATGATCTCATCATGGCTGTCGGATCAATCAGACAGTCCAGATCATCCATCTCCATGATAAGCCAGCGCGTGCACGACACTAGATCTGCGCCTGGAGAGAGAAAATTTCATTTTAAAAAAGCAGGACACGTGTCAACTGCTGGGTGGTTGGCGTGTTTTTTTTTCATTTAATACTTTAAACTCAATTATTTCGTTGTAAATTAATTTTTTATTTTTTTATTTTTATACCAAAATTCATAATTTTTTTTTGTCTACAAATAGAGACTTGGTTCGTTTGATTTGGACACAAAAAAAAAAACTCAATTTTTCACTACCTTTAATTATCTTTATATAATACTGTGAAACCATTTAGCTGGTAGAATGGTTTCACAGTATAACTCTCTGAAACCATTTTACTGGTAGAATGGTTTCAGTGAGTAATTTCTTAATTGTTTGCTTCTGAAACCATTCTGAAACCATTTAGCTGGTACAATGGTTTCAGAGCGTTGTACTTTGAAACCATTTCACTGATAGAATGGTTTCAGGGGAGTTGATTTTTAATTATTTGCTTCTGAAACCATTTTACTGCTAGAATGGTTTCACAGTATAACTCTCTGAAACCATTCTTCCAGCTAAATGGTTTCAGAAGCAAACAATAGTTTTTAATTACCGTTTTATCTCATTTAATTAACGAAAAATAGTTTCAGGTCTCAAAAAATTTCATAAAATATACCAAAAGTTCCAGAATATTATCTAATATTTTAATAGAAACAAATAAAAGAGTACAAATCTATGAAATTATTATTATTATTTGTTAAATGGTTTTAAATAATCAGCGGAATTTGTGAAAATAATTTCATGACTTGAACTAGGGAGAGTGAGGTACACAAGAGGGTTCTAAATAATTCATAGTACTTTACATAAAATTTTGGAAATTTTTTATGGAATTATAATATTTTTAATTACCTTTTTACTTATTTAATTAACTAAAAATAGTTTCGGGTCTCCAAAAATTTCATACAATATACCAAAATTTCCAGAATATTATCTACTATTTTATTATGAAAAAATACAAAAATAATAGAGCCTCCCTGAGGCCGCACGCGCCCCCACGCGCCGCCGGTGAGAGTGGGCGTGGGCGACGCGCACTGTTCATCGTCCCTCCCACCCGTTTTATGCAGAAACGGGTCGTGCGACCCGGTTTTTGACCCGGTTCGATCTCCCTCAATACTCAACGAAACTCGACGTTCCTTATATGGATTTTGATCGTTTTTCAATTTTACAAAGGTTTCCGGTATTAGTTTTTGAAATCGGCGTTCGATTCGCACGTAAAATGAGGTCGAAATTTGGAAGAAATTTAAAAAATGTAATAGTTGTTCTATTGTTTCAAAAAAAAAAAAGGGTATTTTTATGATGCAAATTACATACATGCCCCAGTTGCTCTATTGTTTCAAAAAAAAAAAAAATGGATATTTTTGTCCAACTCAAAAGGTGCACCTTGCTAACTTAGACCTAACTAGGGTCTAAGTTAGAAAACCCCTATATATATATATATATATATATATATATTTCACCATAATTTTCTGTCTAAAAAATATTATACAATTTCATTATTAATTTTTATTTTTAAACCCCTTTAGCATAAATATAAATAAATAAATAAATAAATAAATAAAGTCTTAACAATCACCTCCCTTTCTAACCCTAGCCGCCGCATAACACAGCCCTCTCTCTATCTGTCTGCGTTTTTTTGTTCTTGCTGATCAACAACCACCATCACATTTCCTCTAAATTTTCTTTCTCTCATTTCTCTTAAATAATTACAGCAACCTCAATACTACTAATATTTCTAGGATTTTTCTTTCTATCTCATATGTCTTATTCTTTTTACTGGGTTCTGATTCGGGGTATTTGTTTTTCCGTTTAATTCCACTGTTACTGGTTTATATCCCAAGTTAGTCCGATTTCTTTGATTGTGTTAAGATAAACCTATTAGTCAATGCAAATAAATCACACTTCTATCACATGTTAATCTACTTGGTTATTTCTTTATTTATTCTTTCATCTACTTTTTTTTTTGTCTAAATTTAGATATTATTTAGAAAAATATCTAATCTATTTTATGTATATGAGCACGAGGTAACTGCATATATATATATATATATATATATATATATATATATATATATATATATATATAAAATAATGCTGGATCATGATAGTATGAATATGATAATATAATATTGATAATAAGACAAAAGTGCTACAGTGCGTCGCCGCAGTGTAATTAGTAAAAGCTGAAAATATAATTTGAAAAATTAACATATGAAAGAAAAGATTATATAGTGAAAACATTTTTATTGATATTGAAAACACTTACAAAAGATCTCGAGAATTCTTCAGATTGTTGTACTCAGAGAAATTTTCGATGATCTATAATGAAAACTGAACTTCCTTTTATAGAGAGGAAGGAAGAGCCTATACTGACAGCTGTCAGCTAAAACTAAATAATTACATGACAACTATTTTTAATACAAACAAATAACTTTTACAACAAAGTCAAAAGTAAAAATAATGATGTCTGCCACGAATCTATCTTTTTGAAAAGAAAAGATTCCCAAATAATCTTGTCGGCCACAAATTTAATAATGCTGCTTGAACCAATAATTCTTTAATCCTGTAGATCTATAATCTCATAGCAATCGTCTCCATTATCCCTGGTTAGGCTTTGAGACGAATCTCCCGAGTCTTCATCGTTGTTGATGTCTGACTCCGAAATTGCTACTTGTAATTTCTTTAAAAATTCTTTTTTGTTGGTTGAAGAAGATAAATCAGCCAAAAATTTTGATTTTTCAGCTAAGAATTCTTCTTCCTTTTCTGCGATCTCTTTGGATCCGAGGCACTTAGGATTTTTAATAAACCAATCTTGTAATACTTGTGACTTAATTAAATCGGGGTTAAACTTGTTCCACCATTTAACTCTTATGCTCCTAACGATCCAGAAGATGTTGGAATTTGGAACTGATAATTCTTTTTTGAAAGTCCATGAAGTAATCCACGAAATTCCAAAAGTAGCATGAAACGCTAAAACCTTTAAATGATCTGGTACATTAATTCTTGAACTAAATGATTCAAAAGCTATAGCTGCAAAATCTGGATAAATATTGTCTTCTGGGCCCCATTCATGGAACCATTTAACAAACCATAATGGGAATTTAAGGGGGAAGTCTTTCTTAAACCAGATGAACCAAGAATGATCAAATGGCTGATAATATAACATATTGGACCAGGCGTCCATATAATCATAATATGAGTAATTCTGGGGAGTAAAGCGTCTAGTGAAACTCCTGGTATGAGAAGGATGAGCCTTCCAATCAGAAGGTGATAATATTTTTAAAATTTTAAATTTTGAAAAAATAATTTTATTTTTATCATTCTTATCAAAAGTATGAGTTATATCAATGGACTCAGTATCCACTAAAATAAACTCATAAAATAATCTGGACTTTTCTGGGTGAGAGGGTAAGTAATGAAAACCTTGAGGGAAGAATTTGGAAGTAATTTGTAGTAATGATCCATTGGCATTAAATTCTGGCTCTAAAAGAAAAAGAATCTTTTTGTAATCTTTTTCCATAAAAGGACAGGATAATGAATCTGGGGGAGTGTAGAAGGGTAATTTTTCTGGGTTTTTTGAAGGGGTATTTAATGAGGATGGAGTGTTTAAAGAAAAAGTTAATGGCGAAATTAATTTTGAATTTAATGATGGCCTAATACCTCTAGGTGATGAAGAGGGATAAAAGGCTGGTAAGGCCAAAGGGGTTAATGGGGTGAATTTATTTTGGGTTGATAATGAAGTAGAAGCAGAAGAATTCTGTAATGCTTGTTTTGCTGTAATAACCTTTTTGGACTCCTCAAGAGGAGGGCCATAACTGTCTTTTTTACTCATTTTCTCTGTAAAAATTCTCTGGTAAGATAATCTGGTAATGAATTCTTTTCTCCTTTAATATGTTCTATATCAAAATCAAAACAAGATAATAAAGCTTGCCATCTGGCAAAAATATGTTTGGAAACTAGATTTTTGACATCCTTTTGTAAAACTTCTTTTGCAGCCTTACAATCAGATCTTAATAAAAATTTCTTTGAAAATAAATCATCTTGAAATTTAGTAATACATAAAACAATAGGTAAAACTTCTTTTTTAATAGTACTGTAATTTAGTTGTGCCGGATTCCAGGTTCCAGAATAATACCTAACCACTTGTTCTAAGGATGACTCAGGTAATTTTTGTTTTAATATTCCTCTAAATCCTAAATCAGAGGAATCAGTTTCTACTATAAGAAAGGCTTGGGGATCTGGGATTCCTAAGCACGGTAATCTTTTAACTAATTGCTTAATTTGCCTAATACTTTGACTCATGGTATATATATATATATATATATATATGAGGAGGGTTATATTGACTCCAAGAGTAAGTTTTATAACTTACTCCAAATCTTGACCTTTGATTTTAATTCCAATTAATGGCTAAGATTGATTGATAATAATTATTAAGGTGAGACTTATTTCTTTGTTGCACTGGAAAATAAGGATGATCAAAACATACCTCAAATAGAATGAATTAATGAATTCTTCTACCATAAAAAAAGAAGAAATTAAACCATTAATTATCAAAAATCAAAATTATCAAAATAATGATTCTTCGCCTTTGTTAATTTTTTATACGCATAATAAATTGCATAGTAGAAAGGATAAAAATACTCTACCAAAAAAAAAAGTATAAAAATACAAATGATAACATTTGTACCAACAAAAAAAGAAAACAAATTTTAAACCAAAAAAAAAGGTAAACAAATGATTGCATAAAAATAACAATAATTGGTACATTTTCTTATAAAAAATATACAATAAAATAATCAACTCCATTTAAAATAGTTCAACATAACAACGACAAAGGAACACATGAATAAAACACATAACACAAATAAATAACCAATATTATGTACCAAAAAAATAAATTAAATAACCAACATTAACTCTTGTCATAAGCATAATAAGAGCTAAAAGTTCAAAAGCAAAAGATATAAAAATCCAAAAAAAATCATCACTATGGTCCAACCATCATCATAAACGCGGATTGAACAAACATAAAATTAGGTGTATAGGCAAAGAGAAGAAAAGAGCACACATGAAATAAATGGTGTATTGTCAACAAAAAAAAAAGAAAAAGAAATGTTGTACTTAAAGTGTCCAAAAAAAAATGGTTTATTTGTAAAAAAAATAATTGTGTACTTACAATTAATTGCTAGAGTTAATATATTCTATTTAAAGTATGTTTTGATAATCTTGATTTTCAAGTGCAACAAAGGAATAAGTCTCACCTTAACAATTATTATCAATCCATCTTAGCCATTAATTGGAATTAAAATCAAAGGTCAAGATTTGGAGTAAGTTATAAAACTTACTCTTGGAGTCAATATAACCCTCCTCTATATATATATATATATATATATATATATATATATCGGAAGTGTGAATTATTTTAATGGTTCTCTTTATTGCTGCAGATTGTTAAAACCAAAGTGTTTCTTAGAGCTTGTCAAATGGAAGAACTGGATACTCACAGAAGTACTGAGATCTTAGGAAAAGTCAGCAAGCATTATTCAAAGGGATGTTCGTTCCTATTTGGCCCACCAAAGTTTCATCTCGATTCGCTTGTCTGCTATACAGATACAAGCTATCTGCCAAGTTTCTCAAAATATTATCCTACTGGTTCTATTGAAGGAAAACTTAAACATGAGAAGACTCATGAGTTCTTTTATATGACAACTTGCTCGGAAAGTATACGAGGGATTGCAAGAGGCTTCTATCCTGATCATTCAGAGGTGTTTATGCATGCATATTGCTAGGAAGGCATACAATAGATTGTACAGCTCAGCTATTTCTATTCAAACTGGTATGCGAGGGATGGCTGCTCGCTGTGAGCTTCACTTTAGGAAGCAGACCAGTGCAGCTATTATCATTCAGGTAGAGAACATTTTAAAAATCCATCATTGTAGGACACTTTAAAATATGTATTTTTGTTATTGGTAAAGGTCCATACATCCTTTCCTACACCCATTTTGTAAGTTTGGATTTTATTTTATAATTTTGATTTATTTTAGTTTGTCTTTGTGATTTGTGTATTGCAGAGCCACTGCCCGAAATACTTGGCCCAACATCATTTTATAAACTTAAAAAGGCAGCAATTGCCACCCAATGTGCATGGAGAGGGAAAGTCGAAATCTCAAGATGGTAACTACCTCACCCCCCAAGAAAATGTTATTTTAATCGATCAATGAAATGTTTTAAACTTGTTAAATTATTTGGTAAGTTTATAAATATTACTGACAGGACTCAAAATAGTAGTTATTAAAGTGAGTTCACTTTTGAACATTTTTAGAAGGAAAAATGTACAAAGTTTAGATACCTAACACTAGCAGCACCTTATTGCTTATTATGGAAACTATGTTAAGGTTCTTCTTATTGCAAGTTCACCCCGTAGTCATTGCAGCATTGCATGAATATCACCACTTATACATTGTTAGTTTGCATAAATGTCAACATTTTAAGGAGGAATAGATGCCATGATTGTATTATTCTTGCGAGATATGTTTATGCGATATTTTCTTTTGAATTCCTTAGCAAAACTACCTATATTTTCAACCATGTGCTATTTAGTTTTGGAACAATTAATACTATCCCATTGATTTTTCATCCATCATTTTTATGATAATGTGTCACCCATACCTCCATTAAGAAATAAATAACTTAGAAAAGTATTTAGAATAAGCTAAATAATTATGAAAACGGTTGTGTCAAATTTGTTTCTTTGTTGAAATATCTCATACCCAAAGCTCTGCAGGTCCTTTGTCTGCTAGTGTGTTGTATATGCAGTTTTCTGTTTTTGATTTCTAGTTTAAAATTGTGAAACACAATCAAATGCTCTATTGTCTCTCTCCGTATCTAAGAAAGATTTGCAGCAGATTGCATAATCCTGCAGTATCAGCTGTGCACTCGGTCACATATAAGATATGTTGCAAATTGCCTTGAAAACGTGAAGAAAAACAACACTAGTCTGCTGTTTTCCGCCCCGGGCGGAAAAACCTGTGTTCCGGGCGGAAATTTGAAGCAGGAAAAGGGGTGCTCACTGTTTTGCCGCCCCAGGCGGAAATACTGGTGTTTCAGGCGGAAGTTTCCGCCCCAGGCGGAAAAAGCTGTGTTTCAGGCGGAAATCGCTGCAGAGTATTTAAAGGGTCACGTTTTCTGTTTTTCATAACAAGTTTTTAGGGTTTCTGAGGCCAACATACAAACTAGGGTTAGAAGAGTAACATCTTGGGAACACTCTAGGGTTGGGTAATCATTCTATCACCTTGGGAAACACTTTCATTGAAATCTCTTGGTCACGGGAAGAGATTTGGGAAAAGGGTAGAAATAGGATAACTCTATTTTCTTGTAACTCTTTTGAGAATCTCATTGTAATCAAGGAACAAAGTTTGATAGTGGAACGGAGAGCTGCTCTCTCCCCCAGAGTAGGTCACATTGACTGAACTGGGTAAACAATTTATTGTGTCCTTTTCCTTTTCTCGCCGTTTATCATTATTTGTGATTATTATTGTCGTTCGCTTATTTTGATTGCTTAATCGTATTTGCTCCACACATCAAGATTATTATTGGTGTGATTTTATCGAATTCACAACAATTGGCGCCCACCGTGGGGCAAAGGATCAAACGAATTAAGTATCATGGGTTCTAAGTGGGACATCGAGAAGTTCACCGGGAGTAACGACTTTGGGTTGTGGAAGGTGAAGATGAGGGCAATATTAACTCAACAGAAGTGTGATGAGGCGCTTCTAGGAGAGGCACACATGCCTGCTACTTTGACACCAGCAGAAAAGACCGAGATGAATAATAAAGCACTGAGTGCGATTATTTTGTGCCTTGGGGATAAGGTGTTGAGAGAAGTAGCGAAAGAAAAAAACAGCTGTGGCTATGTGGACCAAGCTTGATGCGTTGTATATGACGAAGTCTTTGGCACATAAGCAGTGTTTGAAAGAACGGTTGTTTTTCTTTCGTATGGTGGAGAATAAGTCGGTAATGGAACAACTATCGGAGTTCAATAAAATTATTGACGATTTGGCGAACATTGATGTGAACCTGGAAGATGAGGACAAAGCGTTTCACCTGTTGTGTGCTTTTCCCAAGTCTCTTGACAATCTCAAGGATGCATTGCTATATGGCAAAGAAGGCACTATCACCTTGGATGAAGTCCAATCGGCCTTGAGAACCAAGGAGTTGACTAAACTCAGAGATATGAAAATTGATGATAGTGGAGAAGGCTTGAATATTGCAAGGGGGAGAAGTGAAAACAAAGGGAGAGGAAAAGGGAAGAAACACAGGTCCAAGTCTAGGGCAAAGGGTGATGGTGGTGGCAAGTTCAAATGTTACCATTGTCATGAACCAGGTCACTTCAAGAAGGACTGTCCCGAGAGAAGGGGTGGTGGTAGTTCGTCAGTTCAAATTGCCGCTAGTGAGGAGGAAGGTTATGAGAGTGCAGGAGCACTAACAGTTACAAGTTGGGAACCTGAGAAAAGCTGGGTCATGGACTCAGGGTGCTCATATCACATTTGTCCAAGAAAGGAGTACTTTGAAACCTTGGAATTTAAAGAAGGTGGAGTTGTTCGTCTCGGTAACAATAAGGCGTGCAAGGTTCAAGGTATGGGTACTATCCGTCTCAAAATGTTTGATGACCGTGATTTCCTTTTGAAGAATGTGAGGTATATTCCCGAACTTAAGAGAAATTTGATTTCCATAAGCATGTTTGATAGTCTAGGGTATTGTACTAGAATTGAACGTGGGGTAATGAGAATTTCAAATGGTGCATTAGTAATTGCTAAAGGGTCTAAAATTAATGGTCTTTATATTTTAGAAGGTTCCACTGTTATTTCTAATGCATTAGTAACTAGTGTAGAGGCTGCAGATGTAACCAAACTATGGCATTTGAGGTTAGGGCATGTCAGTGAGAGGGGTTTAGTTGAACTAGCTAAACAAGGTTTGCTAGGACAAGAAAAACTGAACAAACTAGAATTTTGTGATAACTGCACATTAGGCAAACAACACAAGGTGAAGTTTGGGGTGGGAGTGCATAATTCTAGTAGACCATTTGAGTATGTTCACTCGGACCTTTGGGGTCCAGCGTCTGTTTCCACTCATGGGGGAGGTTCATATTTTCTTACTATGATTGATGATTATTCTAGAAGGGTATGGGTTCACATAATAAAAAACAAAAGTGACACCTTTGAAAAATTTAAGGAATGGCATACCTTAATAGAAAATCAAACAGGAACTAAACTGAAAGTGTTGAGAACTGACAATGGCCTGGAGTTTGTTTCAGAGCAATTTAATGAGTTTTGCAGGAAACTAGGTATAAAGAGGCATAGAACCGTTGCATACACACCGCAGCAGAATGGTCTGGCTGAAAGGATGAACAGGACCTTGCTGGAGCGCGTGAGATGTATGTTGTTGGGAGCTGGATTACCCAAAAGTTTCTGGGGAGAGGCAGTTAACACTGCTGCATATTTGATCAACAGATGTCCATCAACAGGAATTGATCTAAAGACACCTATGGAGGTTTGGAGTGGCAAGCCGGCAGACTACTCTAACTTGAAAGTCTTTGGAGCTTTAGCATTTGCACATGTCAGGCAAGATAAGCTTGATGCTAGAGCTGTGAAGTGTGTTTTCATTGGTTATCCCGAGGGTGTGAAAGGTTACAAGCTGTGGAAGATGGAGTCTGGAGGATCAAAGTTTATCATAAGCAGGGATGTCACTTTTGATGAGACCCGGATGGGGATGAAGTGCAAAGACCTGGAGAAAAGACCAGAAACGGGGATGGAGAGAATTCAGTTTGAGGTGGAGCCTTCCATTGATGAGAGGGAAAAGGAGGATGAGACTCAAGTACCTGATGAGAGTGGAAGTGATGAAACAACTGTTCCTGACTATCAGCTAGCAAGAGATAGGGAGAGGAGAGTTATTCGTCCACCTAATAGACTCGGTTATGCTGACCTTATTTGTTATGCTTTGAATGCAGCTGAAGAAGTGCAAGACTCTGAACCAAAGAACTTCAGGGAAGCATCAGAAAGCATAGATAGTCAAGACTGGCTGAAGGCAATGAATGAGGAAATGCTTTCATTGGAGAAAAACCAGACTTGGAAGCTTGTGCCATTACCTAAAAATAAAAGGGTAGTTGGTAGCAAGTGGGTGTTCAAAAGGAAAGAAGGTATACCAGGGGTCGAAGCACCAAGGTATAAGGCGAGACTTGTAGCAAAGGGTTTTACTCAGGTAGAAGGGATTGATTACAATGAAATCTTCTCACCGGTGGTGAAACATTGTTCTATAAGGGTACTTATGGCTATTGTCAACATGTATGATCTTGAGTTAGAACAGATGGATGTGAAGACCGCATTCTTACATGGAGAGTTAGAAGAAACTATCTACATGCAACAACCTGAAGGTTTTGTGGAAGACAATTCTAAAGTATGTCTGTTGAAGAAATCTTTGTATGGGTTGAAGCAGAGTCCGAGGCAGTGGTATCGTCGGTTTGATGATTTCTTATTGAAGACTGGATTTGTGAGAAGCAACTATGACAGTTGTGTGTACATGATGAAGAGGAATGAGAAAGTCATTCTCTACCTCCTTCTTTATGTAGATGATATTCTTATGGCAAGTTCTGACAAGCATGAGATTCAAAAGCTCAAGGAGAAATTAAATGGTGAATTTGAGATGAAGGATCTTGGAAATGCGAAGAGGATACTTGGTATGGATATCTTGAGAGACCGGAGTAAAGGTGAGTTGTTCTTATCTCAGCATGATTATTTGAAGAAAGTGGTGGAGCGGTTTAGAATGACAGATTCTAAGGTAGTGAATACACCACTTGGTCACCATTCAAAGTTGTCGATAAAACAGTGTCCTCAATCCGAGGATGAGAGAAAGGAGATGGAGAGTACTCCCTATGCAAGTGGGGTTGGAAGCATCATGTATGGCATGGTTTGTAGTAGGCCTGATTTATCATATGCAATAAGTGTGGTAAGTCGGTTTATGGCAAATCCGGGCCAAGTTCATTGGCAAGCTTTGAAGTGGGTTCTGAGGTATTTGAATGGTTCTTTGAAGGGTGGTCTGAAGTACACAAGAACTGATCCAGGAAGAGATGCCTTGGAGGGATATGTGGATGCGGACTATGCAGGTAATATTGACACTAGAAAATCCTTATCGGGTTTTGTGTTTACATTGTTCGGTACAGCGGTAACGTGGAAGGCCAATCAACAATCTGTTGTAGCCTTGTCAACAACTCAAGCAGAATACATAGCTCTTGTTGAAGGGGTCAAGGAAGCCATATGGTTGAAGGGTATGATTGGAGAAATGGGGATTAGTCAAGGGTGTGTGAAGATACATTGTGACAGTCAGAGTGCCATTCATTTGGCAAATCACCAGGTGTATCATGAAAGGACAAAGCACATTGACATCCGGTTGCACTTTGTAAGAGACATGATTGAAACAAAAGAGATCATGGTACAGAAAATTGCATCAGAGGAGAATCCAGCTGACATGTTCACCAAATCGTTACCTAGAGCTAAGTTCAAGCATTGCTTGGACTTAATTAACTTCGTTGAAGAGTAGACGGAGGTTGGAGAGAGCAGCACGGTGGTTGATGGGAAGTTGACATCACCATCGTTTTAAAGGCAAGGTGGAGATTTGTTGCAAATTGCCTTGAAAACGTGAAGAAAAACAACACTAGTCTGCTGTTTTCCGCCCCGGGCGGAAAAACTTGTGTTCCGGGCGGAAATTTGAAGCAGGAAAAGGGGTGCTCACTGTTTTGCCGCCCCAGGCGGAAATACTGGTGTTTCAGGCGGAAGTTTCCGCCCCAGGCGGAAAAAGCTGTGTTTCAGGCGGAAATCGCTGCAGAGTATTTAAAGGGTCACGTTTTCTGTTTTTCATAACAAGTTTTTAGGGTTTCTGAGGCCAACATACAAACTAGGGTTAGAAGAGTAACATCTTGGGAACACTCTAGGGTTGGGTAATCATTCTATCACCTTGGGAAACACTTTCATTGAAATCTCTTGGTCACGGGAAGAGATTTGGGAAAAGGGTAGAAATAGGATAACTCTATTTTCTTGTAACTCTTTTGAGAATCTCATTGTAATCAAGGAACAAAGTTTGATAGTGGAACGGAGAGCTGCTCTCTCCCCCAGAGTAGGTCACATTGACTGAACTGGGTAAACAATTTATTGTGTCCTTTTCCTTTTCTAGCCGTTTATCATTATTTGTGATTATTATTGTCGTTCGCTTATTTTGATTGCTTAATCGTATTTGCTCCACACATCAAGATTATTATTGGTGTGATTTTATCGAATTCACAACAAGATATTCACTAGAGACTGGGAAAAGGGGTTAAACATTTGATTACTGCAATATGCACCTCTTCATTATGATGAAATTTGTCTTCGATATTACTCCTAGAAACCAAGCCTTCCAAAATCTTTGCAAGCAACAAAGTGTACTTTGGATATTCCAACTACAAGGAAACATAACAGTTTTTCTATTAGTTTGTTTTAATCGAGGATGCACAGAAGAAACAGCTGAATAAAGTTTATGATAACATTCAACAAAAATTTAAATAAAAAATATTTTAAAAGAAAAGCAAATCAATATAATTTGTATGAGTCCTGAAACAAATGAAGGTGAGTAAACCACTAAAACTAGGAGTTTAGATCAAATTTCATACCTTGAGCAAGGCAAGCCAACTTGTTCCGTTCTAAGAGATCTTCATCACTTTCTTGTTTTATACCTCCAAGAACTTTAATTTTTGTAAAACTATACAATTTTTTCGGTCAAATAGAAGAAAAAAAAAATACTGATGAGAATCACGGAGCGGTTGGAACAAAACAAGAGTTGAGATGGTGGATGTGGTGGAAAAACGCCACAATCGGGGTGGAAAAATCGATTGATAAGTCGTGAGGACACCACAACCGGCTATGGAGGCTCCGGTTGATAAGTCAAAGATTAGCGTCACGACAAGCCGATAAGCTAAAAATGAGGTTCAGAGAACCAACGAGAATAAATCTCATATTTTTACTCAATCAAAAACTTTTTTTAGCAAGAGTTACATGCCTCCTATATATAGGAATGACTTATGATGATGTAATAAGCAAAAGGTAAGAAAAACAAAGGGTTTCAGCCACTAATTATCATGATAGTGAGACTAAATTATTACAAGAAAAAATGCAAAATAAAAAAGAGATAGTGGTGCTCTTTGATTGCTTGGTGCACCACTTTCATATCTTCAGTGGATGAGCTCTTTATTTTCCACTATCACATATGTTTGGATGATAATTTTCAACTTTGGTTCTTTTTCTTCAATTTGGGTCAAACCTTCATCAACTTGGGCCGGACCTTCTATTGATTTGATCATGAAGTAAACTAATGCATCATTGACTCTTCTTTTAAAGAGTGTTTATATTAGGATCACATCAAATACCTTCTTAAAAATTTATTGATTTATTGAACGAATTTTTTTGAATTTGAATCTGACATTAAATTGAATAAGCTTTTAAATATAAGAATATTTGAATGAATATTATATATTATATTGTCTACTTACAAAAAAAAATTCAAAATTTCTATTAACAATGTATCATTATTTATGATATATTTGTGATGGATGAAGCATCCAAATTTTTATACACGGGATGAAGGTTCTCTAGGTTATATTATTAGCTAGACTCAATGTAGATAGATGGGAGAATCTAGGGTTTGAAGATTTGGTCCTTTGATCCTTGGCCAAGGCGTATAGAAATTAATATACACTTTCAGTTTTTTTTTTCTAGAATAATTATTTCTCATAGGAACAGGATGATTAACATACAAAAAATAATAATTATACTCCTTAAAAAATAGGGTAAATTACTACCCAAAAAAAGGGTAAATTTAATATTTTTTTTTTTACATTTTAATATAATTATTATTAAAATACTATAAAAAAATTGATATCATAATATAAAATAATTAATATTTTTATACTAGTTAGGATTATATAAAAAACAACAAAATTCAACTCAAACAAAGATTGAAATCTTTTATATTATAAGCTTGTATACACAAGCAAACTCTAAACCCTAATTTGTTTTCCCTATTTTCCCTCCATTTTATCTTGTAATTTTTATTAAAAAATAATACAATTTTGTCTTGACTAAGATTCGAACTCGCAACCCTTCAGTGCAAGGCAATATTTCCAACCACTATGGCAAGTACACCAACTGGGATTAAAATTATGTGCAATAATTGATAAGCACCATCAATTTTAAAAGTATATCATATCAAAAATATTGTTGACTATATTATTCATCACGAAATATTTTTATGTCTTTCCTGATCAATGATTTTTTTTTCTACCGGATAATAAATTTAGACAATAATTACCGTGTGAGATTTGGAAAGTTATTATCACGTGTGATTTGGAAAATTATATATATATATATATATTCTCATACTATAACACTTTCAACAATATTGAAATCTATTAAAAAAAAAACATCTTTCACATTTCAATGTCTCATGTTAACAACTTCACCACAATTCGACTTAATTTACTCAGAGATGTGTATAAACTTTCATTCTGTTTTGTGATTTATTATCTTTATTCCTGAAATCGATATTGTTTTAAAACTTTATGCTAACTTTATATATATATATATATATATATATATATATATATATATATATATATATATATATATATATATGGGGGCTGCTAATTTAGACCCAGTTGGGTCTAAATTAGCAAGGTGCACCTTTTCAGTTGGACCAAAATACCCATTCTATTTAATTAATTAACCAAATTACCATCAATGGACGCTGATCCAGTGTCGCGCGCGTACCGCAGGACCATGGTTACAGGCCGTTGATTTCCATCAGACAGCCAAGATCTGATCTCATCAAGACTGTCTGATCAATCAGACAACCCAGATCATCCAAATCCATCAGATTCCAGCGCGTGCACCACACTGGATTACACCCTGGAGAGAGAAGAATCTACTTTTTAAAAGCAGGACACGTGTCGCTGTCTGATTGGCTGGGCGTGATTTTTTTCCATTTAATACTTTGAACTCAATTATTTCGTTTTAAATTAATTTTTTATTTTTTTTTATACCAAAATTCATAATTTTTTTTCTCTACAAATAGAGACTTGATTCGTTTGATATGGACACAGAAAAAAAAAAACCCAATTTTTCACTACCTTAATCTCATTTTTCACTACCTTACATCAACTCACTGAAACCATTCTACCAGGAAAATGGTTTCAGAGTACAAATCTCTGAAATCATTCTACCAGCTAAATGGTTTCAGAAGCAAACACAATTAATAAATTACTCACTGAAACCATTCTACCAGTAAAATAGTTTCAGAGTACAACTATGTGCAACCATTCTACAAGCTAAATGGTTTCAGAAGCAAATAACTAATAATCAACTTACTGAAACCATTCTACCAGCAAAATGGTTTCAGATTACAACTCTCTGAAACCATTGTACCAGATAAATGGTTTCAGAAGCAAACACAATTAATAAATTACTCATTGAAACCATTCTACCAGTAAAATGGTTTCAGAATACAACTATGTGCAACCATTCTACCAGTAAAATGGTTTCAGAAGCAAACATTAGTTTTTAATTACCGTTTTATCTCATTTAATTAACTAAAAATAGTTTCAGGTCTCCAAAAATTTCATAAAATATACCAAAAGTTCCAGAATATTATCTACTATTTTCCTGGTATAATGGTTTCAGTGAGTTGGTTGAGTGGTGCGTGTTAAATTATAACACACAAGTAACGTATTTAGTAGACAAAAAATGAGATTAAGGTAGTGAAAAATTGCATTTTTTTTTCGGTGTCCAAATCAAACGAACCAAGTCTCTATTTGTAGAAAAAAAAAATTATGAATTTTGGTATAAAAAAAAATAAAAAATTAATTTACAACGAAATAATTGAGTTCAAAGTATTAAATGAACAAAAATCACGTCCAGCCAACCATTGTGTGACACGTGTCCTACTTTTAAAAAGCAAATTTTTCTCTCTCCAGGGTGTAATCCAGTGTGGCGCACGCGCTGGAATCTGATGGATCAGGATGATCTGGGCTGTCGGATTGATCAGACAGTCTTGATGAGATCAGATCTTGGCTGTCTGATGGAAATCAACGGTCTGTAACCATGGTCCTTCGGTACGCGCGCGACACTGGATCCACGTCTATTAATGGGTATTTTGGTTAATTAATTAAAAAGAATGGGTATTTTGGTCCAATTGAAAAGGTGCACCTTGCTAACTTAGACCTAACTAGGGTCTAAGTTAGAAAACCCCTATATATATATATATAAACATTTCATTTGAATCTCAATCATTTATCTGATCGGGAGAAGTTGGTTAATGAATTGCAAATTAGATATTGGACCTACCGCGTTGAGTTTTGCGTAACCGAAGTTAGTATAGTTCCAAATTTTTTAATAGATTGTTTTTTACACCAAAATTCTCAATTATTTATATTTAATTTTATTTTATATGTTATTTCTATTAAAATTATGATACTGAGTATTGATATTAGGATTTTCACACACGACACAATTTTGTATTTAGTGAATGATTTCTATTATATTTAGATTTAGATCGATACTTAACAAGGAATAAATAATATGCAGTATTCATCATTTCATAGAACATTGTTAAATCGAAAAAACTCATATTTCTTTTTTCCTAACATTTCTATTGTTCATTGATTTTATAGGGTGCAGTGATGCTTCCGAAGATGTTTTATGCTGATTTTTGACACGAAATTTTTCGTTTCGCAACTTTGGTAGATCCGTTTGCGAATCAATTTGAAGTATTAGTCGAAAAAATTAAAAATAATATTTATTTAACGCATGGCTGATATGCTTTAAAAGATTTTTAAAAGAAAAAAATCATTGGACTTAAAAGTTACTTTTTTTTAACTAAACATGCTAAAAAAAAATTACCTTTTTTTATGTCTTTATGAACTTAAAAGTTTGTTCATGTTGAGGAGTATGGTTGATCGTATTACTGCAAATATATATCAAGGTGATATTTATGCAAATAGTAGTTGACTCCAGGTATATATCAACGTGACTATATTATTAATTACGAAAAAAATCACTGATTCACATTTGTTTCTTTTGCTAACAATGTATCATAACCTTTCTGGATCAAAGAAGATTGTTTTCTGAATGGGTTTTGGGTGTTGGCGATGGAGAAATTGAAGATGACAACGACGATGCTTTAGACCTTGACATTCAATCAGATTTATTGATTCCAAATTTAGGTGATCCTCTTGCTTCTATCGTTGAAAACACTTATCCCCAACTTTTACAAAACATGAACGATATAACGTATTTCAAAAATAGAGCTATACTAGCTCCTAAAAATTCAATAGTCGACACAATAAATGATTATATGTTGGATTTAATTCCTGGTGAAGAAAAAACATATTTGAGATATGATACTCTGCTCACACAAAATATAGACGGTCAGACAGTGGATGATGTTCATACTCCCGATTTTTTGAACACGATTTCTACGTCGGGACTTCCAAATCACAAGTTGAGACTTAAAGTTGGAGTTCCAGTTATGCTATTAAGGAATTTGAATCAAAAATTAGGACTATGCAATGAAACAAGACTTATTATTACGAGATTGAGAAAACGTGCTTTTGAAGGAAAAATTATTTCGGGAAGTAATTTCAACGGACGTGGGAATTCCTTTTAAATTTCAACGGAGACAATTTCCTATAATGATTTCTTTTGAGGACTATTAATAAGAGTCAGGGACAATCTTTAAAGCATGTTGGAATATATCTTCTGTCGCCGGTGTTTTCACATGGTCAGTTATATCTTGCAATTTCAAGAGTTAATTATAGAAAAAAATTAAAAATATTGATCATCGATGACGACGGTTACGACTAAGACTTCGAATGTGGTTTATAAGGAAGTCTTCCGTAATATAACATAATTTTCTTTGTATGAATATTTATCCAAAATTATTGTTGAACTATCGTTTAATGTTACTCAATTTTTTTCATATACCTTACATTATTAGAATTATCTTATTTTATTTAATTATTATATATCTTAGACTCGTACTCGTGCACCGCACGGGTCGATGTTCTAGTTAACTTAAACACTAAAAGTTTGACTTATCATTAGTTCATCTACTTTTTCTATTTTAAGAATGCAATTATGGCTACTCCTAGTGTGTAAGGCAAAAAAAAAAAAGAAGCAATTAACCCCTACACAAGTCATTTCTCCATTGCAAAGCTAAAATACAAAAAGGACAGTAACAAGCAAACCAAAGACCACTTCTAAAGCTACAAAATTTCACTCACCTCTCAAATTAATTCAATACTAACCACTCAAATTAATTATCTATTTATTACAAATCAAATTGCCAATTACCAATGAATTATTAGATTTAAGATAAGTCCAATTTATACCAAGAGCAAACACATTACTAGCTTTATTAAGTCATTTTATCAAACACAAGAAAGACATTAATGAAAATGAAAACAGAATTTTATAAGTTATTGGACAAAATAAAGAATGAAAGTACGTTTCCCAACACTGAAAATTGGAGTTATAGACGCAGTGATGAAATTTCTCACATGAAGAAATTCAAATGAAGGGCAAAAGAGGCAAATGCACGTTCGTTTGAGAAGCTAGGGAGGCTTCAACCAGAATTGATTCAAAAGGAGAGTCGTCGTATAAATTGAGCAGAGAGTCGGCGGAGAACCATATATACAAGTCGGAATCACGTTTAAATGTTCTCATCGGGCAACCAAACCTGTGCATATAAGAGAAATAGGCAGCCACAACCACCTATTAACTACTATACAATTTGTCAAAGAAAAAATTAACTAATATAAAAACATAGACATTATTTTTGTAAGTTGTTTCTAGTCCCAATATTTTTGTAAGATTTAAGGCTATGTTTGGATTGGTGGTATTGGATGGAATGAAATGGAGTGAGATGGAATAATATATGATTCCATTGTTTGGATTTTAAAAGGCTTAACTACACATTTGGTCCCTTACGTTTATTTTAGGTTTCAAGTTAGTCATTTCCGTCAATTTTGTCACATGCGGCAGTCAATTTGCACATGTGGAGTGACACGTGGCACTTGGACACACTGACACATGTACTGTTCAAACGGTGTTAGTGACAAAATTGACGGAAAGGACTAACTTGAAACCCAAAATAAACGTAAGGGACCAAATTAATACATTTTAAACGTAAGAGACCAAATTGAAACCTAAAATAAACGTAAGAGACCAAATATGTAGTTAAGTCATTTTAAAAATTAAGATGGAATGGAACATAATGGAATGTATTCGATCCTATTCCATTATATCCTCCAATTTTTGTTCCATCCAATTTGGGAGGTATGCGATGGAACCACTCCCTCAAACTTAAAAATGACTTTTTTGCCATCTTCTTCTAATATCACATCACTATTGATGAGTAGCATTTTTTCTCAATTTTTGCCTTTGTCTTCTCTTCTTTCACAACCTTATGTAAACGAATCTTCTCTCTACCATTTTATTTTGGTTGCTTTAACACAATTAAATCTTTGTTTAGAAAATCACAAGAAACCCTACGAGTTTTAATTAATAAAGTCTGCATCTCTTGGTAAAACAACACAAATCAAGTATATAATTCACAGTTCAAACCCAAGTAGAATGGTAAATTAAGCACGGACCGTGTCACTTGATTTACTGGTTAGACACATAATATTAACCCACCATGGCAAAAACAAAGACTTTATTTTTTTTTGTAAGAAAGCAAAGACTTTATGAAGTTTACGATCGAAATACCACGAGTTTAATAATATTGCATCAAATTTGTTTATTTAATTATAATGATGTTTCTTTATATAAAAAAAAACTATTTTTTCTTTGACAAAAAAAACTGTTATTTTTCAGTTTTGCAATCTTTCTTTTCTGTTTTGATGTGGTTTCTTAGTATTAAAATGAGTTTTTGTTTAGAGATTGAATTGTTGAAGGAGATAAGATTTTAGTAGTAATGTGTTTTACAAGATAATAATATTTTTAATGTTTTAAAATAAGGGTAAAATTGGAATAAAAATGTTATAATTTACTCCATTCCGTTTACTCTCCAAATGCCGGGGTGATAATTTTGTTCCATTCCGTCATTGAATATCCAAACAATGGAATAAAATTTGTGTTCCATTCCGTCGCTCCAATCTATTATATACCATCAATCTAAACAAAACCATATAAACAACTTACAAAAAAATCAAATTATTTTTTTTTGACAAAAAGAAAATCAAATTATTTAATACTAATTTACTTTCACCGTTAAAACTTAAAATTGTGATTAATATATATAATAATAATCAGAAAATAAACTTAGACCAGAAAACGGAGATGGTGGTGGAAGAAAACGAGAAGAAAAACAAAACACCAAAACTAGCTAGCTGTTAAACTCTTGTTCAAAAGTTTTGTTGTTGTTGAAGAGTTTAAGTTGCTTTTTATTTTCTTTCCAAATCCATTCAATTTCATCACTTTATACACAACAATTACACAATATTCTTTTCATTCATATACATAGCCATACCCATTTATTATATCTTTCTTTTCATCTTTCGAAGATCTTTCAATTTTTTTAGTATAGCTGTTGCCATTGGAGCTAGATCTAGAATCATCACAATCAGATTATATTGATCCGATCAATGGTAATTAATCACTTTTCATTCATCTTCGTTTTTTTCTTCTTGTAGTCATGGTCGAGTCAAATCTAAGTCTTGTTTGTTGGTATTCCACTTTGTTCGCGATTTTACTTTTTCTTAATATTAATCTTATTATTATTGAGATCTTTCTACTGAAAATTGGTTTATGTAATGGATTATGATAAATATGTTCCGATTTGTTTGCTTAAATTTTAATTTTTATCAATATGCACGTTTGTTATTACTGAGCGACATTGTAGGATTATGGCGGATTGTGTTTGAGTTGTTTGGAGAAACACAAAAGATCAAAATTTTGATCAGATTTTTTTTCTTTTAATTATTTTTATTTTATTTTTTACATTTTTTTAATTTAAATTTCAGTCTTGTTATTAGGGAGGGAATGTATCATATTGGTTTATTTTAGTTCTGACACTCTGCATTGTAGGCCACTGCTGCCAATCCTATTGTTGGTTCCCAGGTTTGGGTGGAGGACTCCGATGTAGCTTGGATAGATGGCGAGGTCTTGGAGGTTAATGGGGATGAAATAAAAGTCCTTTGCACTTCAGGGAAGACGGTGAGAATGTTTTGTATATTATTTATTAAAATATTTTCATTTTTTTCAGCAATTTATTTTCATGTTCTTTGGAATTACCACTTCAGGTTAATGGTTTGCTATGAGTGATTTAAAAACTTAAAACATGAATTATTAGTTGGAATTTTTTAAGAGTAGAATAATGAAGATAGGGTAACTAAGTGGTGCTTGCAGTATCCTGTAGTTGCTTTGGAGTACTAGATATAAAATTTTGAATCTTTTCTCATCTCTTTTTTGTCTTACAATAATTTGTAGATTGCTGTTAAAGCTTCCAGTGTTTATCATAAAGATACAGAAGCCCCACCATGTGGAGTTGATGATATGACAAAGCTTGCTTACCTGCATGAACCTGGTGTCCTAGATAATCTAAGATCAAGATATGACATCAATGAAATTTATGTGTGTATTCCAGACGTTAACTGTTCAAATATTGTCTCCCTTGTATTGTATCTTATGTTTCTATACTTACTTGACATGTGGTTATGCTGAACTTTGCTTCCAGACTTACACTGGGAATATATTAATCGCTGTGAACCCTTTCATAAAGCTTCCTCATTTATATGATAGCCATATGATGGCACAATATAAAGGAGCAGGCTTTGGTGAGCTAAGCCCACATCCTTTTGCTATTGCTGACTCAGCATATAGGTATATCTTCTGTACAGATTAACTTAATCAGTTTACTAGTCGGTCTTCCACCTAGTGGGAAAAAGTTCCAGTTGTTGGCTGTACTGTTCTGACTGTATAATTTATTGTGGCTGTAGGCTTATGATCAATGAGGGAATCAGCCAGTCAATATTGGTTAGTGGTGAAAGTGGGGCTGGTAAAACAGAAAGCACAAAGTTACTTATGCGCTACCTTGCTTACATGGGAGGGAGAGCTAATGTTGCCGAAGGTAGAACTGTTGAGCAGAAAGTCCTGGAGGTAATAAAATTAATCCTTTATAGAATTTGCATTTTGGCAATCTGTTTGACTACCATTTATTTATGTTGTTTCTCAACCTTTTCTTGGATCTAAATTTGTGGAAACCTTACATCATATCTCATAGCCACTTAATTGATCTCATTTGCCCCCCTTTTCTGAATAATTTCAGTCCAATCCTGTTCTAGAAGCTTTTGGAAATGCAAAGACCGTTAGAAACAATAATTCAAGGTAGGGGGCTTTTCCCTTATATTGGTGCAGTGCAAATTTTATACTTCTGTCTTATTTGTACTATTTTTTAACTCTCACTTGTGACTTATGCAGTCGTTTTGGTAAGTTTGTGGAGATTCAATTTGACCAGAAGGGAAGAATTTCTGGAGCTGCTATCAGGACTTACCTGCTGGAAAGATCACGTGTTTGCCAGTTGTCGGATCCAGAGAGGAATTATCACTGTTTCTATATGCTTTGTGCTGCACCTCCAGAGGTAATTGAATTTCTTTTGTGCTGAATCAAAATTAAGGTGGCAGAAAGATTGGAACAAATCAATATGTAAATGCAGAGCATTTGTTAATGCATACATTAATTGATTCCTGTATCGAATCATAGATATAAGTAACTGACAATCAGAGTGATATGTCTAGCAATGGACCTATGTAGTGGTTTGTTGTAAGATGTGCCCCTTTAGCTTAATTGTAATAAAGCTTGCTGCTGTAACCTTTAATATTAAGTTTGTTTGTAACTTCTTTGGATTCAATTTTTTTTATTTTTCCTGATATTTTTATATTATTTATCTTTGGCAGGTTGTTCAGAAGTACAAATTAGGAAACCCAAGAACCTTTCATTATCTAAATCAAACAAATTGCTATGAGTTGGAAGGGTATGATGAATTTAAAGAATATTGTGATACAAGGAGAGCAATGGATGTTGTTGGAATAAGTTCTGAGGAGCAGGTATTTTATAGGGAGTTTTTGTAAGTTCATAATGCTGTTCTTAAAGTGTGATCTGTGTCTCAATTTATTTTCTTCCCTGTCATTCAGGAAGCAATATTTCGAGTGGTTGCTGCAATTTTACATCTTGGCAACATTGAATTTTCAAAAGGAAAGGAAATGGACTCGTCTATGCCCAAAGATGAAAAATCTAAGTTTCACCTACAGACTGCGGCTGAACTTTTCATGTAGGCAAACATCGCATTCTTGCATTAATTATTCTCTTGGTAAGGTTTACATTTCATCTCCTCTTCATGCGAAATCCTTGGTTTATAATTTTTATCCAGGTGTGATGCAAAGGCACTAGAAGATTCTCTTTGCAAGCGTGTAATTGTTACTCGTGATGAAACTATTATAAAATGCCTGGATCCCGAAGCTGCTACACTGAGCCGAGATGCTTTAGCTAAGGTTGTGTATTCGAGGTTGTTTGACTGGTAAGTCTTTGAGCAGATTGCACAAAATATAGCTCGAACCTTTGATTTATTTACTGATAAATTGGTCAATTTGTTCCAAGTTCTGTGCCTGTAAGTTTTGTCATCTTTTGCAGGCTGGTTGATAAAATTAATAATTCAATTGGTCAGGATCCTGACTCAAAGTCCTTAATCGGCGTGCTGGATATTTATGGTTTTGAGAGTTTCAAGTCTAACAGGTGCATTATTGCCGCACATTTTGTTCTGTAGTTAATGTGTATTAGGTTTTATATTGAGCCTAACTCATGCTTATGAAAGCAGTTTGTAAGGTGAGGGGTGGAACTCTATATAAACGCATTTCAGGTCTTTTATATTTTCACTCCACTGTATTGCAAACTTCTCCAACTTGAATTACTCCATTTTCATCCCCTTAAAACATCCCAACATATCAATTAAACTTAATTCTAAAGAAATTTGTTTCCTTGTCATCTATCAGTATTAATAGTCTATGTCTCTAATAAATAATGGCAGAGCTGTAGATTTTGTGTTTGATACCTAGCTGTTCTGTTTACATTGCAGTTTTGAGCAATTCTGTATTAATTTGACCAATGAAAAGCTCCAGCAACATTTTAATCAGGTTTGTTTGTGAGTGAGATTTTATTCTTGATAATTGTTAGCATCTCTAGTTTGTATATTCGAAACATCGATCGTTGAAGTTATGGGTTTTATATAATAATAGCAGAGAAAAAAAAGTACTTTAAATATTATTAATTAATAATAAGTTGATAGTAACTGTTGTAAATAAATAGTAAATATTCTATTATTAGGAGTAATCTTCTATTAGTAATTTGTATTTGACCCATGAGCCCATTAGGTTAGAATAGCCTATATAAACACATTAGTGATTGTAAATTATTCATAACTTGAAATATAATAATATATTCAGTTTTCACATGGCATCAGAGCTCTTGTTCTTTGAGGGCCTTGTTTCCGCATAAACCCTAGCCGCCTTCATTGCGGTCATAAACCCTAACTGCCTTCATTGCAGGATTAGGATTTGTTACTACGGCCTTTATTGCAGTTTCAGCAAACAGTTGCGAAATCACTGTTCACATGGTACTGTTCATCCACGACACTGTTCATACGTGTACTGTTCACGCGCGTACTGTTCATCCGCGACACTGTTCACGCGCGTACTGTTCATAGCAGTACTGTGCGTCACTGTTCATTCAAAAAAAAAAAACTTGGATTTTTTTCTATTTTGTTCTCCTTATTAAGACAATCACATGACATCGGTCAATATGTCAAAAAAAGTGTTTGTTCCACTCAACCAAGATGAAATAAAGAGGTTGAAATCTTTTCTTAGTGAATTGGAGACACCAACAACGGTTACAACTTCTCTGGCATATTCAGGTATGTTTCCGTTTCCACTTTCTCTTGGTAAGTCTCAATTTTCTGTTGGATTTAATGCTTCGGATAAACCCTATAACCAATATTGGATACTGGATTCTGGAGCCACTGACCACATGACACCCTTACCCACACAATTTTCCACTTATTCACCTTGTCTCAATAACAAGAAAATATCCACAGCAGATGGTACCCTTTTAACTGTAGCAGGTCAAGGAGATATCCAAATAAGTCCATCTATAATCCTACGAAATGTCCTTCACATTCCCAAATTGTCTACTAGCCTAATTTCCATACTACAAAAACACAAGTAAGGAAGATGAGTCTCTTATACTTCCTGACCTTAATCTCGGACCACAAGTTGAGGCTGAAACTAGAAGTGACAATGTTGAGACTGAAATTGATCCTAAAAATGTTGAAACTAGAGGTGACAATGTTGAGACTGAAATTGATTCCGAAAAAGATGGAAATGTTGGTGTTGATGTAAGATATGGGAAGAATTTAGTATACACAAGGAAAAAGAATATCATTCCTGAATCTACTCATATCCATGAATCCAATCCAACATTACATGAAGAAACTTTCCTTGACCCTTCAAAATCTAGTGATTCAATTTCCGAATTTTCTCCGGTTCAGGTACCAGAATCTAGTTCAACCTTACAAGAACCCAACCCGATAAAACATAAAAAACCAACATCAAGAGAAGTAACACCAATACACTCTAAAGACTCGCATCTCCCAATTGCCCATAGGAAAGAAACTAGAACCTGCACCAACAAGCCACTTTACCCTCTATCCAATTACTTATGCTTTGAACAATTATCAACTACCCATAAAGCCTTCCTCACAAGTCTAAACACTACCACAATACCTACTTCCTTGTCTGAGGCATTGTCTGACAGGAAATGGAAACAAGCCATGGATTTGGAAATGGAGGCACTTGATAAGAACAATACTTGGGAATTGGTCTCTCTACCAAATGGAAAGAAACCTGTAGGGTGCAAATGGGTATACACTGTAAAATACAAGGCTGATGGATCTATTGAGAGGTACAAGGCAAGATTGGTAGCCAAAGGGTTCACTCAGACTTATGGAATAGATTACTCTGAGACATTTGCTCCAGTTGCAAAAATGAATACTGTTAGGGTGATATTGTCTTTAGCAGCTAATTACAATTGGAACTTGCAGCAATTTGATGTAAAAAATGCTTTCCTTCATGGAGAACTTGAAGAAGAGATCTACATGGATGTACCCCCTGGATATCGTGAAGATATTGCTGCCAACACCGTGTGTAAGTTAAAAAAGGCTTTATATGGACTAAAGCAATCACCACGAGCTTGGTTTGGAAGATTCACTAAAGTTATGGTTGGTTTGGGCTTCAAACAAAGTCAAGGAGACCATACTTTATTTGTTAAACACTCTAAGTCAGGGGGAGTCACAGTGTTATTGGTGTATGTGGACGACATTATCGTAACAGGGGATGATGAAGAGGAGCAGCAAATGTTAAGTCAACACTTAGCCAAGGAATTTGAGATTAAGACCTTGGGAAAATTGAAGTATTTTTTGGGAATAGAAGTGGCTCACTCTAAGAAAGGAATTTTCATATCCCAACAAAAATACATTACCGACCTTTTGCAAGAGACTGGCAAGACAGCATGCAAGCCTGCATGTACACCAATTGATCCAAATATAAAGTTGGGGAATGCAAAAGAAGATGTTGCGGTTAATAAGGAAATGTATCAAAGATTGGTCGGCAAACTAATATATTTATCACATACTAGACCTGATGTTGCTTTTGCTGTAAGCTTGGTCAGCCAATTCATGCACCATCCAAAGGAGATTCATCTACAAGCTGCACTCCGAATTGTTCAATATTTGAAAGGAACTCCAGGTAGAGGAATTTTGTTCGAACGAAATGGAAGTGTGGGATTTGAATCATATACTGATGCTGACTATGCAGGGTCAATTGTGGATAGGAGATCAACTACAGGATATTGCACTTTTTTAGGTGGAAATCTTGTGACTTGGAAGAGTAAAAAACAAAGCGTGGTATCCAGATCTAGTGCTGAAGCAGAGTTCAGGGCAATGGCACAAGGTATATGTGAATTACTATGGGTGAAAAGCATCTTGGAAGACTTGAGGATAAAGAGTGATGAACCAATGAAACTCTATTGTGATAATAAATCTGCTATTAGCATAGCTCATAATCCAGTGCAACATGATAGGACCAAACATATTGAAGTTGACCGACACTTCATCAAAGAAAAATTAGATAGTGGTCTAATTTGCACTCCATATGTCTCTTCCCAAGGCAACCTTGCAGATCTTCTAACTAAGGGGCTGAACGGCAATAACTTTGAAAGAATTGTTTCCAAGTTGGGATTGATAAATATTCATTCACCAGCTTGAGGGGGAGTGTTGTAAATAAATAGTAAATATTCTATTATTAGGAGTAATCTTCTATTAGTAATTTGTATTTGGCCCATGAGCCCATTAGGTTAGAATAGCCTATATAAACACATTAGTGATTGTAAATTATTCATAACTTGAAATATAATAATATATTCAGTTTTCACATATATATATATATATATATATATATATATATATATATATATATATATATATATATGGTTCTTCTGAATCTTATATTAATTAGAAAGTACATTCTTATGATCCATAAACATTCATTTAGTTTGTATATGTTATGGTTTAGTTTGTGACCTTTCAGTGACTACTATGATTGTGCATCGAGAGTATTACAAGCTTTACTCCACAAACCATCTTGTTTACAAGTTGGTGATTTATTCGTAGTTTACAAGCTGTTTATAGTTGGTGATTTATTCGTAGTTTATAAGCTGTTTACATTTTGTTGCGTTTGATAGGTGAGGAAGCTTGGGTTGGCCTTCACGATCACGGGAAAAGTGACGAGTTCCTCAGATTCTCCGATCAAAATAAGACCAATTGAGCTTCGTCAAAAAGCTGATCAGTCTACACCTCAGGCTGGAAGAATTATTAATTATTGGTATGCCACAATTTATTGGTATTTAGTTTTTTCTATTTTGAAAAAACTAAATACCAAGGTGTTCTCAAGTAGAACAGCCTACATCAATATTTAGTTTTTTTCTATTTTGAAAATGATTTACATGTTTTTTGAAATACGCTTATTAAGTTGGCACTGTTACTCTACTAATATTCATTCATTCTTTTGGAGTTTTAGGAGTTTTTTTCTTCGCATGTTTCTTCTCAATAAGTTAAGTATTGATATTTGTTTTCCCTGTTTTTAAGCACGCATAAATGTTGTTGTCACATATGCGGTCTTTTTGTTGTTATGGTTGTGCCCAGGGACGGATCTAGACACAAAATACCAGTGAGGCTAAAATTAAAGACATTATGAATTAAATTATACTGAAAATAAAAAATAATATTGTTTAATTCAATATATTTACAATGAAAATCGTCTACTATCAATTTTTAAAAATGAGCTAAAATAACATCATTAATAATTGTTCCAAGAACATCTCTTTTTACAAAAGTGACAAGACTATCATTTAAATTGCTTAAGTTGCTTTTTGTGAGCCTAAATTGCCACATAGAACCCTAAGCAATTCATAAGCAATTTTAACCAATTATACTACAATGGAAATTTCAATAAGCAACTTATACCTAGTCCGCTAATTTATATATTTTTTATTTTTCTCGTAATTGTTTTTATTTTCACTTAATTTTATTAAAATTTAAATATTAATTCAAGTTTTCATTGAATATGGATTTAATCTTGAACACCATTTTTTTATATAAAAAATAAAGAAAAGAAAAAATTAATAAAAGGAAAATGTTAAACAAAGCTCTCGAAGCATTAGTTAAACATACTAATATAAAAGTTTTATCTTACAATTTGTGCATTTCATATCTTAAAAACATAAAAAATTATCTTTCTGGCATTAACTAACTTTATTTTTAATTTCTTTTTTTTAGTATGATTAACATGACACTTAATAAAAAATAAAAAAATCACCACTTTGGTGAAAGTTGAAACACTTTGCACTCCGCACATTTTTTTTCTTCCAGACTCTCTAGTGGTCTCTAGAAAATTCTTTGGTGAAACACCCCACAACACAAAGATAACACTCTCATTTCAATTATTCTCTCTTCAACGCCTACCAACAGATAAACAACACTCTTATTCTTCAATAAAATTTTCAAACACTCACCAAACAACCTCAATCTCTCCTCTATCTCCTTCAATCGATCTCTTTAAGAGTAAAATAAATACTCAAACTCTCTTTTTCCCATTGAATTGGAATTGTCTCACAACAAATTGATGTCTGAAATTCCTGTAGAGAGATTTTCATTTTTCTTTGTTTCATTTTAGATCTGAAAATATCATCCTGTAGAAATTTTGAATAGGGAAAACTTCGTTTCCTTTAAGACAAGGAATGGGATGAAATCAAGGGGAGGTTGTGATAGTAGACTGGTGGTGGTGTTCGAGTGACAGACGGGAGAGTTAAAATATTTTTAAAAAAAATCCTGAAAATCTGGTGTGGCTAAAGCCACATAAAGCCACACCATGCCCTTACATGTGTCCGTCCCTGGTTGTGCCTCATTAATCTCTCTTTGTTATCAAGTGTACTTCACACTAAGATACAAGTCCTTGATTCATGTGTACCATATGACTTTCAAACATCGTGAAGATTATATTCGTGGTGTCCTATCCACTACTTTTGTTTCCTTGTACTTATCTTAACTTTTTTTGTCCCTGCAGTTTTTAATCCAACTTCTGTTTCAACACCTTTATGGTGAATGTTTAATACCAATATGAGGTTATAACATACTATTTTCACTCTTAAACTCTTCGCTTCTCACCCTTAAACTCTTAAATTTAGTGGAAATGACACTTTTGAACATGTGTTACTGTTTTTGCTCTATAGTGAACATTTTTAGAGTAGTATGGAAGCTATAAGCAATTGAAAGTAAGTCAAACTACTTATAGGGAGGCATCGGTGCCTTCTTAATTAACTTCTTAGTAATTTGATTCTTAATTTCAACTGTTTTTTTTCTTCATTTTAACGATTATTGAAGACATCTTTTTAGGTACCAAAATTTAATTTAATATAGCAGCAGATCATTACAAGTAAGTTCAATGAGTTGTTTGCTAAGTACATAAATATTTGTTATTGTTTATTTTGTATTTGTTTATTGGGTAAATAGTGTTATACCCCCCTGCAAAATAGACGAGTTTTGCGTTACCCCCTGCAAAATATTTTTTTTGAGATTACCCCCCTGCAATGTCAAGATTCTTTGCGTTTACCCCCCTGACTTAACAAGTGGGCATATGACATGGAAGAATCTTGACGTGGCATGACACGTGGAAATTAATTTATTTTTTATTTATTTTTAATTGTCAACTCATTAATTAATGTGGGTTTTTTAATTAAAAAAATGAAGAAAAAAACTTAAAAGTTGTTATATTTTTATGAACTTACTTAAAAGAAAGTTTTGTTTTTTTTTTTTTGACTAAAAGTTGTTATTATATATAATAAAAAAATTCTTATATAAATATAATAACTAATAATAGAGTAACCAACAAAAAAAACGAAGATGAAAAAAAACTAATAATAATAATAATAGTAACCAAAAAACTAATAATAATAATATTATTATTATTAGTTTTAAATAATAATAATAGTAACCAAAAAACTAATAATAATAATATTATTATTATTAGTTTTTTTTTTTCATCTTCGTTTTTTTTTTGTTACTCTATTATTATATATAAAACAAAAAATTCTTATATATAAAAGTTGTTATTATATATAAAAAAAAATTCTTATATATAAAAGTTGTTATTATATATATATAAAAAAAAATCTTATATATATATATATATATATATATATATATATATAATAACTAATAATAGAGTAACCAAAAAATAAACGAAGATGAAAAAAAAACTAATAATAATAATAATATATAATATTATTATTATTAGTTTTTTGGTTACTATTATTATTATTAAAAACTAATAATAATAATAATATTATTATTATTATTATTATTTTGGTTACTATTATTATTATTTGTTTTTTTTTTCATCTTCGTTTTTTTTGTTGGTTACTCTATTATTAGTTATTATATATATATAAGAATTTTTTTTTATATATAATAACAACTTTTAGTCAAAAAAAAAAAACTTTCTTTTAAGTAAGTTCATAAAAATATAACAACTTTTAAGTTTTTTTTTTTTCATTTTTTTAATTAAAAACCCACATTAATTAATGAGTTGGCAATTAAAAATAAATAAAAAATAAATTAATTTCCACGTGTCATGCCACGTCAAGATTCTTCCATGTCATATGCCCACTTGTTAAGCCAGGGGGGGTAACGCAAAGAATCTTGACATTGCAGGGGGGTAATCTCAAAAAAAATATTTTGCAGGGGGGGTAACGCAAAACTCGTCTATTTTGCAGGGGGGTATAACACTATTTACCCTTGTTTATTTTTTATTTGGGTGACCTAATCAGACCAATTAGTGTTCAGTTTGTTCTTTTTTGTGTGTCATATTAACGAGGAAGAACAAAATAGAGGGAATTGGTTTTGTGCTGACTAATCAGACCTTGAAGTCCAATTAATAATGGCTTTATGAATTCGTTTAATGGTTGACTCGATAACACTTATATCCCATTGCTGCTGACGAAATAAATTTGGAAATGGTTAAATGGTTCCTCGATGATAGTTCAATCTACATGTCAAGGCAAGGCAAGTACTCTATTTTTAGTTTCCCTTTTCCAATTCATTTCAATTTTAAATTTCAACATGTATTAATCTGTGTTCTTTTTTAACATGTTGTTCGAGAATTAGATTTGACGTGGAAGTGAAAAATTGCATAATAAACATGGTTTTGCTTGCAAAAAAGGTATCCATTTTTTTCTCCATTATTTAGAAATTTTCAATCTTCTGCCTGTGTTTGTGTCTCTAAATTTTCCAATGAACGAAGACACGCGAGACACCAATTATAAACAGTTCTAAATGATAAGATGTCTGAGATTTTTTAAGCGAGTTAAGTGTTTCAATACAACTCAGTTTTAAAAAAATGATTTCAATTTCGAAATTTCCAGTTTCTGCAAGTTATAGATTGAGTCAGAATATTGTTTATATACCATCAAAATCATAAAGCTCTAAATACCTCAAATGTATTAAAATTTCGCATGATGATAACTTGAAACTGCTTGTGGATAAAACCAAAGAGAAAGACTGGATGGGAAGTAATAAAAAAATTTAAGGTGTTAAATTTTAATTGATATCATGTTCGCAAGGATTCAACTTTTTTGAATGCACCCCTATCAAATGAAAATGTGCCAATACATATTTTAACTTATTTCATTTGTCTTTGATTTAATCCTATTCACTCTCTCTCTCTCTCTCTCTCTCTCTCTAGTAGACCATTCTTCCTTCTCTTTCTCTCTCTCAGAGTCAGAACGCTCTAACCCTAACACGCTCAAAACCACCAGCGACACCGCACAAACCTCAATTCCAATTTGTCTCAATTCTCACCGTCAAAACCGCACAAACCTCAATAATACATTGCACCTTCAAGATATCGCTGAGGAACGCAGAATTCCTTCTTACTGGACTGATAGTGGGCAAAGAATTTGTCCACGAAACAGAATAGCTCAAAAATTGAATGTAAGCAAACAGTTTTATATAATGAATGAAACTTCAAATCCAGAACCACCTCGCCTTCCAACATTTCATGCAAGGTATCAATATCCCAATTCTTGTTTGTGCTGAATATTTTTCTCCTTATGAATATTCTAATATAACTACATAATTTCATTTCAGTGCTCTTGGACGATGGCATGCAGTAATTGCATATGATGCTTGTGCGCATCTGTGCCTTCATGCTTGGGCAATGCAGTGCATGGAAGCTCCTATGCTTTTGGAAAATGAATGTTCTTTACTAAGGGATGCATTTGGGTGAGTTAAGACTTGAGACTCTTCAGTCTGTACTCTATTACTTTTCTTCTTCGAGTGTTATTGATGTAATTAATGGCTAAATGTGTAGATTGCGACAAGTGCTACTTCAACCAGAAGAGAAGCTACTGGTGAAATGCAATGCAGAGCTTTCGAGTGAGGGTGTTGCACCTAAACCGAAAAATCTTATTGGCAAGATGAAGGTGCAAGGTACATTCTTGTGTTATTTTTTACTATTCAAATTAATTAACTTCTCTATGCCAGTCTTATATTAGATACCTTAACTTATTTATCGGTTTTATATTGGTCCCATCAATTAATTAATGTTACAAATTGATCCTTTAACTTTAATTTTATTATTCATATTGGTCATTTTCGTTAGTTTTTATCAAAAAATGTTAACTTTACTTTATGTTATTCGTTATATATATGCATAAATAATTTATTTATGAATAATATTGTTAGGCGTGTTAAGTAATATGATAAAGTTCACGCCTTTTGAGAAAAATTAACTAAAAGAACTAATATAAACAAACATAATTAAAGTTAATATTAATATGGGTGACTTAGTTAGTTAGTCATAGAAATACTGTGATCTTGTTTTGCGTAGACGTAAAGCTCCCTCCATTGTTGAAGGGATTGGAATCCATGGATCAGTTAGAGAAGCTCTTAGATACCATGATAGAAACTGATGAATTCAGAGAATGTAGAGAAAATATTCATTGATTGAAATGTATTTTTACAATGATGTGATTCTAACTTTATATACTAGTCTAGATAGAATCTAGATGTAACTGACTCAGACTAGGCTAAACAGAAAGCTAACTACTTATTACAATAACTAACTAGAAGCTTCTTAGCTCTAACACTATATACTCTAACAGAGCCCTTGTTGTCGGGGTTGAAACAAAACATTCGCATCATTCAAAATGCTTACAAACAACAACAAAACAAATACTCCAATAAAATTGAGAAGATATGGGTTCGCTGGATAATGGGTAGTGGAATCGGCGGAGGAAAACGGTGGAGAGAGAAAGAGATCAATAATCATAAAATAAAAAATACAATAAAATAACCTGTTTAACCCGTCAACAGGTAAGAGTTTAAAATAACGGTGTGTGTGATGCACAAATAGGAAATGGCTCTTTGTTATTCTAATCCTTAGTTTAAGGTGGGTTAGCAACCTGATAGCACAAACTTAGTGCGCGTATTTTCTATTTCACAAGAGACTCTCTTTCGACTCCCATATTCTGCAAATAGCCTCTTCTCTCCCAATTATTTTTCCTTTCGCTGCAACCACTCCAAATTTGTTTTCATTCTTTGCAACTAACTCTACCTTCTTCTCTCCCAATAATTCCTATCAATGTGCTTCCCTCATCTCTGATTTCCCCTAATTTTTGTATTTCAGTTCCTAAACATGTGCTTTGTTGATTGAAATAAATTGTTTGCTTTATGGATCAAATTGAAGCAATCGTGATTCTGTATCCATTGAAAAATAATGGTTTATGTTCATCAGTTCTTGATTATGAAACAATTATGAATATTTTTTTTCTATAAAATTATTAAATTCTTTTTGATTATTGAAAAAATCAAGTGTACCACCAAACACATAATAAGATAAAATAATGATATCCTTTTATAAAAAAATAAAATAAAATCATATCATCTTTTTTATCATCTGTGCACCAAACACATGATATGATAAGTGTTTATCCTATCACTATCCTATCATATCCTTATCCAACTTCTTATCATATCCTACCTCTATCATATGTGCATCAAACGGGCCGTTAATTTTTAAAATTCTTACACCCTAAAATATATATTTTCTTGAATGAAAAATTGTTGGTTGTTAGTATATTACAATGTTATATTAGTTTTTCTCCTTGCTAGGACTTGAATCTTAGACTTCCAACTCTTTACCACTTAGCTCAACTAGCTAAACTAAGTAAGTTACCCATTACAAAACATGCATGTTTTATTCAATAAAATCAAAAAATAATTTTTTGCTTATATTCAAAATCGGAGTAGTATATTATATCATTGTGGGAGTATACATTGATGTTTAATAGGAATTATCTGTTAGCTCATATTATATTTGTGAAATTATTTTATGAGCTTAATTGTTGTGCACTATTAGTGTAAAATTATTTTACACATGCATTTAATGAATGTGATAAGTCACATTGCATAATTTAATTAGAGAGAATCTCAAATTATTTAATTGTGTAAAAGAATTTACTTGAACCGCCCAACCATAAATTAGTTCAAGTGCTAAGTGGTCGGGGATTCGATGTCTGTTGGAAAATGAACATAGTAGTGTTCAGTTATGTGTGGAAGTTGATCCATTGTGATTGGAAATAAAATGGGATGAACACTTTGGTCTTGTAGGACTTGGAACTAAGTAGTGTGAATTAAAAAAAGTGGGAAAGAATCTCACATTGCTTAGAACACTCTCTTTAGTAGTGTGTATATATCCCAATGTGACTAACATTTCTTATTCACAAAATTAACTAATTTTTTAGTTAATTAAGCTGGTCCAAGGAGCCACTTAGTGCTGACTCATCATAGCAGTCAGCTTGAATTTTGTTCCGTTGAAAACAAATTCTTCCATTACTACACACATAATAGTGCACATTATGGTGCATTAGTATTTGTTCCCCAACGTTACTATTTTTCCATTCATTGCCTGAAGCTTTCTTCGTACAGTATTATAGAAAAGCAACACAACATATATATAATTCATTCCTCTTGTTTCAGCAACATATATACATACACGACAACAAAACAACTTATATACAATTCATATAACTCTCTTCTCCAAATTTTCTTCACCAAAATATAATTGGTTTCCTGTGTTTCATTGGTTTTGTGAACTGGTATTGTTGTACCAGCACTGATATTGTTATATCAGTGAGATTGATATTGTTGTATCAATTTTCGAGTGGTTTTGTAGAACCATTCAAGAAGGTGTTCCTTCTCCGATCATTACAGTGCAGTAATTGATCGGTTCTGTGTTGAACAGGGCTGTTTTATCCTGGGGACGACGCGGTTGGATTGTCTGCTTTGCACAATTTGAGCAGTACCGCGAAACGTCTTAAAGAGAGCGACCTAGTACGCGACTCAGCCAATAAAATCTTCAGTTCTAAATTTTTTAGAAAATTATTTTTTCAATATCAAAAACAACAATTTTAAGATGTTTTCAAAACTGCTATGGATACTGAAGATGTTATTGGCAATTCGGTTGTTGGTGCAACTGAAAGGACCGTTTAAGTTTGAAGGACTCCACTTCAAACGTTGGCAACAGAAAATGTTTTTCTTCTTAACCTTAAAAAAAGTTGTCTACGTTTTAAGTGATGAGATGCCTCTTGTTGTTTCTGCTGGTTCAAGTTCAGGAACAAATCAAACTCTCGCCATCAATGGTGAAAACGGTGAAAAATCTGATGCTGAAAAACAAAAGAAAAGGATTCGATTGATCCTACAGCACAAATTAAAGCCCAAGAGCTTCAACTGAAAAAGGAACAACAAATATGGTTGCATAATGATTATGTATGCAAAGGCTATATCATAAATGGTCTCTGTGATGATTTGTATGACTATTATAGTACATACAACCGTGCTAAAGATGTTTGGGAGGCGCTGAAAAAGAAGTATGATACTGAGGAGGCTGGTGTGAAGAAGTATGCTGTTAGTAGGTACCTGAAGTACCAAATGGTGGATGAAAGATCTGTGGAGGCGCAATCCCATGAGCTCCAGAAAATTGCACATGAAATCATAATTGAAGGTATGCCTCTTGATGAACAATTTCAAATTGCAGTGATGATTGACAAACTGCCCCCGAGTTGGAAAGAATTCAAAAACCAACTTCGGCATAAAACAAAAGAATTTTCTATTGAAAGTCTGATTACCCGCCTCCGAATTGAGGAGGAATCCAGGAGACAAGATCAGAAAGAAGAAGAAAAGGCCTATGTGGTCACCGGTAACAAAAAGAATTTCGGTGCGGTTCTGAAGCCTAAAGGCAAACAATTAAAAAATCAGAACCGTGGTCAAATGAACCGAAATAAGAATGGTAACCCTTCAAGGGCCCATAATGCTCAGCAGCAGCCACCAAGAAATGACAATGGTGCAAGTGGTGTAACATGTTTCACTTGTGGTAGACCTGGTCATTATGCTAAAACTTGTAGACTCAGAAAAAAACTTGGTGCTACCTCTAATGCACAAGTTAACGTGACTCATATTGATCACCGAAATCAATATGATTGGTGGTACTGATGGTTGGTGGATAGATACTGGCGCTACACGCCATATCTGTTTTGAACGTGCTATGTTTAAGACATACACGGCTGCTGAAAATAAGAAGGTGCAAATGGGTAATGCTCACACTTCTGATGTTGCTGGTATTGGGGATGTTGAATTGAAGTTCACATCTGGAAAGACTCTGATCTTGAAGGATGTCATGCATGTGCCTGACATGAGAAAGAATTTAGTTTCTGGTTTTCTTCTTAATAAGGCTGGGTTTAATCAGAATATTGGGGCAAATTTGTACACCATCACTAAGAATGGTATTTTTATTGGAAAAGGGTACGCCACTGATGGCATGTTTAAACTTAATGTTGATTTGAATAAAATTTCTCCTTCCGTTTACTATGTGTGTGATTTTAATATTTGGCATGCTAGACTTTGTCATGTTGGTAAAAAATCTATGTTTAATCTAAGCAACGTAGGATTAATTCCAAAGTTTAATAATAATAATAATAATAATAATAATAATATAACAACAACATAGAAAAATGTGAATTTTGTAGTCAAGCGAAAATAACTAAAACTTCACATAAATCAGTTATTAGAGAATCTGAACCATTAGATTTAATTCATTCTGATATATGTGAACTTGATGGAACTTTAACTAGAAATGGTAAAAGATATTTTATCACTTTTATCGACGATTGCTCTGATTATACTATTGTATATCTTATAAAGAATAAAAGTGAAGCGCTTGATATGATTAAAATTTTTGTGACTGAAATTGAAAATCAATTTAGTAAGAAAATTAAAAGGCTTCGTAGTGATAGGGGAACCGAGTATGATTCTATTTTGTGCAATGAATTTTATAAACAACATGGAATTATACACGAAACGACTGCGCCATATTCACCTGAAATGAATGGTAAAGCAGAAAGAAAAAATAGAACTCTTACTGAACTAGTTGTAGCTAGTATGCTCCATTCTGGTGCTGCCTCACACTGGTGGGGGGAAATTATATTGACTGTTTGCTATGTCCTGAATAGAATCCCCAAGGCTAATAATGTGGTCTCACCTTATGAGATATTAAAGAAAAGACAACCTAACTTGTCTTATTTGAGAACTTGGGGATGTCTAGCTTATGTCAGGATACCGGATCCAAAGCGGGTTAAACTCGCTAGTCGTGCCTATGAGTGTGTCTTCATTGGCTATGCGGCAAACAGTAAGGCTTATAGGTTTTTTGACCTAAATGCTAAAGTTACCATAGAATCGGTTGTTGCTGATTTCTATGAAGATAAATTTCCTTTTAAATCAAGAAATAGTGGGGGCAATGAATCCACAAATAGTGGGGGCACCGAATCAAGTCACATTCCTGTGATAAGAAATTTTGAGAGCAACAAAGAAATTGAACTTCGAAGAAGTAAAAGAGTAAGAGTACCTAAAGATTATGGACCGGATTATTCGGTGTATTCTTTAGAAGAAGACCCTACGAGTCTTCAAGATGCCTTGTCATCTTTGGATGCAGATTTATGGCAAGAAGCTATAAATGATGAGATGGAATCTCTTGAATCTAACGGGACCTGGCACTTAGTAGAGTTGCCTCCTGGTTGCAAACCAATTGGTTGTAAATGGATTTTGAAAAAAAAGCTAAAACCCGATGGCACTGTTGATAAATACAAGGCTCGCCTTGTGGCCAAAGGCTTTAGACAAAGAGAAAATATAGATTTCTTCGATACTTTTTCTCCGGTCACTCGAATAACATCCATAAGGGTACTATTTTCAATTGCCGCTATTTATAATCTAAAAGTACACCAAATGGATGTTAAAACTGCTTTTTTAAATGGTGACTTAGAAGAAGAAATCTATATGGAACAACCTGAAGGATTTGTAATACATGGACAAGAACATAAGGTCTGTAAGTTAGATAAGTCCTTGTATGGACTTAAACAAGCGCCAAAACAATGGCATGTAAAGTTTGATGATTTGATGATCTCAAACGGATTCAAAGTGAATGAAAGTGACAAATGCATTTATTATAAATATGAAAATGGCATTTGCACTATTGTATGTCTCTATGTAGACGATTTACTCATCTTTGGATCAAACATGACTGCTGTAAACGCAGTGAAATCATTGTTATGTAACAACTTTGATATGAAAGACCTTGGAGAGGCAAGTGTGATTCTTGGGATCAAGATCACTAGGTCAAAGGAGGGAATAACTTTAGATCAATCCCACTATGTGGAAAAGATTCTAAAGAATATAATTACTTTGACTGTAAACCCGCTTGTACACCGTATGATCCCAGTGTAAAACTGTTTAAGAACACTGGTGAAAGCGTAAGACAAACTGAATATGCGAGCATCATTGGCAGTCTTAGGTATGCCACTGATTGTACCAGACCCGACATAGCATATGTCGTCGGACTGTTGTGCAGGTTTACTAGTAGGACCAGTAATGAGCATTGGCAAGCCATTGAGAGAGTCATGAGGTACCTTAAAAGGACCATGAATCTTGGATTGCATTATCAAAGATTTCCTCCTGTACTTGAAGGGTACAGTGATGCTGATTGGAAACACCTTGTCGGATGATTCCAAAGCGACTAGTGGCTATATATTCAATATAGCTGGAGGAGCTGTGTCATGGAAATCAAAGAAACATACTATATTGGCTCAGTCCACTATGGAGTCTGAAATGATAGCGCTTGCCACTGCTAGTGAAGAAGCAAGTTGGTTGAGATGCTTGCTATCTGAGATTCCCTTGTGGGAAAAACCAATGCCAGCTGTGTTGATCCACTGCGATAGTACCCGCGGCTATTGCTAAAATTGAGAATCGATTCTATAATGGCAAGAAACGTCAAATAAGACGTAAACACAGCACAGTGAGAGAGATGATCACTAAAGGTGCTGTGAGAGTGGATCATGTACGCACTGACGAAAATTTAGCGGATCCTTTGACGAAAGGACTAGCTAGAGAGAAAGTCCATAATACATCTAAAAAGATGGGACTAATGCCTATACGAATTTCTCATGATGGAAACCCAACCAAAAAAGACTGGAGATCCCAAGAATTAGGTTCAATGGGTAATAACAAGTCGTGAGAAGTTAATAATGATCATGCAAATAAAAATAAGAAAAGCATGATTCCTGAAAGCGAAAGGATGAGTTGAAACTCTTAATGAGATCTATACTCTGTATGAGTGGAGTACCGAGCTTCAGGAGTACTCTTGATAGACTCACCTATATGAATGTGGAACTGAGGCCGGTTCCTATGGAATTTAGAGGCGAATTCCTAGAGCTTTCATGAAACCCGGGATTAACGTGCAGGGCCAATAAAGCACGAGCTATTAAGAAACACCTTGTGAAAAGGTTGTGTGCGGGTTTGAGAAAAATCTGAGATAGAGTTCAAGACAAGTGTCACTCTTGCTAAATCGGGCTCTTACTCGCTATGCAAAGGTTCAAGTCATAGACACCTTTGCTTATGCACAATCTTTTAGAAACCTTTGAAACACTTTTTTAAATTCAAGTGGGGGATTGTTGGAAAATGAACATAGTAGTGTTCAGTTATGTGTGGAAGTTGATCCATTGTGATTGGAAATAAAATGGGATGAACACTTTGGTCTTGTAGGACTTGGAACTAAGTAGTGTGAATTAAAAAAAGTGGGAAAGAATCTCACATTGCTTAGAACACTCTCTTTAGTAGTGTGTATATATCCCAATGTGACTAACATTTCTTATTCACAAAATTAACTAATTTTTTAGTTAATTAAGCTGGTCCAAGGAGCCACTTAGTGCTGACTCATCATAGCAGTCAGCTTGAATTTTGTTCCGTTGAAAACAAATTCTTCCATTACTACACACATAATAGTGCACATTATGGTGCATTAGTATTTGTTCCCCAACGTTACTATTTTTCCATTCATTGCCTGAAGCTTTCTTCGTACAGTATTTTAGAAAAGCAACACAACATATATATAATTCATTCCTCTTGTTTCAGCAACATATATACATACACGACAACAAAACAACTTATATACAATTCATATAACTCTCTTCTCCAAATTTTCTTCACCAAAATATAATTGGTTTCCTGTGTTTCATTGGTTTTGTGAACTGGTATTGTTGTACCAGCACTGATATTGTTATATCAGTGAGATTGATATTGTTGTATCAATTTTCGAGTGGTTTTGTAGAACCATTCAAGAAGGTGTTCCTTCTCCGATCATTACAGTGCAGTAATTGATCGGTTCTGTGTTGAACAGGGCTGTTTTATCCTGGGGACGACGCGGTTGGATTGTCTGCTTTGCACAATTTGAGCAGTACTCTGCGAAACGTCTTAAAGAGAGCGACCTAGTACGCGACTCAGCCAATAAAATCTTCAGTTCTAAATTTTTTAGAAAATTATTTTTTCAATATCAAAAACAACAATGTCTGACTCATGGATATGAAAAAAATTCAGAGAAGGGATTGAAGGAACCCATTTTTTCTGCTCTTCGACGAATATTAGTCATCACAAATAACAATCAAAACTTCATATAAATATAATAATAGCTAAAAAAACAAAACAAAAAAAGGATCGCATAGAAACCTACGTACACAACCTAGTAAGACACTTGCATTAACTATTCAAAAGTGTGAGCAGATCACTTGCTTTTTCCAATACACGGCAGCTGTGCATGCAAGTGATGCAACTCTTCATTTGCTTTTCCAATCTTTCACATTTTAACTTAAAAATTTACAGACTTGTTTGTAATTGGAAGGGTATAAATGGAAGGAAAAAAAAAGCGTAACTGTTTTCTTGGTTTCTTAAAAGGACTAATGTTTTGGGACAAAACTAAAATTCTAAAAGGATCATAATTCTGGGACGGACCGTCTAAATATAATAAATATTGTTATTTATACTAGCGGGCCAGGCAGGCGCGTTCCGCGCCTGCCTGTGTCTAACTTATGTACCCAAAAAAAAAGATACGCCTTATGTTATGGTGAGTTTGTTAATAAAAGATTTTTGTTGCTACTAAAAAAAAGCAAGGGTAATGTTGGTATTATGAAAATTTTACCCCAAAACTCATGTATTCTTTTTATATATTATAGTATAGAATAGATATAGATGAAAAAACCATAAAAAAAAAAGAGGAAGTTAAGGGCAATTATAGAATAATTAAAAAACCATAAAGGAAGTTAAGGGCAAAATGGACCAAAAAAAATCCAGCCCAAACTCCCTTATCCCCTTTATATATTGTTATAGAAGTATAGAATAGATATAGATGAAAAAACCATAAAAAAAAAAAAAGGAAGTTAAGGACAATTATGGAATAATTAAAAAACCATAAAGGAAGTTAAGGGCAAAATGGACAAAAAAAAAAATCCAGCCCAAACTCCCTTATCCCCTTTATATATTGTTATAGATATCATTAATTTTTTATTTTTTCATAAAATAAAAATTTATTGAGAAATGAATAAAAAAGGGAAAATAGAAAACTATGAGAACATAAATCTAATCTATAAAAAGAAATAACGTAGAGTAGACATAAACCGAACAATCGGGTTTTTCTTGTTTCGCCATTTTTTCTCCAATTTTTTGGTTACATTGTTTGGTTTTGTGATTTTCAGCCCAATTTATATTATTGCGTCTAATTCTCGGTTTAACCGGTCAAACTACAAAGTTAGCAATGTATACATGCTGTCCACTTTTTTTTTTTTTGATAGATAAAATGACAAAACTATTAAAAACTAACACACACAAAGTGGATCGATCGGGGTTCGAACCCTGATTGTGATGTCCGACATGTTGTCCATTTTTTTTTTGGTACATGAAAAGGGCACAAGCCCATACATGTTGTCCACTTTTATTTCCTTCTCAAAATTATAAATATGTTGTCCACTTTTTTTTTTTTGAAAAACAATTATAAACTATAATAAATTAAAATGCTATAGAATATTCCTTTTAATGTAATTAGTTAAAAAAAATCACCAATTTTTTTTACATTGCTAATTTTTCTTTTGTTTTTTATAATATAGAATTTGTTTTTCATCCCTAAAAATATTCATCATTTTATAATTTTGTGGTTTTTAATTTTACAAATACCCTGAACCCACAAAGACTCTAATGGTGTGTTTGGTTCGGGGGTTTTGGAGAGGAGAAAATATTTTAAATTTTTTGTGTTTGGTTCAATTTCTAGGAGGAGATATGAGGGGAGAGGAACAAAATTCCTCATGAACTCAATTTTTGCTTCCTCCCAAATTTCGGGGATTTGGAGGGGAGGGGAGGGGAGATGAGGTGAGATGTGTTATTGTAATTTTAATTACATTGACATAATTATCCTCATAATTATTTTTAAATGCCAAAATTACCCTTGCAATCACGAATTATTTCTTACAATTCTAATGTGCAATTTTTCATCACTTGTCTGCATATTTCTTACTGTTCTAACTTTCAATTTTTTTTTTCAAGTTTTTGTTACAGTATTTTATTATCACGTATGCTATATTTTTTTAAAACCATTTTGTTTAATATATATGTTTTATAACTTAGGCAGTACTACATACAAGTTTGCTACTACTCAGAAGTTTTTTTTTTCCTGGCCAATTTAATTCCGTTTATATTTTTTACATATTCTATAATTAATTTGCTTCTATTTCTCTAAATTGTTTTACTTTATGGTATGTTACTATATTATTATATCTATTTATATTTATTAATATATTATTAGATACATTTTTTTATAAGTAAATTATTAGGTACATTAGTATAGAATTTAATTTTATAAATATTATAGATGGATCATCGTTCATTAAGATCAAAAAATTGTGTATTTTTACTTATATGCATTATGTGTGGTCGTAAAATTATAGATATATTTATTTTTTTTTTTTTTTATTTTCTTGTGTTTGTAATAAGAACAAACTAGGTATGCCTATGATACTCCTTTGTTTATTAGTGACTGTTTTGATAAGAACAAACTAGGTATGCCTAGTTTTAGAATTTGTCGTGCTTAATGGAGTTTGGTTTGGCCCCCTCCTTTTGTACTTGTTTTATCATCTCTCTTTATATAATATTTTGGTGTGGATAGCTCTTAGCTTCCACCTTTTGTTTAAAAAAAAAAAAATAAAAAAAAATTATAGATATATTAACTAAATAAAAAACAAACAAGATCATAGGGATAAAAATGTAAATGAATAATAAAACTTCTCCCCTTCCGTTGTGAACCAAACATATATTTAATTAAAATCTTCTACCTCCTCTCCCCTCCCATCTTATGAACCAAACATGCATCTTATTATAAAAATTTCCCTCCCCTCGCCTCTCTTCCCCTTCATAAAAATTCCTCCCCTCACATCCCTTCATTTGAACCAAACAGATCCTAAGGGGTTTTGGAGAGGAGGAGAGGTGAGATAATATTTTAAATTTTATTTGTTTGGTTCAATATTTATGATGGGAGAGGAGGGGAGGGACTAAGGGAGCAAAATACTTCCAAAACTCAATTTTCGCTTCCCGCCAAATTGGAGGAATTTAGAAGGGAGGTAGAGTATTACAATTTTAATTAAATTGATAATATTATCCCTAATTTTATGTTAAAATTCAAATCTATCCATTTAATCACCGTCTTTACTGATCATGCTACACCATTATTTTTATTATTTTGCTTCACTTGAATTAGTTATGTTTTTTTTCTTACATTGTCTAATAGTAATTGTTTCTTATAATGTTTGTCTCAATAGTTTTTTGGTTTACTTTTTATTTATTTTCATTTATTTGTTTTCTATTGTTGCAAAATTTATCTATTTATTATCGTTTTTGTTAACGTTGTTGCTTTTTATTATTTTTGTATTATTACATTTTTTTTCTTTATTGAAACATTACTTATTATTACATTGTGAATTTATATTTTTTTTTTACTGAAGTGGCTTTATATAGTTACAGTTATATGTTTTTTTTTTAACCAAACAAACTTAATTCATATCATTAACTAATAAATGTTCAATACATAAGGGAATACTCGCAAATCTATGGAAACTAGCCCAAACATTGGCCGCCCTAGCAAGAGTATGAGCAACCAAATTCGCTTGTCTCATAACAAACTTAACCTCAAAGTTTACAGAAGATGACATAAGAAGAATAATGTCGTTAACAATTAAACTAAATTCCGAATTGCCCCGTCTTCTCGAATGGATGGCGTCAACCAACACCTTTGAGTCACTTTCAAATTGGACTCGCTGAAATCCACGATGGATAGTCTCTTTCATTGCATATAATAGTGTCAATGCTTCACCTTCCACTATGGAATAAAAAGACTGCTGCCATTGAGTCAAGCCAGCCACAAAATGCCCATTGGTATCACGAAAGCAAAGACTTGTAGAAGTAATACCTGACCCAACCACAAACGCAGCATCAACATTACACTTTATCCATCCTGCATCTGGTTTCTCCCACCGAACCGGCCTAGGATCCTCAATTGGAGCAACGTTATGACGTTGCAGTTGGTGGACAGAAAACCACTCGTTCCAGACGACAAACGCCATGTTTCCAACTTGGCTCGGGGATTCCATTTTTTTTATATATATTTATAGATAATTTAAACCTGTAATTGTTCTGTAATTGTTTTTTATGGATAGATAGATCATAAAAATTGAGAGATTCTTATAAATATATAGTTGAATCTGTATCGAAGTCCAAATATTTATAAAATTATGAAATTGTTTCAAGATTATAAGATAAAAAAGTAAATTAACTTTAAAATTTCTCCGCTCCCCTCATAAACCAAACACACTCCGACCTTATTTATAAGCAAAATTTACTTTTTAGATTTATTGAAAAATCAATGTATCTAGCCTATATTTAAGTTAGATACATTAGTTTTTAAATGAATCTAAAAAACAATTTTTACTTATAAATAAGACCGGAGAAATATATTATTAAAATCTTTCACCTCCCCTCCCCTTTGAACCAAAGGTATATTTAATTAAAAATCTTCCCTCCCCTCCATTAAAATCCTCCCCTCTCTCCTCCCCTCGATTGAACCAAACAGACCGGGAATGGATTCTCTCAAGTATGATTTACACTTGAGAGAATAAAGTGTAATCTAACAGCATTTAAATTCATTTTTTTCTAAATTTTTATATGTTTCTGTCTCTTGATCAAGGGTAACAAACCACACTTTATTCTCTCAAGTGTAAATTACACTTAGAGAATCCATTCCCAAACAGACCCTCACCCGCAACCTGCATGGATCCAAAAGAAGCTTCAGAAAGAAGAAAAAACCTTCCAAACTAGATCTGCAGAACATAATGAAACAGAGGAAAACAAAACGAAACAACAAAAACCGCAGCCCAGATCCACAGAGCTGGAACCACCACCACCCTAAACCACTGTGAACAGAGAGAGAGGACGAAGGCAGAACACCACGAACAGAGAAAGAAAACACGACTGGGAGAAAACCAAGAATCTCCGGCAACGAACCAACCGCCACCGCCGAGGGTCAGTGCGACCGGAGTTAGAAGATGATGCGGAGAATCTCTAAAAGAGCCTCATCACACCACCACAACCATGTCTACATAACACAATAGTGATACGCATGATTTGTAGTGAGAAGCTTTGGAATGAGAAGGGAAGAAAAGCTGGGCGGTGGATCTGTATCTTTTTAGTGAGAGGTGAGAGCTTTTGTTTTTAGATGGAGAATATATATTCAATTAATTCTCTTTTTCTTTTAATCAAGAAGCAAATAATCTTATAAAAACAGGAATAAATTGAATGATAATTACCGTAAAATAAAATTGAATGATAATTAATAATGTGAAAATTACTATGTCCACGAATCTTAGCTCAACTGTCAGGAATGTCGAAATTGCTAGTGTCGGACATTGTACCAGGGTTCGAACCTTGGTCATTCCACTTTGTGTGTGAGAGTTTTCAATGACTTTATCATTTCGTCTATCAACAAAAAAAGAAGTGAAAATTACTATTATTTTCAGCAATTATTTTTAAAACTAATAAATTGATCAAATTTTATTTTGGTACCGTATTATGAGCATTTAATTGATTCAAATCAATGATATTGAGAAAATGCTAAATGCATTTTGGTGGAGTGGCGGTAATAATAATAATAACAATAATAATAATAAAGGTATTCATTGGTTAGCATGAGAAAGACTTGCTTGCTCGAAGGCTCATGGAGGTTTGAGATTTCGTAATTTTGAAGCTTTTAATAAGGTTATGGTAGCGAAACAAGCTTGGAATATTGTTCAGAATCCAAACTCATTGGTAGCAAAGTTAGTTAAAGCAAAGTACTTTTCGCGCTCCTCTTTATTTGAAGCTCCTTTGGGATATAATCCTAGCTTTGCCTGGCGTAGTATTTGGCATTCCCGGCAAATTCTTCTTATTGGGGTGTAGATGGCGGATTGGGAGTGGTGATAATGTTCGAGTTATGTATGACCCCTAGCTGCGTGGGAGTGATAGTAGATGGGTGTCCTCGTCTCAACCAGCAGGTGTATATCAGTTGTGTGTTAAAGACTTGTTACACGAAAATTATAAAGCGTGGAATATAGTTAAAGTACATAACCTGTTTTCAGGGGATGCAGTGGAGAGAATTCTTGCAACACCACTTGTTGGCTCGGTCAGAGAGGATAAAGTGGTTTGGGAAGATGAAATAAATGGGTGTTATTCAGTGAAATCCGGTTATAAGCTAGTTATGCGTTATATTATTATACGTAGCGACAAGTATCATGTGGCTGGTAATTGGAATGGTATATGGCAAGCTCAAGCACCGCAAAAAGCACGCCATTTACTTTGGCGTTTATGTAGAGGATGTCTCCCAACTCGTTGTCGGTTGTTACAAAGGCGAGTGAAGTGTACTCCCAATTGTCCCGTGTGTGACGAGGAGCTTGAGGATGAGTTGCACGTGTTCTTTAACTGTACAGTAGCTCGGGCCAGCTGGTGTGCAACTGGTCTTTCTTCGGTCTTACATAATAACACGTACCAGCAAACTACTGCTATGGATCGTATATTCGCTTTGTGCAACAACGAGAATAGTGATCTTGTTGGAAGAGTGGCTATGTTACTTTGGAGCATTTGGCACAATCGTAATGATAAAGTTTGAAATGACAATGTCCAGATGTCGAGCCAAATCGGAAGGCATGCTTTTGATGCTTGGAATGATTGGTACTCAGTTCATAAACTACAGTGTAACAATGTGAGTGTGACTTCCGATCCAGATCTATTACGGTGGGTAAAACCAAGTCCAGACTGGGTAAAATGCAACGTTGCTGTTGCTTTTGTTACTGATTCTGGGAAAACCTCAATGGGATTGTGTTTTCGTAATAGTAATGGACAGTTCATGGCTGGTGTGACACAATGGCAGCAGTCCGTGATCTCAACTTTAGAGGGAGAAACATGGGCATTACTTTTAGCTATGAAAGAAGCTAATCATATAGGATTCAATCAAGTTCAATTTGAAAGTGATTCGAAGGTGTTGGTTGATGTTATTCACATGAGGCATAGAGGCAATTATGAGTTTTTTTCAATAGTTCAGGATATTGTTATTTTTATGTCGTCTTTTCTAAACTTTGAGGTTAAGTTTGT